>NW_027411977.1:206313889-206680589 GCF_047663935.1 Musca autumnalis | reverse complement strand
AGCTATCCCAATAAAAAACGCAATCAATTCTATTCTAATTCTATAAACTGAAAATGTTTGGGAAAATGTCTGATCTGATAAACACGTGTGCAAATATGACAATTCGTTTATCGTCAAAAAATCAATAAAAAAATTTAATTGAATATTTGAATTTGTTTATCAAATCGTTATCATTCGAATTTTCTGAAATGCTGTCCAGGTCAGTAGAATAGGACACCTAAATTTTTGTTAATGTTAGCTTATTTATATAAAACGAATGAATCTACGTTTTTAATCTTGTAGGGACTTAAAGTCTATGATGTTTAAAATATGTTTCTAGCCCTTCGCGAAATGATTTTCTGATAATTTTTCCGATAGTACTATGAAAAATTGGCATTTATTTTTGGTCACCAGAAAAGAACAGTCATGCCTTTTTCGCACATTGTTGAGCTATTGGGACATGGGGCCCGGCCCTCCCCCCGAAATGGTTTGGCCCGACAAAATTTTTGAGCTACTTTTACAAATTATTACTTTTTTCTCTAAAATAATTGTTGGTTTTGAAAATTGCTTATATTGTTATATTGTTCCAAAAGTTCTGTACAGAAAATGTACTTTATTAACAAGTTGTCTAAGAATTACTTAAATTTTTTTACTTTGCATACTCCTTTTAAGAGAAGCTTTCGAATAATTTCTTTATGCCATCCATGTCAGTGTTTTGGAATTCTGTAATGAATATAAAGTTCTTTAAACTCATTCTGTATTCAAAAAAACACAAGTTTATTATTGTATTGCTTAGAAGTATATGAAATGAAATGTCTATTGGACAAAATGTACAATATATCAAGGGTTTTCCGTGGAGTATATCTCGAAAACCAATTAGACAATTGTTTTACTGCCTTAATCAACATTTTTAATTCCTATTTTATATCAACTTGTTGCTATATTAGAAGAACATTATGGGGAAAAATTTATTGTTGTGCATCATAAAGTGATAAAATCTGCTATAAAAAGCATAACCATCTGAATTTTTTTTCTATCCATTAGGCTAACGATAAAAATGTACCTCACCGAAATAATGGTCTTAAAACATCATATGGTTTGACGAAATCCCCTTCAAACAATTTGGAGTCGATTTAAACCAGTTCGTCCGTCTGGATCGAGCGCATTATAACTTTCGAACATATCAACATATTTCCTCAAAATTTTGGATCTCACAATATGTTGTCCAAACTTTAAGTCATATCGGTCCACTCCTTTATGCACTTCCCCCACAAGACTTCAATTTTTCTTTAATTTTGCGAAAATTTACTTCCAGCTATACATATGGTAAATTTCAAATTTCCTTTACAATTCCATCGAAAAAAAATTTAAAAAAATTTTTACAAGCACATTCACGATTTGGTACATGGATTAAGAAAATAATCGTGGTTTCAAACATGTTCGCGTTCACAAAATTGGATGCTGCGCCCAAAAGTTATGGGGGGTTTTATTCCCTTATAAAGAAAAAATATTTAAAACTTCTCTTTGTGTTGTAATACCAAAATGTATATATAAATCGGTAACAACATTTAATATCTATCCGTATACGCCTAAATATTTGCTAAATTTATTTTCATTTTCGCGGAAAATCAAAAAATAATTAAGGAATCTCGAAGTAAATGTTATTTATTCTAACGCAGAGTCCATAAAAATCTCTAAAAAAATTAATTAAAAATACGTAAAGAATCTAGACAATGTCCAGAAAAATGTGAGACCAAAATTTTATAGATTAGGATTTTAAATTGCATATTGCAGCTACAACAAAATACAAAAGTTTATTGTTGGAACATTATTTCAAGAATATATTTTTTGGTTTAATACGAAAAGTTTGAGAACATTTTTTGGGAGTTATTCTACTATTTCGCTAAATTTCCAAACAGAACCTGAATTATTTTGCTAAAACCTCTTCAAGGAAAATATTTTATCATCGTGAAAGTATATTTGCTTAGTGTGATAAGCAATAGAATTAGGAAATAAAGAGTGATATTTATATTACAATCAAAGAAAAAACATAAAAGTTAGAAACCGTATAACGCGCGAAATAGTTAAAATCAGTTGAGGCGCATGTGCTTTTCGCATAGAGCGAGTGCATCTCTGTCAATATGTTTGCATTTTTTTCTATGTTTCATTCAGCGACCAAAGTGTGCCATCAGTTGCATCTTACTACACCAAAATGCTTCATATTGGTAAAAATAACGCGATGTCCATATGATTATAAGGCGCATCCGATTTCAGTGACCCCCTGTTAAAAATACGTCAATAAGACGAATTTTATACAGATTCGTCAAGAACCGCGGATGTGCTACCTGATTCTATTTTTGTTAAATACGAATACTACTCCCGAATCTCTGTAATTTATGACACACCTTTTTGACAAATATTATAATCGCGTATAAAGGATGGATTCGATCGCGGTAGGGCTCATTAAATCCGGCGCGGAAAAAAACTAAAATCACGCGGGGTTCTAGGGTACCTGAGTCACAGTTGTAAATTTTGAAGCCAAAAAATAGGTTTTTAAAGAAAATTTACGCACCAAAAATTCGACTTTCGACACCTATTTCTAGGGAGCTGTACGGAGCACACTCATGAGATATACATCAAACGACGTGGAATCACGAGTTCTACAATCCAACAAATAGTTTAGGTCATTATCTGGTTGCGCCCTCCAATTGTAAGAAATATTCAAAAAATCACGACTTCAAAACTTCAAAATGTCAGCATCGATTTAACGGGGATGCACTGTATATATCGAGAAGTCATACATTAGAACCATGTTGCCCAAGGGGTATTCTTCAATTTTTTCTTTGAGCTCAGGACTGAATTTTCCCTGGTTTGACCAGAAATCAAGCAAAACACAAAAAACTTGCTAACTTCAACACATTTTTTATATTAACACCAATACAGCTTCCACGTAATTTATTTATTTATTAATGTTTATATTTATAATTAAAATTACAAATATAATGGGGAAGCTCTGGCTACTTAGGCCTTAAGCTAAGGGATGTTATATACATTACATTTCAAATTTATATGAGTAGACAATTGTAAATTGAAAGTGTTCCCAGCAAAAATACTCATTACAAATTGGCCTACTTTCTCATTATTTTAACACGGGCATGTCATAGGGTGTAAGTACTTATTTTTTGGCACTTAAAACTAAATAAATAAGTACTTAAATAAGTAGTTACGACTTGAAGTAACCAGGGAGTAACTACTTATTTATCTACTTTTTAGTGGCCAAAAAATAAGTACTTACTCCCTATGACATGCCCGTGTTAATATAATGAGAAAGTAGGCCAATTTGTAATGAGTATTTTTGCTGGGTTTTTCTTATTGACATGCGTTTTTTGAATTTAGATTGTACAAATTACATAATTTATAGGTAAAGGTTTTTAATATATGTACATATAATATAAGTTTTTGTAATTAACAATATGTTATAAAGATCATTATAAAATTATATTTTATATGGAATTGTAAAGGTTACTTGTTTTTAAGAACGTAATGATATTTGTTTTATCAGATTCGTTTTGAGAATTTCGTAATATGCTTAGTAAGTTATTATTGGGAAAGAATGAATTGGTATAATGTTTTATACACTAGCGGTCATCTGAATAGGTTTGAATTTTTTTCTTTTTATATGTTAAGGTATCTTCTGATGTGTTCGTATTACAGATCCATACTATTTAGTTTTTGAGAGTCCTATCCTATGCCAACATTCCCAAGAAAAAACTTGACGGTGTTGCTATATTTTCGGAAAATATCCCAATTATAATAAAAAATGTGCAAAAAAGTGTCGAAGTTTTGCGATCATCAGAATAGGTTTGAATCAAATAAAATTGAAAAATTGTACTACCCATGCAAATATTGCGCAGTTTTTTGGTTTAGTTTAGTAAAATGGAACATTCTGATAAATCCTACAACATCCGCTTTATTAGGAACGTGGGTTCAATTCTCAACATGGAAAAGTTACCAAGAACTTTCAGATAAAATCAAGAAATATTCAAACAAAAACGTTTTATAAACTTGCTTTAAATGACTTTTTGATTTCGTAAGATCTCTTCTGAGCTTCGAAAATTGTCTGAAAGCAAATACCAAGTGTAACCATATTATTAGGATCGATAAATTAGAAAGGTCATTGAAAATAGTTGGTATTTTAGTTCAAGTTTCATTTTTTAACTATCCTTGCAGTACAAATTTAAGTATTATCATGCTCACAAATCCACCATAGTGGACCACATGTATCATTAATGTTTGAAAATTGGTCTGGAAGAATGTTTCTTCGACGACAATAAAGTAGAAAATTGTAATTCAAATTTAACTCAAAGGGGCATGATATCGCCGACTTTTATAGTGCTGTATAACCTCAGTAGTCCATTCTTTTGTACTTATTCGTGTTTGTTTTATGACTTGTGAACAGAAAAAAACTTTTTGACCTGACTATAAGGTATTACAGCACTATAAAAGTCGGCGATATCATGCCCCTTTGACTTAAATTTGATTTACAATTTTCTACTTTATTGTCGTCGAAGAAACATTCTTCCAGACAAATTTTCGAACATTTATGATACATGTGGTCAACTATGGTGGATTTGTGAGCATGATAATACTTAAATTTGTACTGCAAGGATAGTTAAAAAATGAAACTTGAACTAAAATACCAACTATTTTCAATGACCTTTCTAATTTATCGATCCTAATAATATGGTTACACTTGGTATTTGCTTTCAGACAATTTTCGAAGCTCAGAAGAGATCTTACGAAATCAAAAAGTCATTTAAAGCAAGTTTATAAAACGTTTTTGTTTGAATATTTCTTGATTTTATCTGAAAGTTCTTGGTAACTTTTCCATGTTGAGAATTGAACCCACGTTCCTAATAAAGCGGGTCAAATTTGTTGTAGGATTTATCAGAATGTTCCATTTTACTAAACTAAGCCAAACAAGTAAAAAAGCGTTAAGTTCGGCCGGGCCGAACTTTTCATACCCTCCACCATAAAATAGTCTGAACTAAAATGGAATAATTAGTTTTCATTCCTGTCCCCAACTTAAAGTGGGTACGTTAAAATGTCAGATAATGTACATAAAATGTTGACAATTTTTGATGGAGAGGTGCTGTGACCACTAAGAACTTCAAATGTGAATTTACTGCTAGTTCGGTTTAATATTGTAGCTAAAATCATCAAATTACTGAAAATCGGCAGGTACCCTTATATGGGGCTTTATCAATACATCGACCTTTCTTGACAATTTTTGATGGAGAGGTGTGGTGACCACTAGGAATTTCAAATGTCAAATGTTTAAAATACAGATAATTCGGTTAAAACTTGTAGGTAAAATTCTCAAAATACCGAAAATCCGTTATATGGGGATACCGAAATCCCTTATACCGAGGTACCGTTGTATGGGGCTATACCAAAACGTGGTCCTATGTCCACAAGTTTTCTTATATAAGTTTATTGGCACTTGAGAACCCTAAATGTCAAATTATAGCCAAATCGGTCTGAAAATGTAACTAAAAACTTCAAAATACCGTAAATCGGGGGGTACCGTTTTATGGCGGCTATACCAAAACGTGATCCTATGTCCACAAGTTTTCTTATATAAGTTTATTGGCATTTAAGAACCCTAAATGACAAATTATAGCTAAATCGGTCTGAAAATGTAGCTAAAAACGTCAAAATACCGTAAATCGGGGGGTACCGTTATATGGCGGCTATACCAAAACGTGGACCTATGTCCACAAATTTTCTTATATAAGTTTATTGGCACTTAAGAACCCTAAATGTCAAATTATAGCCAAATCGGTCTGAAAATGTAACTAAAAACATCAAAATACCGTAAATCGGGGGGTACCGTTATATGGGGGCTTTACCAAAACGTGGACCTATGTCCATAACTTTTGTTATATAAGTTTATTGGAACTTAAGAACCATAAAGGTCAAATTATAGCTAAATCGGTCTGAAAATGAAGCTAAAAACGTCAAAATACCGTAATTCGGGGGGTACCGTTATATGGCGGCTATACCAAAACGTGGACCTATGTACACAACTTTTGTTATATAAGTTTATTGACACTTAAGAACCCTAAATGCGAAATTATAGCTACGTCGGTCTGAAAATGTAGCTAAAAACGTCAAAATATCGTAAATCGGGGGGTACCGTTATATGGGGGCTATACCAAAACGTGGACCTGTGTCCACAAGTTTTCTTATATAAGTTTATTGGTACTTAAGAACCCTAAATGGCAAATTATAGCTAAATCGTTTTGAAAATGTAGCTAAAAACTTCAAAATACAGTAAATCGGGGGGTACCGTTATATGGGGGCTATACCAAAACGTGGACCTGTGTCCACAAGTTTTCTTATATAAGTTTATTGGTACTTAAGAACCCTAAATGGCAAATTATAGCTAAATCGTTCTGAAAATGTAGCTAAAAACTTCAAAATACCGTTAATCGGGGGGTACCGTTATATGGGGGCTATACCAAAACGTGGACCTATGTCCACAACTTTTGTTATATACGTTTACTGACAGTTAGGAACCCTAAATGTCAAATTATAGCTAAATCGGTCTGAAAATGTAGCTAAAAACGTCAAAATACCGTAAATCGGGGGGTACCGTTATATGGCGGCTATACCAAAACGTGGACCTATATCCACAAGTTTTCTTATATAAGTTTATTGGCACTTAAGAACCCTAAATGGCAAATTATAGCAAAATCGGACTGATAATGTAGCTAAAAACGTCAAAATACCGTAAATCGGGGGGTACCTTTATACGGGGGCTACACCAAAACCTGGACCTATGTCCACAACTGTTGTTATATAAGTTTTTTGACAGTTAAGAACCCTAAATGTCAAATTATAGGTAAATCGGTCTGAAAATGTAGCTAAAAACGTCAAAATACCGTAAATCGGGGGGTACCGTTATATGGGGGCTATACCAAAACGTGGACCTATGTCCACCACTTTTGTTATATAAGTTTATTGACAGTTAAGAACTCTAAATGTCAAATTATAGCTAAATCGGTCTGAAAATGTAGCTAAAAACGTCAAAATACCAAATCGGGGGGTACCGTTATATGGGGGCTATACCAAAACGTGGACCGATATAGCCCATCATCGAACTTGACCTGCCTGCAAACAAAAGACGCACTTTCCCAAAATTTCTGCGTCCTATCTCCATTTTTGTGGATGCTAGAGTGATTACCACAGACGGACGGACGGACGGACGTGCACAGATCGACTCAGAATTTTACCCTGATCAAGAATATATATACTTTATAGGGTCGCAAATGAGTATTTCAATGCGTTACAAACGGAAAAACAAACTTAATATACCCTCCATACTATGGTGGAGGGTATAAAAATTGCGCAATATTTGCATGGGTAGTACAATTTTTCAATTTTATTTGATTCAAACCTATTCTGATGATCGCAAAACTTGGACACTTTTTTGCACATTTTTTATTATAATTGGGATATTTTCCGAAAATATGGCAACACCGTCAAGTTTTTTCTTGGGAATGTTGGCATAGGATAGGACTCTCAAAAACTAAATAGTATGGATCTGTAAAACGAACACATCAGAAGATACCTTAACATATAAAAAGAAACAAGTAAAAAGCATTAAGTTCGGCCGGGCCGAACTTTTCATACCCTCCACCATAAAATATTCATTCCTGTCCCCAACTTTAAGTGAGTACGTTAAAATGTCAGATAATGTACATAAAATGCTTCATTCGGGAGGCCCTTTTTTATGGTGCCTATATCTAACTGTTGACAATTTTTGGTGGGCTAGAAATTGGGAGGTACTGTTATATAGGGGTTATAATAAAACATGGGTCTATGTTGAGAGTTTTTGATGGGAGCCTTTAATGTCAAATAACTCCTAATTCGGTTAAAAAATTTAGCTAGAATCCTCAAAATATCGAAAATCGGTACATAACGTGGGAACTTCAAATGTCATTAACAGCTAGTTCGGAGGTATCTGGGCTATACGAAAATATGAACTTAAATGAACAATTTTTGTTGCAGAATTTTTGTTGACTTTTAAATTTCAAATTACAGAAAGTTCGTCCAAAAATAAAGCTAAGGTACGAAAAATCGGGAGGTTTGTTTTGGGGCTATACAAAAACATGGACCTACGTTCGGTTAAAAATTTTAAGTAAAATCCTCAAAGTACCGAAAATCGGGAAGTATCGTTATATTGGGGCTATATTGGTGAACACTACAACCTTCAAATGTCAAATTACAGTTAGTTCTGTTAAAAATTGTAGCTAAAATGGCCAAATTACTGAAAATTGGGAGGTACCGTTACATGGGAGCTATATCCGAACATGGACCTATGTTGACAATTTTTGATGGAGAGGTGTTGTGACCACTAAGAACTTCAAATGTCAAATTACTGCTAGTTCGGTTTAATATTGTAGCTAAAATCATCAAATTACTGAAAATCGGGAGGTACCGTTGTATGGGGGCTATACCAAAACGTGGACCTATGTCCACTAGTTATATAAGTTTATTGACATTTAAGAACCCTAAATGTCAATTGATAGCTAAATCGGTCTGAAAATGTAGATAAAAACGTCAAAATGTCGTAAACCGGGGGTACCGTTATATGGGGGCTATACCAAAACGTGGACCTAGGTCCACAACTTTTGTTATATAAATTTAGTTACACTTAAGAACCCTAAATGTCAAATTATAGCTATATCGGTCTGAAAATGTAGCTAAAAACGTCAAAATACCGTAAATCGGGGGGTACCGTTATATGGGGGCTATACCAAAACGTGGACCTATGCCCACAAGTTTTGTCACATAAGTTTATTGACACTTAAGAACAATAAATGTCAAATTATAGCTAAATCGGTCTGAAAATGTAGCTACAAACGTCAAAATACCGCAAATCGGGGGGTACCGTTATATGGGGCTATACCAAAACTTGGACCTATGTCCACAACTTTTGTTATATAAGTATATTGACATTTAAGAACCCTAAATGTCAAATTATAGCTACATCGGTCTGAAAATGTAGCTAAAAACGTCAAAATACCGCAAATCGGGGGTACCGTTATATGGGGGCTATACCAAAACGTGGACCTATGTCCACAACTTTTATTATATAAGTTTATTAACACTTAAGAACCCTAAATGTCAAATTATAGCTACATCGGTCTGATAATGTAGCTAAAAACGTCAAAATACCGTATATCGGGGGGTTCCGTTATATGGGGGCTATACCAAACCGTGGACTTATGTCCACAACTTTTGTCATATATGTTTATTGATACTTAAGAACCCTAAATGTCAAATTATAGCTAAATCGGCCTAAAAATGTTGCTAAAAACGTCAAAATACCGCAAATCGGGGGGTACCGTTATATGGGGGCTATACCAAAACGTGGACCTATGTCCACAAGTTTTGTTATATATATGTATTGACACTTAAGAACCCTAAATGTCAAATTATAGCCAAATCGGTCTGAAAATGTAGCTAAAAACGTCAAAATACCGCAAATCGGGGGGTACCGTTATATGGGGGCTATACCAAAACGTGGACCTATGTCCACAACTTCTAATATATAAGTTTATAAACACTTAAGAACCCTAAATGTCAAGTTATAGCCACATCGGTCTGATAATGTAGCTAAAAACGTCAAAATACCGTATATCTGGGGGTACCGTTATATGGTGGCTATACCAAAACGTGGACCTATGTCCACAACTTTTGTTATATAAGTTTATTGATACTTAAGAACCCTAAATGTTAAATTATAGCTAAATCGGTCTAAAAATGTAGCTAAAAACGTCAAAATACCGCAAATCGGGGGGTACCGTTATATGGGGTCTATACCAAAACGTGGACCTATGTCCACAAGTTTTGTTATATATGTTTATTGATACTTAAGAACCCTAAATGCCAAATTATAGCCAAATCGGTCTGAAAATGTAGCTAAAAACGTCAAAATACCGTAAATCGGGGGGTACCGTTATATGGGGGCTATACCAAAACGTGGACCGATATAGCCCATCATCGAACTTGACCTGCCTGCAAACAAAAGACGCATTTTCCCAAAATTTCAGCGTCCTATCTCCATTTTTGTGGATGCTAGAGTGATTACCACAGACGGACGGACGGACGGACGGACGGACGTGCTCAGATCGACTTAGAATTTTACCCTGATCAAGAATATATATACTTTATAGGGTCGCAAATGAGTATTTCAATGCGTTACAAACGGAAAAACAAACTTAATATACCCTCCATACTATGGTGGAGGGTATAAAAAATTCAAACCTATTCAGATGACCGCTAGTGTATATTGGCAATTGAACAATATATGGTTCATATCAAAAGTGGTAGATTTACAAAATTTACATTTTTTTATGACGTCTTTGTCAATAACACAGTCGTGTGTTACACGACTATGACCTAACCTTAGACGAATGATTTTTATGTGATCATTTCTTGACAATAATTGATCACTATGAAGATACATTTTAATGTTGGTTTGATTATTGTTTATGTATTTATACCAGTCAGAGCAATTATTCCAAATGGAAAGCCCCTGGCTGTGAAATCAGCGAACTCATTTCCTCTGATATTGCAGTGTCCTGGGACCCATAATGGTAGATGCTTTTGATGGTTAATTAATTCTCTGATAAGTGATGCATATGTATTGTTATTATTAGGATTAGAGATGTAGTCTAAAGCTGATAAAGAATCGGTTACAATGACAAATTTTCCTTGAAAATTCTTAGTATATTTAATTGCTTCATAAATTGCAATTATTTCGTCAGAAAAGATGGTGGTATATTCTGGTAAAAGAGACGACTTTATAATTTCATCGTTTTTTACAATACTGTAACCTACGGAATTGTTGGATTTAGATCCATCCGTAAATATGAATTGATTATGATACCCCGGCTAAAACACTTCAATTAATATAAATATATTCATACTCGTATTATATAAAATATATTGACAGTTCGCGACTTATTAAATGGTGAACCTCAACTTCAACGATTGTAAAACATGTTTGAATATTATTATATATCAAGTACCAAGAATGTCTATTTGGAACAACATCTTCGGATACATCCCTCACAAAAGTTCCACATAAGTGTAGTTTAAGGGTTGTTCGAGGAGCCATTGCACATTTTGACCAATGGCACTCCTTGCGGTCTTGTTTACAGCAATATTCTATTTTTCGTGGGTAAGTCCATGGTTATGTCAGGAATGGTCCAAAAGCTCTAAATCTTACGGTGAGCAACTTAAATGACGGCTTGGCACCATAACTATTAAAAGGAATCACTTCCAAAATTAGGTCCTCTTCCAAAATGGATTACATCGGACGCTTCTTTCAGGTATCTTCTGTACAAAAGTGCAAATCTTTTTCGCTATTATCGAAGACCATAAATGTTTCGATATTTTGGTCGGAAAGTTTATACGTCCAAAAAGGACCACGAAATTCTGAAACTACCTGACTACAAATTTTTTAGAAAAAAGATTTTGGTTATGTGTCCCGTATTCAATCTCTCTACAGACTCAAATAGGCTGAAGGTATATCTCCGTCGGCGAACTCGACGTATACTTTTTTACTTGTTTTCCAGAAAACAGACGTGACGTGGGCATATTCCTTGGAAAGTTTTTAATGCCATCGAGTAAATAAACGTCTACTCGTACAATTAAGATAGAAATAAGCGAGAAAAACAACAATTGAGGTATCAGATGGAGTTTTCTCGACTTATCCTATTTTTGCAGGACTCAGCTAAAATGTTGCCGAGATTTTTAGAGATAATTTCGACCATGCTTTTGCGTAGTCTCAAACAGTACTACGAGTGGGATTCGGAGTCTATGAGTCGTAGTTTGTATCGCCCGACTCCTGATAAAATTGCTTTCTTTTTTTTTTTAATGTAATTTTCTGAATTTTTAGTTAGTTTTCTCGGACTCTATCACTTCTGGTAAAATAGTAAAATTTTCGTGTTCTTAGCACATATAAGAATATTATTTTCTTACAATGATACAAAACTTTTCTAATGGGACTAAAGTTGGTGTGTGATATCTGGATATGCGCTTTAAAGAAGAAAAGGCGTTACGTTTGGGCCGAATTGTTTATATCCTCCAAACACTGTATATCTCTATTCGATATATTCGCGAATGCAATCCCTGTATTTAAACGGAGATCTATTTTCACCACTTTTTTCATGGAGGTTCTCCCTCCAAAAGATTTCTCAAATCCATATTACATACGATATTTTTAAAAATTATTCTAATAGCCGCAAATTATAGAAAATCTTCCGAAATCAATTCTCTGTGGGATTTAGAACACAAAATACCAAATAAGAGCTAATGTGGCTGAAAAGTCTAGGATGTACCAAAACGTAAACCTATATGGGTGATATTCACTTGAGAGATTTCTTCATATGTATGTATGTATGTATTTCAATGTTTCTGTGTACGCAGGAATAACTGTAAATTCGTATTTCGGATTTCCGTCCGTCTGTTACAATATTTCTTGCAACCAGCCAAATTGAGATACGAATCTAAAATTTTGCACACTTGTGTATTCTGTTTGATGGCGGGTCAATCGGCAGTATTTAGGGTTCCCAGTGGCCAATAAAATTTCTCCACCAACAATTAAGGACATAGGTCCACGTTTCGGAATAGCCACCATATAACGGCCTTATTTATTTCCAACATTGAATGCCAAATGATTTCGTGGTGTGGTGTAGGGTATCGCATGGTCGGCCCGTCCGACTATAGCAAATCTCTTACTTATTTAACTTATTATTTGTTAATATTAATATGATAATATTTATATAGATGTAACAGCGCGAAATATTTGTCCTAAATTATAGTTCAATAGTAACGAAGTTTTGCACGAGGTAAGAGTTTAGGTCGAGGAAGATGCCTAAAATTTTTGATGGTGATGTGATATTATTTAGCTGGTGAAGTGTGCCACTACTTTTGTTTGAACAATAAAAAAAGTTAATTTTAATCAATATAGTAATACCTGGAGGGCATACACTGTCCGTCAACTGGCCTTGCTTACTTCTTTTGCAATAGAAACATCGTTTTCTGAGGACATTCAAAGTTAGAAACAAAAAGGAAACTAAATTTTCTCGCCATGAAAACGAGAAACGTGTAAATAAATATGCTCGTTCTCAGTCTACTTCTTCACCATCATCATCAAAATTTCATTATATTGCATAATATTTAAATTAAAAAGTTTTCCATGGAAGATGCCATAAAAGTATTTGGGAAAACAACTTTATTCTCTTTTAGTAATAGGATATGATGACTTACGTTATTTCACAAATCCCATTGATGAAGGGTTTGTCTCAATGTCGTTTAGCTATTGATAGTGTGTCATTTTTTCTTATTTGCAAATTGATACAGAGGGAAAAAGTTTTTCTTATGAATGGTCACGTTTTGGGACTTTTTTACACAACAAAATAAAAAAACTTGTTTCCTACAAATTTGTTTCGTTTTTATACCCTATACCACAATGTGGAAAAGGGTATTATAAGTTTGTTTTGGTAAAAATTCATGTAACACCGCGAAATATTATCTCGACGAGATAAAGCGATTTTGAGATGTGTGTCTGTCCGTCCGTCCGTCCGTCTGTCCATTATAAATTGTAAACACGCTCCAGGCCACAATTATGGACCGATCGTCACGAAATTTTGTATGGAGGTCGGGTTCAGATCAGAATAGATCCCTATTCTTATTGGTGATGATCGTGAAATATTTAGTGGGTGAAATGGACCAAAAACATAATATTTATCCAATTTTCTAGCGGCTCTGTAGGTCTCAATAATAGTCCGATCAACGCGTAATTTTAAATAAGGTAAGAGTATATCCCAAAGGAGAAGCTTGCAATTTGAGATGGCGATCGGATAATATTTAGAGGGTTAAATGGACCAAAACTTTTGTGTGAAAATTGTTCAAAATTTTAATATACAGCTTATATCTTAATTTCTGAAAGTGACATTCTGGTCAAGTGAGATATACTTGAAAGTGGAACGCTTGACCTTTCAATTGATGCCAATTATGCTGGTGTACATGATCAGATAACAGAGTTACAGCCTAATATATTCCGTTATTTGTTTGTAGTGTAATAATAAACTCGCTAGAAGTCGCAATTATACATCAGTGGTCGGGAAATTTTGCACCGGGTAAGAGTATAGGTCGAAAAAGATGCCTACAATTTTGAATGATGATCTGATATTCTTTAGCGGGTGAAATGGACCATTACTTTTGTATGAAAATTATAAAAATTTTATTTTTGGTAGATATTTTTATTCCTTGAGGACATATACATTTCGCAAAGTATCCTACATATGAAAAAAAAAACTACTGACCTTTCCTCTGATGTAAATTGCAATAAAGTGTTTGCTAGATTACGGGCCTACTGCCTAATATATAATAGGTTCTGTGTAGAGAACCACATTTTTATCCCATGCTACATATTGTCTCTCCAAAAGTTTATGTAAGACCACGAAATATTCGTCCTAGACGCATATCTCGACGAGATAAAGCGATTTAGCGATATGTGTCCCGTCCATTAAAAATTGTAAACAAGCTTAAGGCCGCAATTATGGACCGACTGTAACGAATTTTTTAAGGAGGTTGGGTTCGGGCCAGAATAGAAATGATTAGTTTTTGGTGATGATCGTGAAATGTTCAGGGGATGAAATGGACCAAAAACAAAATTTTAACCAATTTTGTAGCGGCTCTGTAGGTCAAAATAATAACCCGCAAAATTTTAAACAAAGTTTGAGTTTATGATGAAGAAGAAGCGTACAAACCAACGTGAAGATCAGATAATACTAAGCGGGTTAAATGAACTGAAACTTGTGTGTGAAATTGGTAAAAATTTCAATAACGTAGCGGTTAAACAACGGAAGTAGTAGTACTACATACGTGGGTTTCATTACATTTTAGTTTGTGTGAACTATATTTTCCTTTCCTGCAACAAAAATGTCTTTGTCATGCTAGATAACTTTTTGGTTTTGGTCATAAGTATTATACATTACATCTCTGATATTTGATAATTAAATTTTCACAATCATTGAAAAGATGTTCCGTGGAGAGCGATTGTCCAGGGATAGTGGTATAGGGTATCCCATGGTCGGCTCCGTCCGACTATAGACTTTTCTTACTTGTTTTTTTTAAGAACGACCTTTGTTTTCCTTGTGGTTGATTTGTTTGTGCGACTGTTGATACGCTATTTTTATATAATATGGGTTTATTTTGAGTGTCGTTTCTATCGATTCGAAATGGGTAAGAGATTATGGAGATTTCTGTTTTGTGGGTTGCTAGGGAAGTGAAAACGTATTTTCCAGTTGTTCTTTGTGATACACAAAGAGTTTGCAAAAGGTGTTTTAAGGTTTCTTAAGTTTATAAATCCTATTACAATTATTTTAAAAACGAATGTGTGGGTAACGTAGGGGATGAAAGAGGATGAAAGGAACGGTCTAGACCCGCTTTAACATGGCATAGCCCAGGAACTATCTTGGTCCCTCTTTCATCTCAAGTAAACACTGACCACCGCGTGGTGTCACCTGGGGAGCTACTTTTAACCCCCGTTAAAGGTAGTAAACTGAAATTGGGTTTGGGCGTCGGGTTAGTAACCCTCCCCTAGAAAAAAACAGCATACTATGAAACAAGTAAGAAAAGTCTATAGTCGGACGGAGCCGACCATGGGATACCCTATACCACTATCCCTGGACAATCGCTCTCCACGGAAATTCTTTTCAATGATTGTGAAAATTTAATTATCAAATATCAGAGATGTAATGTATAATACTTATGACCAAAACAAAAAAGTTATCTAGGATGACAAAGACATTTTTGTACCAGGAAAGGAAAATTTAGTTCACACAAACTAAAATGTAATGATACCCACTTATGTAGTACTACTACTTCCGTTGTTTAACCGCTACGTTATTGAAATTTGTACCAATTTCACACAAAAGTTTCAGTCCATTTAACCCGCTAAGTATTAGCTGATCTTCACGTTGGTTTGTACGCTTCTTCTTTATCATAAACTCAAACTTTGTTTAAAATTTTGCGGGTTATTATCTTGACTGACAGAGCCGCTACAAAATTGGTTAAAATTTTGTTTTTGGTCCATTTCATCCCCTGAACATTTCGCGATCACCACCAAATATTAATCATTTCTCTCCTTGCCCGAACCCAACCTCCTTAAAAAATTCGTTACAATCGGTCCATAATTGCGGCCTTAAGCTTGATTACAATTTTTAATGGATATGAATGGATATGAATATGAAAATGAATTTTGGCATACCAAAAAAGGGGTCTAGGACGAATATTTCGTTGTGTTACATAAACTTTTGGGGAGACACAGTACCCATTATATATTAGGCTGTAGGCCCGTTATCTAGCAAACACTTTATTGCAATTTACATCAGAGGAAAGGTCAGTAGTTTTTTCCCATATGTAGGCTACTTTGCGAAATATATATGTCCTCAAGGAATTAAAATATCGACCAAAAATAAAATTTTTTATATTTTTCACACAAAAGTAATGGTCCATTTTACCCGCTAAAGAATATCAGACCATCATTCAAAATTGTAGGCATCTTTTTCGACCTATACTCTTACCCGGTGCAAAATTTCGTGACTATTGATGTATAATTGCGACTTCTAGCGAGTTTATTATTACACTACAAACAAATAACGGTATATATTAGGCTGTAACTCTGTTATCTGATCATGCACACCAACATAATTGGCATGAATTGAAAAAAAAAAGAAAGCGTTCCACTTTCAAGTATATCTCACTTGTCCGGAATGTAACTTCCAGGAATTAAGATATAAGCTGTATATTAAAAATTTTCACAATTTTCACACAAAAGTTTTGGTCCATTTAACCCTCTAAATATTATCCGATCGCCATCTCAAATTGCAAGCTTCTCCTTTTTGATATACTGTTACCTTATTTAAAATTACGCGTTGATCGGACTATTATTGAGACCTACAGAGCCGCTAGAAAATTGGATAAATATTATGTTTTTGGTCCATTTCACCCGCTAAATATTTCACGATCATCACCAATAAGAATAGGGATCTATTCTGATCTGAACCCGGCCTCCATATTTCGTGACGATCGGTCCATAATTGCGGCCTGGAGCGTGTTTACAATTTATAATGGACAGACGGACGGACGGACACACATCTCAAAATCGCTTTATCTCGTCGAGATATGAAGATTGGTATACCACATTGGGGGTATCCGACGAATATTTCGCGGTGTTACAAGAATTTTTACCAAAACAAACTTATAATACCCTTTTGACATTGTGGTATAGGGTATAAAAACGAAACAAAAGAAAAACAAGTAAAAAAGCGTTAAGTTCGGCCGGGCCGAACCTTTCATACCCTCCACCATAAAATATTCTGAACTAAAATGGAGTAATTAGTTTTAATTCCTGTCCCCAACTTTAAGTGGGTACGTTAAAATGTCAGATCATTTACATAAAATGCTTCATTCGGTAGGCCCTTTTTATGGTGCCTATATCTAACTATGTATGTTGATAATTTTTGGTGCTAGAAATTGGGAGGTACCGTTATATAGGGGTTATAATAAAACATGGACCTATGTTGGCAGTTTTTGATGGGAGCCTTTAACGTCAAATAACTCCTAATTCGGTTATAAAGTGTAGCTAGAATCCTCAAAATACCAAAAATCGGTACATAACGTGGGAGCTTCAAATGTCATTAACAGCTAGGTCGGAGGTATGTGGCCTATACGAAAATATGAAAGTAAATGAACAATTTTTGTTGGCTTTTAAATTTCAAATTACAGAAAGTTCGTCCAAAAATAAAGCTAAGGTACGGGAAATCGGGAGGTTTGTTTTGGGGCTATACCAAAATATGGACCTATGTTCGGTTAAACATTTTAAGTAAAATCCTCAATGTACCGAAAAAAGGGAAGTATCGTTATATTGGGGCTATGTTGAAAATTGTTGATGCAGATGTGTGGTGGCCACTACAACCTTCAAATGTCAAATTACAGTTAGTTCGGTTAAAAATTGTAGCAAAAATTGCCAATTACTGAAAATTGGAAGGTACCGTTATATGGGAGCTATATCCGAACATGGACCTATGTTGACAATTTTTTATGGAGAGGTGTTGTGACCACTAAGAACTTGTCCAATTACTGCTAGTTCGGTTTAATATTGTAGCTAAAATCATCAAATTACTGAAAATCGGGAGGTACTTTTATATTGGAGCTTTATAAATACATCGACCTTTCTTGACAATTTTTGGTGGAGAGGTGTGGTGACCACTAAGAATTTCAAATGTAAAATGTTCAAATTACAAATAATTCGGTTAAAACTTGTAGGTAAAATTCTCAAAATACCGAAAATCCGTTATATGGGGATACCGAAATCCGTTATATGGGGCTATACCAAAACATGGACCTACGTTCATAATTATTTCGAATATAAGTTTTTTTGGTCACTAAGAACCCTAAATATCAAATTATAGCTAATTCGGTCTAGAAATGTGAATTTAAACGTCAAAATACCTGAAATATGGCGGTAACGTTATATGGGGGCTATTCCAAAACATGGACCTATGTCCACTAGTTATATAAGTTAATTGACATTTAAGAACCCTAAACGTCAATTTATAGCTAAATCGGTCTGAAAATGTAATTAAAAACGTCAAAATGCCATAAATCGGGGGTACCGTTATATCGGGCCTATACCAAAACGTGGACCTATGTCCACAACTTTTGTTATATAAGTTTATTTACACTTAAGAACCCTAAATGTCAAATTATAGCTTAATCGACCTGAAAATGTAGGTAAAAACGTCAAAATACCGTAAATCGGGGGTACCGTTATATGGGGGCTATACCAAAACGTGGTCCGATATAGCCCATCATCGAACTTGACCTGCCTGCAAACAAAAGACGCATTTTCCCAAAATTCCAGACAATTTTGGTGGAGAGGTCTGGTAACCACTAAGAACTTCAAATGTCAAATGTTCAAATTACAGCTAATTCGGTTAAAACTTGTAGGTAAAAATCTCAAAATACCGAAAATCAGGAGGTACCGTGATATGGGGCTATACCAAAGCATGTACCTATGTTCATAACTTTTTCGAATATAAGTTGTTTGGTCACTAAGAACCCTAAATATAAATTTATAGCTAATTCGGTCTAGAAATGCGACTCGAATCGTCAAAATACCTGAAATCGGGCGGTAACGTTATATAGGGCTATTCCAAAACATTGATCTATGTCCACTAGTTTTGTTATATATTTTTTTTGAATATATTGACACTTAAGAACCCTAAATGTAAATTTAGAGCTAAATCGGTCTGAAAATGTAGCTAAAAACGTCAAAATACCGTAAATCGGGGGTACCGTTATATGGGGGCTATACCAAAACGTGGTCCTATGTCCACAACATTTGTTATATAAGTTAACTGACACGCAAGGGCCCTAAATTTCAAATTATAGCTAAATCGGTTTGAAAATGTAGCTAAAAACGTAAAAATAACGTAAATCGGGGGGTACCGTTATATGGTGGCTATACCAAAACATGGACCTATGTCCACAACTTTTGTTATATAAGTTTATTGACACTTAGGAACCCTAAATGTCAAATTATAGCTAAATGGGTCTGAAAATGTAGGTAAAAACGTCAAAATACCGTAAATCGGGGGGTACCGTTATATGGGCGCTATACCAAAACGTGGACCGATATAGCCCATCATCGAACTTGACCTGCCTGCAAACAAAAGACGCGTTTTCCCAAAATTTCAGCGTTCTATCTCCACTTTTGTGGATGCTAGAGTGATTACCACAGACGGACGGACGGACATCGCAAATGAGTATTTCAATGCGTTACAAACGGAAAAACAAACTTAATATACCCTCCATACTATGGTGGAGGGTATAACAAACCCCTCTAAAGTTGACGACCCCGCAATCGTTTTAATGACCATGATCTGCGAACCTGGAATGTCCGCACTCTTTAATTAAAACATCTGGTCTCCAGCTTCTCACCAGTGAATGAAAGACTTTCTACAAATTCAGTCTCCACAGTGAAACATCTGACAACGGAATGAGGCTGATAGACTTTGCTGCGGCAAAAACATGTTAGTTAGCTGCACCAGATTTCAACATCTCGACATCCATAAGGGCACCTTGCTGTCTCCAGATCAGAAAACAAGAAATCACATTGATCACGTTGTGATAGATGGAAGACGTTCATCGAGCGAGTTAGATGTACGTTCGTTCCCAGGAGCAAACATAGACTCGGACCACTACCTTGTTGCAGCATAGGTACATACCCGGTTATATGTAGCGAATAAAGTACGAACAGACACAACACGAAAGTGTTGGAAAGAGCATTTTTCCAAACTGTTGGTGTCCAATAGTAGCGAAGACGACGAAGATACCACAGATCCAATCCCAGAAGATGGTATTGAATGTATACAGCTCAGCCAAGATGAAGTAAAGTGTAAAAATACTGATATTACCTGTGCGTATGTATGGTTCCGAAGCCTGGGTACTTGCGCAAGCAGACAAGGCAGTGCTTGGTGTGTTTGAGAGAAAAATTATTCGAAAGATCTTTGGACCAATCTTCGTTGACGGTGAATATCGACGTCGTATGAACCACGAGCTATATCTGCTACACAACGACATCAATATAGATAAACGTATCGTGGCCATATCATAAGATTGAGCGATAATGAACCCGATAAAAAGGCGTTAAAGTACGGGCCACATGGCGGTACACGCAGAACTGCAGGCCATGGCTTCGATGGAGCGAACAAGTGAAAAAAAGATGGGAAGACGCCGTATTCCAAAAAGCAAAGCAACAAAGAGAGAGAATTGGAGATCTTTTCTTAGTTCGGCTTATGAAACAAAAGTTCTGTAATGGGCCAGCTAAGTAAGTAAGTACGAATATGTTGTTCCAGTGAATATCTGGGCAGTTATGACTACTTTTACCCCCTGGAATGCAGTAAGAATGCATTATTTGAAAAAGGGACACAATTGAGCAGCTCAGTGCACACATCGATTAACTCCATTTTTTGAAAGATCTTAAATTTAAGTGTCAAATACCTTGATATAGTCAGAACTCTTTATATTTATAATAACCATCAAAATGGGACATTCACCAACGGACTCTTTTTATACCCTCCACCATAGGATGGGGGTATATTAAGTTTGTCACTACGTTTGTAACTACTCGAAATAATCATTGTAGACCCCACAAAGTATATATATTCTTGATCAGCGTGCAATTCTACATCGATATTGCCATGTCCGTCCGTCTGTCCGTCTGTCTGTCTGTCCGTCTGTCCGTCTGTCCGTCTGTGGAAATCACTCTAGCGTCCGAACGGATTGACGTAGGTTGATGAAATTTTGGGAAAATATGTTCTATTTAGGAAGGACTTTTGGTATTGAAAGCGGGCTATGTAGGTCCACGCTTTCGTATAGCCCCCATACAAAATGACGCGTCGTCGTTTTAAGGAATTTTTAAGATATTTGGCCCATTTTACCACCGAATTGGTTGTAATTTGGTACTTTGTGTCTCCAGAGGACAAAAAATATTCCTACCAAAGTTGGGTTATGTAGGTCCACGTTTTGGTATAGCCCCCATATAAGGCCCCATATAAAGTACGCGTCATTTTAATATATTTTGAATGTATTAGACCCATTTGACCACAGAATTGGTTGTAATTTAATATTTTGTGTCTTCAGAAACCAGAAAACATTCCTACCAAAGTTGGGTTATATAGGTCCACGTTTTGGTATAGTCCCCACATAAGACCCCTTATAAAGTGTGTGTCATTTTAATATATTTTGAATGTATTAGACCCATTTGACCAAAGAATCGGTTGTAACTTTGTATTTTGTGTTTCCAGAGGCTAAGAAACATTTCTACCATAAAATGTTTATATAGGTCCACGTGTTGATATAGCCCCCATAATACAATATCTCCCGATTTTCGATATTTTGAACGTTTTAGCCTCATTATCACACCGATATGGCTGAAATTTGGTATTTAGTCTTCTTTAGGCGTATAAAACTTTCCCCCAGAAATTTGTAGGTATAGGTCCACGCCATCATATAGCCCCCATAGAACGGTACCTTCCGAATTTCGATATTTTGAAGGTAGTGGCCACATTAATCCACCGAAATGGCTGAAATTTGTGGTGGAGGGTATAAAAAGTTCGGCCCGACCGAACTTAACGCTTTTCTTACTTGTTTTTATTAACGAACGGAAAAATCGGAAGTCATTTCAGACGTTTGTATGTGAAAAATAATGAACTTTCACATGTATTACTTTTCCTAGTCCATCAAAATTTTATATCACTCAATTACTCAAATAGTGACACATCTCGAAAAATTAAGTTTTCTAGAAAAACAAAATGTGTTATTGCTTCATAAACTCAAAAAAGGTTTTTGATGGCTTAGGTCCTAGAAAATAAGCTGTACCTCGTTGAGATTTAGATATATTAACTTAGAAATTTGACACAAGATAAAATAGAGGTTTTAGAAAAAACTGCTAATTCAAAAAAAACCCATTGTTTCAGTTATGCCACTCTTTGATTAAATGAGCGATATTTTTATTTTGTTCATCTTATATATCTTTTCCTAAAGAACAACAAACCGAAAAAATAAAGCAAAAACGTAGCTTTTCTAAGACAAATCAAAACAAAGCTTTTTATATGAAAATTAATATTAAGAACTGCCAAAAAGAAGAAGAAGAATAAAAAACTTGTCCAAGAAATCTAATTTAGCAGCAAACACATATGTTTAGCTTACTCTAGCATCTGGTTTTTTGCTGAATGTGTATGTATGAAATTTAGGGCGAAGAAAAGCTGACAGAGTATAAAAACCGCAAAACTAATAATAGTATTTCCTACACATTTTAGCGAACATATATTTTTGGCATTACACATTCAAGGCATTCCGTTTTAGACAACATATTGTCGGTTTTGTTCATTCTAAAAGTTTTATTTAATTCAAATTTGTTAAAGGCAAAAACTATTTCGTAAGTATTTGATTAGTGTTGAAGAAAAGCCAACCCAACATACCAAATAAAAATAAAAAGTAATAGGACTTGAGAATAATATTATAAAAATAGAAAATTCACAATCAATTTTTAACAATGCTTGAAGAACTATTACATGAACAAACTTTTCTTAAGTCTGCCTGAAAAGTATTTTGTTAATTGACATTTGTTGATAAATTAGTTTTTGTTGAAACTTTTTTTGTGATCTTTTAGTTTATTGTAATTAAATGTATTTCGGCGATGTGTTAACAAATAAATCTCCGTGTTGTGCTAAAATATAATTGCAATGCCAAAAAATATAAAAAGTGTTGAAAGACAAAAAAATCCATGAAGAAGTTCGGTTGAATTCTTAAAAACCAAAAAATTACGAATCCGAAGAAGTTTTCAGGATTGGTGACATAAATAGCGGTTGTGATGAAAGTAGAAGTGAATGCGAACAAAGTGAAAGTGATGAAAATTTGAATAATTATGTATATAATTGACATTCATACATATGTTCCCATACACATCCCCTAATAGACACGGGAGATTTATCTCATATCAATCAGTGCACGACGCTTCATATTGACTTAATTATATGGGACCAACTTGTTATCGCTGAATCCGAACGGAGTGTTTTACGACACCACTTGTATAAAAGTTTTTCATGGTTGATCAGACAATGTCGTCTACATTACGCTGAGGGATATTTTGCCACCGTTGGAGAGTATGATTTTTTTGCCTGACCTGAGAATCGAAACCGTGCAAACAGAGTGCAAGGCGCACAACTATTGCACAAAAACGGCTATATTAAGTAAGTTCAATTTACAAAATTAACTGAAAAAATTATCACTAAATTTCTACTTTTTATAGATGCCGCAACTCCAACGACACATTCATTCAAGACGGTTCGCGAAAAATCGTATAAAGATGCGAAACAATTATAAAACCAAAAAACGTAACTGTAAATATAATTATTTTAATTATATCATAGAGTGAAAACTTATATCACTAATCAACTTAATTTAAATTAAAAAATAACAATGATAAAATACACTACACACTTTTTTAATTTATAACTAAATCTCAAAATATGAACTGAATTTATAAAATTTTAATAAAAAATTAAAAAAATATATACGTAAGCTTGTTTTACTATTGCAAGGGTAAGCTTAAGATAATATTAATTACATAAGCTTGTTCTACAATTACAAGGGTAAGCTTATAAACAAGGGTTCCGTTTCGATTTTTCTACAATTATGACATAAGCTTTTAACAACTGATTTCTCAAGTCTTTTATAAGCTTAAGGCTTATGTTGGTAAGCTTATTATAATATAATTCTCAAGCTTTTTTGGTATGTTGAAGAAAAACAAAAAATAATGTATGTTTTTCTGAGAACTTCCGTTTCGTAACTATAGTAAAGACTTATGTGAGTGAATAGAAGATGCAAAGCAACTGGCCCAGGACTTATTTGATCCGTATTTTACCAATAAGAACGATTATAACTTGTCAATTCACTATGTAAAACTGAAAATGCAAACAACTTCTAGTATGCCTTTCTTGAAATTACATATTGAAAATACGAGAACCCTAGCAGGTTTTTGTCCTGTAAGATCCAGTTCGGATTTTATGGCCTCATCTAAACGGGGCTAAAACTACAGTTTTTCCATTTATCGGTCCGATTAAGAATTTGGCCTTGCTGTCTTTGGCAATATTGTAGCCCTAAACTAGTAGAACTTATCTTTTGAACAGACCACATAAGAAAAACTCTATCTATATGAAATATAGAAAATTTTACATAATTGCTGAAACCCTGGTAAGTATCAGCTAAACTCTTAGGAGTTAAACCAAGTAACCCTTTTCCAAAATCTGCCAACTAAAGTTTTCAGCAATTCTTCAGAACATTCTGGAACTCTAAAATATCTTTTACAGCGTATTTCAAACACAGTTCACACCAACAGTTTATTCTCGCTTTTCGCATTTCAACACATAAATGACATTTTTATTAAATCGTCGTTGAAAACTAAACTGAAATCAACCAGATAGAGGCATTTTATAACAATGGCATGTTCAGAATAGTTGTGTATTACATTTCAGCGAAAATTCTTACAAAAGAAAACATTAAGAAAGAACTAAACGGTTTTGGAGATGTGGTGCAAAATTTATACAATTTTCGATATTTTATAAAATTCGACGCCATAAATGTAGTTTTTCCAGTTCATTATTTTCCCAAATATTTTATTCTTGCTTTAGAGGTCAGGTGAAGATTCACATAGTTTTCAGAGATATTGCCCAGAATTGCTTTAAAAAGTCAATATGTATCCATGTTTAGATGGGGCCACAAAATCCAAGCTGGATCTCACAACCAAAACCCAACTAGGGGTTTTTTTGTCGTTTGGGTCTGTACTTTCAAAAAATTCTCAGCTCAAATTGTTTGCAAAAGATTACATTAAAAATGTTGCACAGTGTTTCCACAGATATTAGTCGAGGATTGAACCAGAAGAAGCCTGCGATAGGAAGGTATTGTTGGCGATAGACATATCAAAAGCCTTTGATACTGTAAATCACTCTAGTCTGTTTAAGGATATCGAGCAAACTATTATTCTGCCAGGTTTGAAACGTTGGGTAATCAGTTATATCTGTGGACGGCAGTCGTACGTAGAATTCAGGTCAAGAAATCGAAGTTATGTGATATCTCCGTAATTGTATAATTGCTAACTTTCCTGTATCCCACTTTTCCCTTGCTTGAGATTGCTATGTATGCAGATCACGGTCTTAACGATCAAAACGCTCAAAATTATTTCTGGGCCCTACGACCGTTGGGAGTTATGTCAGGTCGCCGCTGGTTCAATTAGAGGGTATTGACCACATGTAACATGACTGACGCTTCCACTGTGGTAACACAATAAATATCATGTTATCGTTGCAGTATTTACTTGGGTGTTATTGCGATAGTCGTCCTAATCACCATATGGTGGACAAGAACTCACCAATCAGGCTTGCAAAGAGGTTTCTAAATAATCTACAGATATAAGTCCAACGTTATGAAACAGAAACCTTGAAGCCTTCAAGCAAGTTTGAACAGAATTCACATCAGATGGAATCGCAGATACATAGTATAAACAACTCTGGCTCTGGAGTACAGGACAAACCAGAGTAGTTTCGGCTCAACTAAGTTTGTGATTGTACGGCCATCTACTTTAGTATAGGGCAAGGAATACATAACATCTGTTAAACTGCCCTACCAAATCCATTTAACTAACTCCAGTAGCTTAGTGGCAACAACCTATCAAAGCGGCCACATTCCTATACTTGAAACAAGTAAAAAAGTATCAGTCGGCTTTGCCGACAGATATATACCCTCAGCCTGTGTGTGTATATTGAAACAATTTTTTCCCAAAAAAACGTATGTATTTAGGGAGTTTTAAAAATTTTGGGCGTTTGAACCGACAAAACTGTTGATTAGGATTAAAGATCAAAAGTGTTGCGGAGGAGATACTGAAAGGAATGGATCGACATTGACCGTTATGGGAGTGGATCTCCAGCCACAACATATGGTGCCATAGGGGCTTTTTACACTCTTCGGGCTGTTTGCTCAAGAAGTATGGACTTGCCCCTAGAAAAACTTTTACCATCGTAATTGAGACAGCGAATGCAAGTTGATTCAACAAAAATCAAAGTGATTCGATAGCAGGTCTTAAAGTGAACTTTTCCGAAATTTTGTGTGGGAGGTACCGGATGGAGTGGACAAATATAGTGCATATTTGAATCTGATCTATATCTGGCAGATATATTAGGAAATGTAAAGTACAGACCAATTCGGCCACTCCCTTCAAGAGTTACCATACTAATAATTTTTCCGAACATTTTTTAACATTTGTGGGGGAGGTACCTGAAGGAGTGGACCGATATGGCTTATCTTCAAACTTAAACTATGTTTGGACAAATTATTGCTAAGGCCATATTTTGGACCGAATCGGCAGATCCGTTCGAGAGTTATCTTGCGCTCCAACCACCTCACACGGTGTCATAGGGGCCCATAAACGTGGATTTTTTTTAAATTTTAAAAGAATATTCTGAGGTACATTAAGGTGTATTATTTTAATAAATTTTAAAAGAATATTCTGAGAATTATTAGAGAGAATATTAAAGAATTAAAAATGTATATCCTAAGGCCCATAAACGTGGATTTTTTAAATAATTTTTAATCGATATTCAATGGCTCATAAACGTGAATTTTTAAAGAATTTTAGAAATGATATTTAGAAGCCCATAGACGTGATTTTTTAAAGAATTTTAAAAGGATATTCAGAGGCCCATAAACGTAGATTTTTTAAAGAATTTTTAAAGGACATTCAGAAGCCCATAAACGTGGATTTCGTAAAGAATTGTAAATGTAAAGATACTAAAAGGACGTGTAAAGATACTAAACGTGGATTTTTTAAAGAATTTTAAATGGATGTTCTGAGGCACATAAACGTACATTTTTTAAAGAATTTTAAATGGATACTCAGAGGTCCATAAACGTGAATTTTTTAAAGAACTTTAAATCGATATTCAAAGGCCCATAAACGAGAAATTTTTAAATAATTTTAAAAGGATATTCAGATGCCCATAAACCTGGACTTTTTAAAGAACTTTAAATGAACATTTTGAGGCCATTAAACGTGTTTTTTAAGAATTTTTTCGTTTTGTAAAACATTACTCTCGTAGCAGAAAGTAATGATAAAGTTTAAGCCATTGGGTTAATACTCCAGACTTAAAAACGATTAAATGAAATTGAAACTTCAACCAAAACAAAACAAGCAGAATTTTAAATGGATACTTTGAGTCCCTTAAACGTGATTTTTTAAAGAATTTTAAATGGATATTCTGAGGCCTTATTTCAAAGAATTTTTAAACAACTTATACAAGACCATAAACTTGAATTTGTTTAAAGAATTTTTAATTGACATTCAGAGACCCATAAACGATTTTCTGAGAATTTTTAAATGACATTCAGAGGTCCTTATATGAGGATTTGTTAAAAAAATTAAAGGACATTCAGAGGTTCTTTTTTAAGAATTTTAAAAAGAAATTCAGTGGTACGATTATGTATATGAAGGCTTTCTGTATATTAAAAAGCCGAAAACGTTTAAAAAATCCACATTTATGGCCCCCAGAATTCCTTTTAAAATTCTTTAAAAAGTCCAAGCTTTGGAGCCCCTGAGCATCTTTCTTAAATTGTTTAAAAAAATACACTATATGAGCCTCTGAAAATCTTTTTAAAATTCTTTAAAAATTCGTACTATAATCTGAAATAATTTAAAAATTCACGTTTATGGGCATTTGATTACCTTTGCAAAATTAAAAAAAAACTGCGTTTAAGGCCCTCTTAAAATTCCTTTTAAAATTCTTAAAAACTGCACTGTGCCTCAGAATATACTTCTAAAATTCTTTAAAAATCCAGTTTATTGGCCCCTGATTATCAATTTAAAATGCTTTAAAAATGCAAGTTTGTGGGCCTCTGAACAAGCTGTTATCCTCATTTATGGTCCTTTGAATACTCTTTTAAAATTCAAAATTTTTAAAATATTTCAAAATTTTAAAGTCCCGAAAACCCTTTTAAAATTCTTTATAAATTTACGTTTATCCTTTTAGTATTCTTAAAAAGATCCACGTATAGGAGTCGTTGAGTATCGTTTTAAAATAATTTCTATTCCAAGTTCTATTGTGCAATTCTTTAAAAATTTAAAGGAGAGTATGAACCACATGTGTGCGACGAAGTTTCACCTGCGCCAGAAAAATTCTTCTAATGCCTTTGTCTTTTACCAAATTGGTTTAGATGAGAAAGTTTTGTTCCTTTATTTCTTTGTTTGTGTCTTCTTTTGGCAAAAACCTATTCCTGAAACGTGTTTTTCAAATTGTTACAACCGTTCGTAGAAATTCGATGGTGAAAACTCGCCACTGAAGTCGTGAGCTTTTTAGTTTACCTTACACGTTAGTGGGCGAGATAGTACTTGAGGTAGCCAAAGTGTTACACAGAAGTTGGGACGTGACAATACCTTTCATTTTTCCGGTGTCATACTGAAAACGTGCACAAAAAGTACGTGATTGTATGTGATCTTTTGTTGTTGTTGTTGTTGTTGTATTGATTTACTGGTCTACATACTTCGTGTAATATTTATTTTATTCATAAGATTTTTTATATAAAAACATAATAGTTTAGGTGATTTAGATCTAAATTTCGGTTCATATCGATTTTTATTTTAATTTTAGACGACGGACGATTTTTGACATTTTGACTCGATATTTTTAAAAAGTTTAAATTTTGATTGTTCCTAGAAATGTATTATCCTTCCATACACTATGACATGTGTGTCGTGGCTACATGACCAATAAATAAAACTTTCTTGAAATTTAATAGAAACCAATTTTGCCCATCAATTTATTTTTGATTGGCAATTCAACGAAGAACACGCAACATCGATGATGAGCAACAACAACGAAAATAACAAACAGTTAAATTCAGAAAACAATAACTTTGTTTTTCGATATGTTAGTGTCAATCAAACAGCAAAATTTCCTGACAAAAAACGTATTTTTAGTCAATTGAAGAAAGCAAACAAATTAGCCATGAAAATGTGAGCGTATGAATGGTGAAGAAGTAATGATAGAACACATACATATAACTTCCCAGTCATATTTCCCCACATAGTAAATTTTAAATAAACAACGATTTTTAAAAGAATTCTAAAAGGATATTCAAATACCAATAAACGTGGATTTGTTAAAAGATTTTGAAGGATGTTCAGAAGCTTATAAACGTTGACTTTTTAAAGAATTTTAATAGAATATTCAGAGAACCATAAACGTGGATGTTTTAAAGAATTTTAAAAGGACTTTCAGAGGCCCATAAACTTGGATGTTAAAAAAAAATTAAAGTCTCATCAACGTGTATGTTTTCAAGAATTTTAAGAGGATAAAGGATGTATCAATCCTAGGATGATACACTGGCTATACAGAAGCGTAATTAGACCAATTCTAACGTACGCGTCTGTGGTATGGTGGACAGCCATGGACAAAAAATGCAACGTGGAAATATTGCAAAAGGTACAAAGAACATGCTGCCTAAGCATTAGCGGAGCAATGAGGACCACACCGACTAGGGCTCTAGAAACAATTTTGTTTGTACACCCAATAGATATTCAGGTAAGGTATGAGGCAGCCATCGCAGCTGTAAAGCTAAAGTCGAAGAGCGAGTGGATCGAAAAGAGCCACCAAACATACCACCAAAACATATTAAAGGTCACAACGGGTGAATGTATAAATCAGGTAGTATCGGACCGTATACCTGAAACTAGTGAAGTAGCCTTGTGTGAAGTGTCAATACTTGACAGAGACATGTGGATCGGGGGAGCTCTAGCACAGATTCCCGCTGGAAGCTGTGGGTTTACGGATGGGGCTGTGCTAGGGGGAGAACCGGACTGGGGCTTTATATAATGGAACCGGAAACGGAAATCTCCCTCCGTCTGCCGGATCATAACACGATCCTGCAGGCGGAACTCCGGGCGATAACAGAGTGTCTGCTTTGGTTTGATACTCACACAAGGCCTACCATTGTAAATATCCTTACGGATAGCAAAGCAGCCATTAGAGCTATATCAACCAAGACAGTGAAATCTAGAACTGTCTTGGAATGTATTAAATCTATAAATAATTACTCCCAACACGGTAAGGTAAACATTATATGGGTACCAGGGCATACCGGGATTAGGGGTAATGAAATAGCAAACTCCTTGGCAAAACAAGCCAAGGAGCAACCCACGGTAAGTCTAGAAAACGCTAAGCCGTTTAAAGCTACGCGACTAGAACTAAAGACATGGGCAAAAAATGCACATGTATCCCTCTGGAGTAGTGAAGAGAAGGGAAAAAACACAAAAATCCTATGGGGAAACCCAGACGAGGACAAAACAAAAGAATTACTTTTACTAAGTAAAAAAGATATTAGTAGACTGACAGGAATCCTTACAGGTCACCTAGGTCTAAAATCGCACCTGCACAAAATAGGTTGTGCAGAAAACAGTGAATGCAGAGCATGCGGAGAGGACCGCGAAACGTTGGAACATTACCTCTGCCATTGTCAAGCCTTCACAAATCTGAGAACCCAGTTACTAGGGAATGACATTATACCAGGACTCGACCAAATTAGGACAATCGAGTTCAAAAAGATCAGAGACTATGTAAATAGGACAGAGATCCTAGACTAAGTAAAAAAAAAAAAGATAATCCTCCATAACCCAAATATTAGAGCGCACAACAGTCCTATTTATGGCTTAAGTGTATGTCCACATGGGCATGTGGTGATATAGGATCACCCCTCTTATCAACCTAACCTAACTTAACCTAACCTAAAAGGAACGTTTATTTAAAGAATTTTAAAATGATATTCAAAGGCCATTAAGCGTGGATTTTTGAAAGAATTTTAAAAGAATATTCAAAGGATTCAACGTGGATTTTTGAAAAATAAAATAAAGAATATTCAGAGGCCCATAAATGTGGATTTGAATTAATTTTAAAAAGAATATTCAGAGGCAAATAAACGTGGATCTTTTAAGGCATTTTAAAAGGACTTTCAGAGGCCCATAAACTTGGATTGTTTCAAAATTTTAAAGGGATTTTCAGAGTCTCATCAACGTATATGATTTCAAGAATCTTAAAAGGATATCCAAAGGCCCATAAACTTGTTTTTTAAAGATTTTTAAAAGGATATTCAGAGGCCATTAAACGCGGACTTTTGAAAGAATTTTAAAAGAATATTCAAAGGAAAGAATATTTTTGAAAAAAAAAATAAAAGAATACTCAAAGGCCAATAAACGTTGATTTAAAGGCTACTAAACGTGAGTTTAAAAAAAAATTAAAAGAATATTCAGGGGCCAAAAAGCGTGGATTTGAAAAAATTTTAAAAAAGTTGTTCAGAGGCCAATAAACGGTGATTTTTTAAAAATGTATAAAAGAATATTCAGAGGTCATAATTCGCGGAGTTTTTTAAAGAATATTCAAGACCTATAAACGTGGATTTTTAAAGAATTTTAAAAGAATATTCAGAGACCCATAAACGCGGATTTTTTAAAAAAATATTCAGAGGCCCATAAACATAGATTTTTTAAAGAATTTTAAAAGAATATTCATAGGCCATTAAACGTGGATTATTTAAAGAATTTTAAAAGAATATTCAGAGACCCATAACGTGGATTTTTTTGAAAATATTTATAGACCCATAAACATAGATTGTTTAAAAAAATGTAAAAGAATATTCAGAGGCCATTAAACATGGATTTTTTTAAGAATTTTAAAAGAATATTCAGAGGTCAATAAGCGTGGATATGAATGAATTTTAAAAGGATATTCAGAGGCCTATAAGCGTGGATTTGAAAAAAAAAATAAAAGAATATCCAGAGGTCAATAAGCGTTAATTTTTATAAAAAAAATAAAAGAATAGTCAGAGGCCATTAATTGCGGAGTTTTTAAGGAATTTTCAAGACCTATGAACGTGGATGTTTTAAAGAATTTTAAAAGAAAATTCAGAGACCCATAAACGCGGATATTTTTTAAAAATATTCAGAGGCCCATAGACATAGATTTTTTAAAGAATTTTAAAAGAATATTCAGGGACCCATAAACGTGGATTTTTTAACGAATTTTAAAAGCATATTAAGGGACCCATAAATGCGGATTTCTAAAGAATGTTTAAAGAATATTCAGGGTTTTTATTTATTGTAGAGTTGTTAAAGAAGGATATTCAGAGGCCAATAGGCACATAAACGGGGATACAATAAAGAATGTTGAAAGATATTCAAAAGTCCAAAAAATTGCGAATTTTAAAAGAATTATTAAAGATATTTAGAGGCCCACATACGTGGATTTATAAGAACACTTACAGGTGCATAAACTTAGATCTTTGGATTTTTAAAAATATTTTAAAATGAACATTAAAGATCCATAAACTTGGATTTAAAGGATTTTTTAAAGAATATTCAGAGGTTCATAAATGTGAATTTAGAGGTCCACAAACATGATTTTGTTAAAAAAAATTTTGAAGAATATTTAGAGGTCCATAAACGTGAATTAAATATATTTAAAGGAAAATCTTATTTTAATCTTAAAAAAATGCACGTCGATGGGCTTTTGAATATTTTTTTTTTAATTTTTTATAGAATGCACGGATATGGGCACACGAATATCCTTTTAAAATATTTTTAAAAAATCCATGTTAATATTAATCTTAATATCATTTTAAAATTCCAAACAAAATCCACGTTATTACGCTTCGTAATATCCTATAAAAATTCCTTAAAATTTCAACAGGATCTGACAATCGATGCAAATTCTTCAAATTAGACTTAAAAAACAAATTTAACTACTTTTGGGTACCCTACAGGGTGAATCCATAAAGTCCTTCTCCGAACTTGATATATTACAATCTTCACCGTAAAGTAGAGGGTATAATTATCCTTGTCATTCCGTTTGTAACACATGGAGACTTTATATTATATATTCTTGATCAACATATAATTCTGAATCGAAATAATGACGTCCCTCTCTCTGTTGAAATTAAGATACAGTTAGCCATATTTAAGATAGAGTTTTATAATTTGGTACAGGCGTTTCGTTTACTCTTAGGATAATTGGTACTGAAAATGGGCTATATCGGCTCATATTTTGATGTTGCCCTCATAGAACGGTACCTCCTGATTTTGGGTATTTTTGTATTTAATCTTCGTTGAGAGCACTGAATTTTCCCCAGAAATTTGTTGCGTTGAAATTTTCGACGTTGTTAAGGTTTTAGTCACCGAAATCTTTGAAATTTTGTATTTAGTCTTCGCAAATTGTATATATTGTTCGTACAGAGAATTTACGATACGGATCCAGAATCTAATATATTCTCCATACTCCAATTTTTTTGGAAGGCAACTAATTAATCTATTTTGATTCAATAAAACTCGTGGTGGAGGGTATAAAAAGTTCGGCATTTTTACTTGTTTTGAAATAATAGTTTTGTACAAAATAATCGGTTACTGCCTAATAAAATTATCACCACACCAATCTGCCAGATGGATGTACAGATGAACGGACATGGCGAGATTGGCTCCAATTTGTCTTCAACAGATTTGTTCTTAACCTATGTGAGTTTAAAATCATTATTTCAATGAGACAGATTTCTGTTTCTGTAGTTACACAGCTGAGGATGACTTGAATTTAGCGCGGAGTCATAGTCGAGATATTTTTCTCTACTCATATTCCGACTCCAAAAGAAATTGTCCTACTCTTACTCCAAAGCCTTGACCATGACCAAGATTCTTCGACAGCCTTGTAAGATCGAAGGTATTCCTCATCGCGTCTGAGTTTGACAATCAAATAATACAACAAGCTATCGTGTAAAATATATATTATTATCATTCAGAAAAAAATTGTTTTCAAACACGTTTTTGACAACTTTGCAATTAAAAACCAATGTCCATTGCAATATAACCTCGACTTCACATTGTTTATAACAATAATAACATTGTCAGTAATATAACACAATATTTTCACTTTAAATAAAATCATTTCCATCAGCATCTTTAACATCGTCACGTTGCTTGTTGCAATGGCCTCAAGTATGTGTCAGTTGATTTTGTGTTAACAACTCTCTACAGATTATATTTTATTTCATTTTCCCCCAAAACAGGGGTTCATACTTCGGACACGGATGGATGACAAAACAAGTAAGAACGGCGTTAAGTTCGGCCGGGCCGAACTTGTTATACCCTCCACCACGAGTTGTATTGAAGTGAAGTGGAACAATTAGTTTCCCTTCGTTTCTGAAGATATACCGAATACCGAATTTCAGAAACTTCGGTAAAACAAAGTCGCTTACCTTAAAAATACCTAAATTCGAGAGGTACCGTTCTATAGGGGCTATACAAAAACGTCGATCTATACTGACAAATTTCTGGCGGAAAGTGTTTAGACTCAAAGAAGACTAAATATCAAATTTCCCATATTTCGGTAAGATAATGTGGCTGAAATATAAAAAATACCTAAAATCAAGAGATACGCTTCTATGGAGGATATAGAAAGACGCGGACCTATTTCTCTTCTGGAATATTTTATAACCTCATGGAACACTAAATATTGACATCACAACCTTCAGAATTAAGAAAATCGGCAGGTACCGTTCTATGAGGGCTGTTTCAAAACGTGAACCTATACCGACGAATTCAGAAAGGTTTTCACCTCCAACATAGATTAAATAGCAAATATCAGCCATTTCGGTTTGTTTTTACCAAATTTCAGTCATTTCGGTGGGTTGTTGTGGACACAACCTTAAAAATAGCGAAAATGGGGAGGTACCGTTCTATGGGGGCTATATGAAGGCGTCGACCTGTACGAACAAATTTCAGGTAGAAAGTTTTGTACCCCCGACGAAGACTAAATACCAACTTTCAGCCATTTCGGTGACATATTGAGGCCACAAACTACAAAATATCGAAAATTGCGATGTACGGTTCTATGTGGGCTATGTAAAGGCTAGGATCTATACCTACAAGTTTAGAGGGGAAAGTTGAACACCACCAACGAAGACTAAATACCAAATTTTAGCCATTTCGATGGATTCTTGTGGCCATAGCCTTCAGAATACCGAAAATCGGGAGGTACCGCCCTTGGGGGCTATATTAAGGCGTGGACCTGTACTGACAAATTTCCGGGGCAAAGTTTTGTACCTTTCACGAAGACTAAATACCAAATTTCAGCCATATTGAGGCTATAACCTTAAAAATACCGAAAATCGGGTGGTACCGCTCTATAGGGGGCTACATGAAGGCAAGACAAGATTCATTTGGAATGTTTGATACCTCAAATGAAGACTAAATACTAACTTTCAGCCGTTTTCAAAATACTGGAAATTGGGAGGTACTGTTCTATGGGGGCTATATGAAGGCGTGGACCTAAGCCCACAAAATTTTGGATGAAAGTTTTATACACCCAACGAAGACTAAGTACCATATTTCAGTTATACGACTTAGAATTTCACCCTGATCAAGAATATATATTCTTTATAGGGTATCCGATGAATATTTCGATGTGTTACAAACGGAATGACAAATTTAAGTATACCCTTCATATTATGGTGGACAGTATAACAAGATGGCAAACCAACAAGAATAGATGCGAATCAAAAAAAGAAAATAACATCAACTGGACATTGGTGTTGAGGATTGCACACAGATTTTTAACTAACCTGTCATGGACATTTTTGTTTTACTTGTGCTTTGTTTCATCGTCATCTACTGGTTGTTTGTGCTCGTTAGCACTTAAAAGTTAAAATTTTTATGTGACCTTTGTTGTTGTAGATTTTTTTGTTATGTCTGCTGCACAAGAGAACTTGGCCCTTGGCCTGGCCAGAACATACCGGCCAGCATTGTATAAAGCCTTTGCGCTATTGTTGTTTGCCGCTGAAGGCAATATGTATGTTCCTATGACGATGAAAAGAGGTTGCCAGCAACAACGAGTGTATTGTCTAACGATTGTAATTTAAACTCAAGTGTCAAAACCATTAAAATAACATCAACAACAACAATACGTTTGCAACAATTGTAATAACAATATCAGTCAGCGACAAGTAATCTTAACAAAATAGCATCAACATTTTCAGCAGTTTGGGTATTTGTTTATAGCAATTTTCTGGGCATCCTTTAAACAAACAAAAAAGAAAAATATTTTTTTTTACAAATTAAGACCTTGAGATGATATTTCATCTTCACAATGTAGAGAAAGAAGTGTAGAAGGCAGTTTTTTCGCCCAAAGGGAGATGGCATTTTTGTATGTGACAAAAGAGTGTAGCGTCCATTTGTAGGCGGTCATCCACTGACAAATTCTACCAACACAGTCCGCACGAATAAAATCCATTATCTTTCATAAATTACAAGGACGTAGAGGATGGAAGATGGCAAAGCCCAGGATTTATTTTGGTCCCTCTTTCATCTCAAGTGGACACTGACCTCCCCGTGGTGTATCCTGGGGAACTGCATTTAACACCCGTTAAAGGTAGTGAGCTAACATATGCCCCGCGTTCATCCATAAAAACGTTAAAAACTTGGGTTTGGGCGTCGGGTTAGTAACCCTCCCCTAGAAACAGCCTACTATGAAAAAACGAAAGAAAAGAACGTTTTAAAGACCATGATCTGCGAATCTGCACCTGGAATGTTCGCACTCTTTATAGGAAAGGTGCAGTTTACGCATTGGCAGATGTACTTGAAAAGTACAAGGCCGACATTACTGCCATACAGGAAATACGATGGAACGGGAAAGCATGAGTTTGGTTGCGGATTTGTAGTTGGTCGGAGGTTAAAACATCTGGTCTCCAGCTTCACCCCAATGAATGAAAGACTCGCTGCAATTCGATTAAAAGCAAAATTCTTTAACATCAGCTTTATTTTCGCTCATGCTCCCACTGAAGATAAGGACGAACAGACCAAAGATATATTTTACGAGCGCTTAGAAGAAACTTATGACCGTTGCCCTGCCCATGACATTAGGCGATTTTAATAACAAAGTTGGAAAGGAGAATATCTTTGGACCAACAGTCGGGAAATTCAGTCTCCACAGTGAAACATCTGACAATGGTATGAGGCTGATAGACTTTGCAGCTGCAAAAAACATGGTAGTTAGCAGTACCAGATTTAAGCATCTCGATATTCATAAGGGTACCTGACTGTCGCCAGATCAAAGAATCAAATTGATCACGTTGTGATAGATGGAAGACATGCATCAAGCGTTTTGGATGTACGATAGTTCCGAGGTGCAAACATAGACTCGGACCACTACCATGTTGCAGCAAATGTACGTACCAGATGAAACGTAGCAAACAAAGTGCGAACTGACACATCACGGAAGTTAGACATCGGTAAGCTGCAATCACAACAGATAGCCACAGCATATTCCACTCAACTGGCCCAACTGCTTAATCAAAACACTCCTCGTCCCTATAACATATCAGGACAATGGTAAAACATTGCCACTCCATGCAAACAGCCGCAAAATCCATACTTGGATTCCAGAGACCTCCACCAAGGAATCCATGGTATGACCAGGAGAGTCGTGCTGCTACCGAAGAGAAAAATGCGGCATATATGGCTACTTTACAATCAGTAGCAACGCGTAGCGCACGAGACAGGTATCGGGAGAAAAGGAGAGAGGAGAAACGTCTTTTCCGCAGGAAAAAGAGAGAGTTGGAAAAGCGGGAGTGTGAACAAATTCTATTTAAGAGTGAAACATCAAACTGATGGCTTTGGAACTGGCACACCCTCCTGTAGAGACCAGCAAGGAATTCTGGTAACTGATACAGATTGTGTGCTAAGGATATGGAAAGAGCATTTTTCCAAACTGTTGGTATCCAATTGTCGCGAAGTCGACGAAGATACCACACATCCAATCCCAGAAAATGTTATTGAATATATACCGACCAGCCACGATGAGGTAAAGACGACAATAAACCGGCTGAAGAATAATAAGGCAGCAGGAGCTGATGGCCTACCAGCCGAGATGTTTAAAACCGAAGGTGACACGCTGATAAGGTGTTTGCATCAGCTAGTTAGCTACATCTGGCAGAAGGCGTACCTGACGATTGGAACCTGAGCATCCTGTGTCCCGTCCATAAGAAAGGAGATAAGACTTTATGCTCCAACTATAGGGGCAAAAGTCTTCTCCCTATCGCCTACAAGATAGTGTCAGGGATATTGTGCGAACGACTAAAGCCCATGGTCAACGAAATAATTGGACCATACCAATGCGGCTTTAGACCTGGCAAGTCCACCATTGACCAGATATTTACCCTGCGGCAAATCCTGGAGAAGACCCAAGAGATGCAGATAGACACCTACAACTTTTTGTCGATTATAGAGCAGCCTGCGGCAGCCCGCTACGTTCAAAGGTATTCCGAGCCATGTCTGAATTTGGTATAGCCGCAAAGCTCATTCGGCTTTGTAAAATGACTCTAACTGACACATGATCTTCAGTTAAAATAGGAAAGAACCTCTCCGAAGAGTTTTGTACCAAAAGAGGTTTCAGACAAGGAGACAGCCTTTCGTTTGATCTTTTTAACATCCTACTAGAAAAGGTTATACGAAAGTCAAACGTCAAAAGAAGTGACACAATCTACACCATTAGCCACATGTTACTTGCTTATACGGCCAGGCCAAGATGAGGGCGTACAGGAAAAGAAGTAGACGATACCCTTAAGAATGTCGAATTAGAATCTGCTAAAGTGGGTCTGGCGGTAAACGGCGAGAAGACCAAGTTGATGGTGTCGACGCGCAATGCGTCCATTAAAATCGTACCAACTGTTGAAGTTGGTTCCTATAATTTTGAGGTAGTAAAAGACTTCGTATACCTCGGCACTGTCGTAAACACAACAAACGACATCAGTTGTGAAATAAAAAGAAGAATTGTATTGGCCAACAGATGCTACTTTGGATTAAGTAAGCACTTCAAAAACAAAGCTACAACTCGTCAAACAAAAATAACGCTTTACAAAACACTGATACTACCCGTATTATATGGCCTAGCCAACGCAATCGTTGTATCTCGATACGTTTAACTATATTTATGTCGTTGTATGGCAGATACGGCCACTGGTTCGTCAACGCAGATTGGCCCGTAAATCTTTCGCACAATTTTTCTCTCAAACACGCCAAGCACTGCCTTGTCTTTGTTTTTAAACTGCTTACTTAAGCCAAGTGGCGTCCGTTGGCCAATACAATTCTTCTTTTTATTTCACAACTGATATTGTTTGTTTTGTTTATGGCGGTGTCGAGGTAGACGACGTCTTTTACTACCTCAAAATTATAGGAACCATCTTCCACTATTGGCCAGAGCTCTATGGACTCATTGTGCGTCGACACCATCAATTTGGTCTTCTCGTTGTTTACCGCTAGACCCACTTTAGCAGATTCTAATTCGACATTCTTAAGGGTATCGTATGCTTCTTTTCCTGTACGCCCTCATCTTGGCCGGGCGGTATACACTCGATATCATCTGCTGTAATTGGATTTGTGGTATCTTCGTCAACGCGACGAGAAGTGCATTCATTAAGCAATTAGGACAGATGAGTGGAATAGGCTGTGGCTATCTTTTGTGATTGCAGCTTACCGATGTCTAACTTTCATGTTGTGTCTTTTCGTACTTTATTTGCTACGTTTAATCGGAACGATCGTACATCCAATACACCCGATTAATGTCTTCCATTTATCACAACTTCATCAATTTGATTTGTTGTTCTTCGATCAGGCGACAGCCAGTTGCTCTTATGAATATCGAGATGCTTAAATCTAGTACTGAATTTCCCGACTGTTGGGCTTAACGCATTCTCCTTTTCAATTTTGGTAGTAAAATCGCCTAGAATAATTTTTATGTCATGGGCAGGACAACAGTCATATGTTTATTCTAACCGCTCGTAAGATATATTTTTGATCAGTTCGTCCTTGTCGTCAGTGAGAGCGTAAGCGCAAATTTGCTTTTATTCGAATTGTAGCAAGTCTTTCATGCACTGGGGTGAAGCTGAATACCAGAGGTTTTAACCTCCGACCAACTACAATTCCACAACCAAACTCATGATTTATGTCATAGCAGCTATAATACACTGCATTACCTTTAGTATAGTGCGTCACCATGTGATGTCTTTATAAATCCAACGTATTTTCTGTATGGCAGTTATGTCGGCCTTGTACATTTCAAGTACATCTGCTAATCTGCGGCACATGTTAGCTCACTACCTTTAACGGGTGGTAAAGGCAGCTCCACAGGTGACACCGCAGGGATGTCAGTGCCGACTTGAGATGAAAGAGGGACCAAGATAAATCCTGGCCTTCGCCATGTTAAAGCCGGTCGGGACCGTTGATTTGTACCTTTCATCCCCTACGTGACCCATCGAGGGAAATATGGACGATAAAATTATAGCGTTGTCATAGATATCACGAAGACTACGTACAGTAAAAACTTGGATTAACCTATAGCTTGGTGTATGAAGGAATTGCCCTAAATATCGGTACGATTCGGAAGTTACATATCGGGAAGTATTTGCTCTCTCTAGAGGAAAATATTTTGTTTTAGTCATGATCGCAAGGACTTCCCTTTAATAAAATTAAATGGATTCATGACAAATGTGTTAAAATTTCTTCCAATGGATCCATGGTCCATAGATAGTATTTTCCCAAATATGGACCCTTCCTTTCACTATAGCTCAACTAAAGCTGACACTTAACTTTCGTCAAGATCTTTTTATTTTGTATTGTAGTCAGCTCAATAAATACTACATACAGATTCACTGGGGGTAGCAGTAAAGTGTGGGACTTCCGAGGTAGAGTTCCTTAATGTGTACATAACGCCGATGAATATTTGTGCCCTGTGTCATATGCCTCACAATAATTCGCTTTTGTAGGGCAATAACCGTAAGTTGCTAAAGAACTTCAATACCCATCATGCGGTTTGGCATTCCGCCCTTGGCAATGACCAATGAGGTACAATGCTGGGCGAGCAAATTGATAGCTCCACATTTTGCACGACGAACGCAGACGCACCTACGAGGATCCGAGGAGATTTGCCACAGCATGCAGACATCATTATTGTGGCACCCGGTCTTATAAATGTCGTGTCCTCGTAATCCGTCATTTTCATGCGCTAAAAACATATTCCGATCATTGACTCCGTTAACAGACCACCCGACTTCATAACCTCTAACCGCTGTACTTATCTGAACCATGGATTATCTGAGGGTTCAGAGAATTTACCAAGCTCCGTTTTACCCTCTCGGGTAGCTAAGAGAAGTTTTTGGGACATCATAACAGTCGTCTTTGAAACGGTGGATAATCAACTATACGTGTGTTCGCTAGTACATAATTTGTGAAATTCAAAAATAAGTATGCGGATGATTGACGTCGGGTCCTATGTCTACATAGTGAATTTCTTCTATCTGAGGAATACGAAAATGTCTGTCGCTAAATCCACCGCCACAAAAAGGCTTCTCCTGAATATACTAACTGGATATTGGGTGTAACGTTTAACAGTATGTTAAACTTGTCCCGCAAGTCACAGCTATTTGCGACAAGATCATAATGTTCTCAAGTTACTGGCCGGCAGCACTTGAGATGCTGATAAGAAACCTTTTTGACCTCCTCAAAAGGGATAGGTCGGTCTATGGAAAGCTATGCAACATCAGTGGTATGCAAATGTTAGAACTACGCAGTGCAAGAATATTCAAACCTGCCAGAATGCTTGAGGACTGCAACCTACCTCTACATGACACAAGTGGACCATCTTCGTAATGGGTGTTACGGCCGTCAGCATCCCTGCCATGATCTAGTGAAAAGGCTTCCCCCAATCAGCACGTCAGGAGACATCCTCATGACCTAATGATTTAGGTCCAAAGGTACAAGCGAGAGCCATTAGATGAACGAGCCTATTACGCGAAATTTAATGGCATTCGTACTAATGCAGTTGCGAAGGCAGTACAAAGGTACAGTGTGCATGCCGTGATAGGTGACCACCTCCCATCCGTCGCTGCAGAAGAACGCCAGTTGCCAAGGCAAGCACGAGTAGATTCGGACTTTGCTTCATGCGGATTGGGACCGCACGGCACTTTATAAACATATGTTCCTATACACATCCCCGAAGAGACACGGTATACATCTCCCATATAAATGAGTGCATGCCGATTGTTATTACCTCAATGACGACAGCATCCCTTGCAACTGATAAGAAGTCGAAGCATAGAAGATAGATGACCATCCGTTAGCATTTGGTTGTCTCTGATATCATTTCGGAATGACTATCTGTCTGTAGTCATATCTGAAACCAGGGACGTACGCAGGGGGGGGGGGGGGCACGGGGGGCCCGGGCCCCCCCCCGAAATGGTTTGGTCGAACAAAATTTTTTAAGCTACTGTAACTAGTTATTATATTTTTTTCTCATAAAAATGTTTGTATATTTGAACATTTCAAATTAAAACTTATATTTTCTTAAGTTTCTGAACAGAAAATGTACATCATTAACAAGTTTTGTAAGAAAATATATTAAAAATTTTTGTTTGTAAGGTCTTTTTGAGAGAAACTTCCAATGAAATCTGAATTACTTCTTTATGTCATATCATATCACTATCAAATGCTAATTCCCTAATGAATATACCCCATGTATATTATTTATTCGAATTGTATAGAGCTCTCGAGGCTTAAAACTCATCCGGTTATAACAAAACTAACGAGTTCAGTATTGTGGGAATGGAAATATATAAAAAATCTATTGAATAAAATGTATGAAGGGTCGGTCCTTCGTGGACTGCGGTGCCGTGACATAACTCTTAACGGACATAACTCCCAAAACGATTTTGGGAGCTATGTCCGATCCCCCTTAGCGGACATAAGGCCCAATGGGAGTTATGTCCGTTTTAAAATTTAAGTGATTTTTATTTAAATACAATTTTTATTTCAAATGTATAAGAAAAAAATTAAAAATTAACTTTAAGTTCATATGCATTTTTCATTTCATAAAATAATTTATAATTGATTTTAAATGTTTAAGAAAATTAAGTACAAAATAAGTGGTAGCCATCTCAAATCGAACTATATTCAAAATTTGCTTTCAATGCTGCCTACAGGAAACTAAAAAGTTTTTGTTAAAATTAGCAGATACTTTCTGAAAAATAATAAGCGCCGCTGGCGAAAATATTTTTAAAAAATCACGCGAGTTTTTACAAAAATATTTTTACAATTTAAGAAGGCAAAAAGTTTTTTTTTAAAAAATATTTAAATACTTTTTGAAAAACGAAAAGAGCCGCAGGCGAAAATATTAAAAAAAAATCGCGCGATTTTTTACAAAAATATTTTCACAATTTAAGAAGATAAAAAGTTTTTGTAAAAATATTTGCGATTTTTTACAAAAATATTTTCACAATTTAAGAAAATAAAAATTTTTTGTAAAAGTATTCAGGCATATTTTCACAATTTTAGGAGATAAAAAGGCTAAAATATTTTTGAAAAAAAAATCACGCGATTTTTTAGAAAAATATGTTCACAATTTAAAAAGATAAAAAGTGTTTGTACAAATATTCAAATACTTTCTGAAAAACGAAAATATTTTTGAATAAATAGCGCGATTTTCTTAACAAATATTTTTTCAATTTAAAACTTCTCCTAACTGCTACATACATAATTTCGGGCATAATTTCGTTTTTAACTAATTTTATGAAATCAGGAGGATTTTGTGGATACTTCGGTATTGGTTGGCACTTAGGCCTTCTCAAATGTATAATTCCGCTTACGTTCTAACTTCTACTCTAAAATTAAAAAAAAAGTATAACTATAAATTTCAAAATTGAGCAAAGAAATAATTTATAAATTAAAAAAATCGTTGGGAGTTATGTCCGCGATTTTTTTGGGTGTTATGTCCGCTTTGCTTTACGGACATAACTCCCAACGAATTTTGGGAGTTATGTCCGCAAAGCGCAGCGGACATAACGCCCAAAATCATTTTGGGAGTTATGTCCGTGGGAGTTATGTCCGGGCACCGTGGACTACATATTGAAAGCCAATTAGAAATTTGTTTTACTGCCATCGCCAAAATTTTGTTATTCTGTTTTAGACAAATTTGCTGCTAAACAGTATGACAAAATAATGAAGACAAATTAATTTTTGTGCGTCACTTGGTTTTTACTTATCATCACCGAAGTATAATTGTAACCTCAGACTTTAGATTACGAGATTATATACACTAGGATTGAATCGTATAGATTTCATCAAAATAATGATTTAAGACTTCACATATGTTTGGACGATATTCGTTTCAGCCAAGATGGAAGTACTTACCACCGTCCGTCCGTCTGTATCTCTGTTTGTCTGGCAGGTTGGAACTCATGATAACTCTTGGTCCAAGTTATGGATCTCGTAATGTTTTGTCCAAATTAAATTTAAGTCATATCGGTACCTCCACCATAAAAGTTCAAAAATGTTCACTAAAATGGTCGAAGGGACTAACCGATTCGGTCTAAAATCGAACCTAATATGGTTCGCAAGATTACTTCCAAAAGTACATCAAGAGAATATGTTTGGACTACATCTTCAGGTCTCTTATACAAGTCTAACATAACTGCAGTTTAAAGACTGTTCGTTGATTCTTTGGACATTTTGTAGTCTTGTTTATAGCGATATCCTACTTTTTGTGGACAAGTTTATGCTTCCTGACAAAGCTCTAAATACTACGGTGGCCAACTAAAAAGCTTATGGGCGCGGTAACTATCGAGAGGAGTGTCTCTCAAATAATTATTAGTGAATAATTATGTGGGGTTCAATAAGTCCATCAAAGTGTTTGTCATCGAGTCCAAAAACTTCTAATCGTACAATTAAGAAAACAAATTATAACGCTTCTTTTGTAACATAATATTAAAAGTAAAAATAATCCTGGTATCAGAATCTATCTCTTTCGGTAAATAAAACTGTGCAACATTTTTAACGTAATCTTGTGCAAATAATTTGAAGTGAGGATTTTTTGAAAGTACAGACCCAAAGTACAAAAGCCCTAGTTCCGTTTTGTTGAGTCAGATACAGCTTGGATTTTATGGCCCCATCTAAACATTGTTAAATATCGACTTTTTAAACAACTCGGGGCTATACCTCTGAAACCAATGCAAATATTCTTCTGACCTTTGCAGCAAATTTGTAGATAAGGGCCAAAATAAAATATTTGGAGAAATGAAAAAAAAAAATAAATTTTATAATATATCTAAAAATTCCATTTGGAAACATATCAACGACAACGACAGCCGATATTCTTAAAAATTAGGCTAAGATTATCGAAATAGTGAAAATCTTGCTATAGCAAAGACAACGGCAATTCTTTGTGGTTGTAAAATTCTGCGATAAACCATAACGTGGACCTGTATGATTAAAAACTTCAATATACTTCAATAAATTTTACATGGCGACATTACGGAACGTGGCCCGATATTGTCTATTTTCAATTCTAAATATCCTTCTCTGTAAATATTTAAAATTGTATCCTTAGTCCCGATTTACATTAAACGATTTTTCTTGCGGCAATTTTCCTCGTTCTCTTTTAAACTTGCCTCTTGCGTTTATACAGGCAATTCTGTTTCCGCAAGTTTTGTTTTCAAAACAATGAAAATAATGTCAAAAACGAAAAATATAAAAGGAATTGCCTGAAAATTGCAGGTACGAGCAATTTTTTTCCACTTCCATACACCTTACGTGTCTCTCCTACAAACTGAGACTTGCCGCACGTAAACTCGCCTAATGTAAATTGGGACTAAATATTATGAATTCTTTCTATTGAATTTATATACTTTGTACATACCATTATTTCATATAAAATATAGAATAGAATATGTGCCAAAATTTCCAGTCCATCGGACAAAAATTTACCGAGATATGAGCTTTCGAAGGGAAACATTTATTGTGTTTTGTATGTAGCATAGAAACTAAAAACGTCTTTTCCTCGAAGTGGCACTTTATATGTTTTTGTGGGACTATTGTACACATAAATCATGTGCTTAACCGAGAGAGTTTTAAAAAAACTGCTGACGGAGTCAGAAAAAATATCAATTTTGTACAGTGTTTTGTTTTTGTTAAAATCGAAATTTTGATTTTAACTGTTCAACATTTTTAAAAATTGATTTTTTAATTCCTTTTTGATAATGGACAAGATTATTCGGTTCGTAATGATCCCACAAAAATATATGCTGATCGGTTTATTCTTTTTCAAACTACAGTGGGTACCGCAAACTGCTTTAGTAAAAACAGTGTTTTATAAGCGGGCATTTGAATGTAAGATTTTTCAAAAAAATAAATAAATAAAAAAATAGAAGTAACTTAAGGTTTAATAATTTTTTATAAAAAATGCATGAAAATGGCTTTTCTCATGCTTATAAGTGGCCATAACCCCTTAAAATAGCTTTACGTAACGCTACAAAACATTTGAATTTTTCATGATTTTTGGTCATGTTGTGCCCCCCCCCGAAATGAAATCCTGCGTACGTCCCTGTCTGAAACTGAATTCAACTAAGCTGTGTAGTGCCCCGCAGCCTTTTATCATACGTCAAGAACGTGGCAATTGTTGTCTCCGTCCAATACTATTGTCCATTGCGTCTCATATGACCTTGTGCTACTTATGATCACGGTAAAGAAAATTTGTCCGCGTTCAAAAGCGTTTTCCATAAAGATAGGGAATTTATGTTTGAATCTTTCTACCTCAGGGCATTGTTGGATATTACCTCATCACTACAAAACTTTCCGACCATAGGTTCTAAGATATTTTCTCCCACAATGACTGAGTTATGTTGTTATGCGGCTATCTGTCTTTCAGTGGTGTAGTGCAAAACTCTGACCTACGGCCTTATTGTATGCAATCGATTTATTCACGTCTTAGTGTCATGTCTAAAACCAAAATAGAAATAAGGACCAACCTTAACTTTTCAAGGTTTTACATTTTCGCATTAATAATTTTAATATCGTGTATATCGTCAAAAATATATTTTGTCTGCTTATTTTTGAATTTTTACAATTTTATTATGGGTTTATGACACACTTACTTGGACAAGATTTATGAAAGTTTTGTATCGCCCACCGTCGATCTTCATTGTCTTCTATATTTATAGGCAATGTATACGTCGAGCAGCTATAGCTTTACAACTTAATAGTAAAGGCTTTATGTTGTTCGCATCAATTCAATTTATCAACCTCTTACAACAGATGTGTGTTATCAGTAATTTCTTTGTGACCGTTTGAAAAATTACCATCCCATTTTTTATACATTTCTAAAATATAAATTCTTACGGATTCCCTCCTGAAAAATACTTTGTCAACCTAAAAAACGTTTATTTATTCTTTGTGTATGAAATAATATCAATCAAACATTTGTTTCGTTCTTGAATGTTGTTTAAACCTACCATTTGCTTGATATTCCCTTTTGGCATTTCCAACGCTTTGCTAACGCCTTTTTTGTCATTATTTATATATCTAAGCTGTTATCAAGATTTCAGTTCCATTCGCTTTGAATGGTGATGAATGTTTTACACCTTTAGTTGCCCACAATTTAGTATTTTTCTGAATTCTAAGAAAAAAAACAAACAAAAATAAAAAGGCGAGGCAATCCAGAACCACAAGAACGACAATAATGAAAGAGAAACGGCGACAAATAAAGTGAAAAATTCACGCCAGTTACCGGTCTTTTTAACGTCATATTTTTGTGACTCTTTTGAATGAAAGTGTTTTTTGTGATAAGGACTGTTGTTAGGATGTCATATTTTTTTCTTTATCGCACTTTTTTGTATTATTTAGATTTTTTCTCTTTTAGGCAATGGTGTGATTTGTGTTAGGTCTTTTGAAGATGACTGAATGTATATTTAAATTTAAATGTTTTTCTTAAATTAATATCTCCATTCAAACCAATTGTATGCTTGTATGTAATATAAAAGTTCAGATGTGCTCCGCCGATGGATGCATGTTGCGGAACTCGTAGAGTTGTTGACCATTCAATGAAATGGTCAAACAGCTGTCATATGCTTTTTCTAAGCATTTATAAGATATATCTAGTTCTAGTATCTAGTTTAGGTTTCCAGTCCCATCATAGTTTCTGCACCACACCAAATCATTTTTTGTCCACGAGAGATCTAAGAATTCGAAACGAGTAATGGACAGGTGCATCACATCTCTTAGTTTTTTAATTTTTAATAAATCTTGCTTTCCCCGTCCTAATTTCGCAAGATCATAGAGATTCCTTAGGGATGTATTGAAACATCTCTATGTGAGATATCCCACAAAAAGTGATGAATCCGCACACCGCAACACCGCCCTTTCCACCAAGGAAGTCGTACCCAGAAAATGCCACTCTCTTGACAATAAGTTTTAATAAAGCATATTAACTCCGCCCATATTAACTCACACCTTGTCTCTTCAAAACTTTTCCAACTCTCAATTATTTCTGGAGACAAATATAATCAAATTAAGGAAAAACGTGTCCGTACACCAGTATATTCATTTAATTTTGCCACTTTAAGGAGTAAAATTCTTCGCTTTTATTAAATCTTCCTCCAAACAGTCAAAGATTGTCAATTATATCAAGTTACTTGTGATGAAAGTTTCAGTTAATTGGATGACTTAGCCAGATTCTACTGCATGCCTGGGTGGTTCTTGATTGTGAAAAATGAACATATGAGAATATAGTATAACAATGCAAAGTTTGCGGAGTTATGACACAAATCTTGACAAATTCTTGATTAGTAGATGTGACATTCTTTTGAATGTAACCAACTTTAGTTGTTAGTTTTTCTTTGTGGAAATTACAACAACTCAAAGTTTAATCAAGTTGTAATAAACGAAATTAGTTATACATACATACAACAAGTTAGATTATGTTGTACATATATGTATGCATATTGTTGTGAAACCCTAAAACGCAATGAAAAGGAGAGCTAGACTTTCGAAACAAAGAAAAACGTTTCTGTGACAATTTTTTATACTCCTCGCAGGACTAAATACCATAATTCAACCGCTCCGGTGTGATAATGAGGCTAAATTCTTGAACAACAGACAGAGCGTTATCGTTATTTCGACTAAGAATTTTATGCTGATCAAAAATATATGTATACTAGCAAATTGCCCGCTACTTCGTATGCGGAACGAATATAAAAAATTAAACAATATTTAATATGGAAGTGGCGAACACTGAAAATATTGTTGCACTAATACCAATTTTAATCAATATTAAATTTTATTTAACTACTGTTCATGCCACTTTAGTTGGATTTTTAAGAAAATAAAAACTCCCTTAAATCACCCTTACACATCAACAACGACCTACATTTTTTTGGCATTTTTATTAAGGACTATCTGCTGAAGGTCGTGGGTTCGATTCCCTGGCCAGGTAACATATAAAAATTTCAACGGTGGCAAAATAACCCTCAGTAATGTTGGCGACATTTCCTGAGTATTTCAGCCATGTAAAACTTCTCTACAAGTGGTGTCTTAAGTCACGCCGTTCGGACTCGGCGATAAACTGTAGGTCCCATATCATTGAGCTGATATGAATCGGGGTGCACTCATTGATATGAGAGAAGTCTCCCGTTTCGCTTCTGGGATGTTTGTGGAACAATTGTTATATTATAGTACTTTTTGTAGCTTATAGTAAGTATTTAAAATACCATTTCAGCCATCAGCGACCTACATACCAAATTTCAGAATTTGTAAGCATTTCAAAAAATCCTTCTTATATCAACCGTTTATACCAACCGCGAATCTCATTTCCAGCTCTCTTAGTTTTTTCAAACCCAATAATAGTAATTTGCATATAAATACAAAATATGGATTTCCGAATCTTCCTTCTAAATACAATAATAGCAAATTGAGTGTCATTTAGTAATTTTCGTATAATTATGGTACCACATATCTCAACCCTACACAGTTATTAATACAAAATAATAACAGTAATCTTAATTCCAAATCTCAGGATTTCAGCTGTGTGCACTCATTTAATACCAAATTCTACCAAACTTAGAACCATTTTGTACCCTTCGTTCCCCTAAGTACGATCTTCAAAAACTAACTACTTCAATCCTCCACTTTAACAGTAATCTTTATTCCAAATTACAGGATTCCAACTCTATTCGCTCAGTTCCAAATTTAGTACTTTCTGTATCCATAAGTACGAATACCTCAACCCCATTCTCTAACCGCAATCTTTATTCCAAATTTCAGGATTCCGGCTTTATTAGTTCACCCAAATCCAAATTGTACCAAATCCAAATAAGTACGAATTTCCAAAACTTCCTCAATCCTACTCTCCAACACTTATCTTAATTCTTAATTCAAGGATTGCAGCTCTATCCGTTCACCCAAATCAAATTTGTAACAAATTTAGCATATTTCGTACCATAAGTACCAATTTCCAAAACTTCGTCAATCCTACACTCCAACAGTAATCTTAATTCCAACTTTCACGGTTTCAGCTTTATCGGTTCAACCAAATCCAAATTGTACCAAATTTCGTACTATTCAGTACGTTCCGTTCCCATAAGTACGTATTTTCAAAACTTCCTAAATCCTACAGTCCAACAGTAATTTTAATTCCAGATTTCAGGATTTCAGCTCAATCCGTTCGATCAAATTCAAAATGTACCAAATTTAGTACAATGTAGTACGCTTTGTACCCATTAGTACGAATTTCCAAAACACCCTCAATCCTACACTCCCACAGTATATTAATTTCCAAAACTACCTCAATCCTTCCAAATTTCAGGATTCCAGCTCTATCCGTACACCCAAATCCAAATTGTACCAAATTTAGTACTTTCCCTACCCATAAGTACAAATTTCCAAACTACCTCAATCCTACAGTCCAAAAGTAATTTTAATTCCAAATTTCAGGATTCCAGCTCTATCCGTTGGCTCAAATCCAAATTTAGTACCATTTAGTACTTTCCGTACCCATAAGTACCAATTTACAAAACTACTTCAATCCTTTACTCCAACATTAATCTTACTTTCATATTTCAGGATTCTAGTTCTATCGGTTTACCTAAATCCAAGTTGTACTAAATTTAGCACCATTTAGTACTCTTCGAACAAAAAGTACGAATTTTAAAAACTACCTCAATCCCACAGTAATCTTAACCCCAAATTTCTGGATTCCCGCTCTATCTGTTCGCCCAAATCCAAATTTAGTACCATTTAGTACTTTCCGTACCCATAAGTACGAATTTCCAAAACTACTTCAATCCTTTACTCCAACATTAATCTTAATTTCACATTTTAGGATTCTAGTTCTATCACTTTACCCAAATCCAAGTTGTACTAAATTTAGTACCATTTAGTACTTTTCGTACACAAAAGTACGAATTTTAAAAAGCTACCTCAATCCTACACCCCAATCGCAATCATAATTCCAAATTTCAGGGTTCCAGCTCTATATGTCCACACATCCGAATTGTACCAAATTTAGTACCATTTAGTGCTTTCCGTACCCATAACTACGAATTTCTAAAACTTCCTTAATCTAACAGTCCAACGGCAGTCTTAATTCTAAATTTCAGGATTCTAGCTCGATCCGTTCACTCAAATCCATATGGTACCAAATTTAGTACCATTTAGTACCCTTTGTACCCGTAAGTACGAATTACCATAATATCCTCAATCCTACATTCCCACAGTCATCTTAGTTTAAAATTTCGCGATTCGAGCTAAATCCGTTCACCCATATCCAAACTGTACCAAATTTAGTACCATTTAGTACTTTTCGTACCCACAAGTACGATTTTCCAAAACTACCTCAATCCTACACCCTAATCTTAGTTCTAAATTTCAGGATTCTAGCTTTATCCGTTCACAGGAGTACAAATTTCCAAAACGACCTCCATATCTGAATCCTACTCTCCAACAGTAATCTTAACTCCAAATTTCTGGTTTCCAGCTCTATGCGTTCACCCAAATCCATCTTGTACTAAATTTGGTACCATTTAGTACTTTTCGTACACATAAGTACGAATTTCCAAAACCATTTTTTTATATCAGTACCACTTCCAAACCTTTATTCCCATACCAAATATCAAGATTTTAGCTATATCCGTTAAAAATACACAATTGATTCAAAATTTGGTAACTTTTAGTACATTTCCTACACTTGTAGTTCGAATTTCCAAAAACCCTTTGGTACATCATTCTAACTCTCCATTAGTGCCTCTCATTCTAAATTTCAGAATTCTAGCTCTTCCCGTTTGCCTAATACAAAGGGTACCATATTTAGTACCTTTTAGTACTTTTCGTACCCTTCCAGTTCGAATTTTCAAAAACCCAGCCTTATCTTACCCCTACACACCAACAGCAACCCACACCCAAAATTCCAAGCTTCTAGCTTCAGCCATTTCGTCTGGGCGATGATCTGTCACTCACTTATCACTAAGCTCTTTTATATAATAAGAAGACACTTATAGGGTCTCCTACAAATATTTCGATGTTTTACGAACGAAATGGCATATATATTTGTACCCTCCATTTTATGTTGGAGGGTATAATTATTATACCCTTCACCATCATATGGAGGGTATAATTAACTTTGTCATTCCGTTTGCAACACATCGAACTATTCGACGGAGACCCTATCAAGTATATATATTCTTGATCAGCAAAAAATTCTAAGTCGATATATTCATGTCCGTTCGTCCGTCTGTTGAAATCGAGATACAGATCGCAACTTTGAAACCGAGCTTTGTAATTTGGTATAGAAGTTTCTATTACTCCTAGGAAGTTTGGTAATGAAAATGGTAGCTATATAACTTCACATTTCAATATAGTCCCCATAGAAGTTACCTCCCGATTTTCGTTATTTTGAAGCATTATAACACCGAAATGACTGAATTTGGGCATTTAGTTTTCGTTGGGGGTCCACTCATTTGTTGGTATAGGCCCACATCTTCATATAGCCCCTATAGAACGGTACCTCCCGATTTTGGTATTTTGAAAGTTGTGTCCTCAATATTCCACCCAAATACCTGAAATTTGGTATTTAGTCTTCGTTGGGGTATACGGTGACGATATGAGAACATTTTTAACAAAAACGAGGCGAAGGCAACCCAACCAACTCCTGCAATAAGAGGAAGAGCTTAGTGTTTTCATAAACGATAGGAAACTAATTGTTCTTATTCACTTCAATACAGTTAGTGGTGGAGGGTATAAAAATATATCGGCATTAAAATATAAGAACGATATAAACCAGTGATGGCCTCCAACAACAAAATTCCTATGTCCGCGGGCATATGAGAAACGAATGTACCCAGCAAACCAAATGTCTGATGTCCGACACGTCTGAACAATTTCGGAAGCAAAGTAGTTCAGATTTCGTTCCGATTTCTAAACGATTTTTCGGGGAGGAAATAGTTCAGATTTTGTACCGATTTCGGAACGAATGTCGGAAAGAAATTTCCTTTCCGAATTTCTCGAGGATTTTCTTCAGATTTCGCTACAAAATCGGACCAAAATCGATCCGATGTCGTTCCGACATTTCGTTCCGAAATTATGTCAACCTCTTCATACAACTTTCGTTAAGATATCGTTACGATTTCGGATCAGTAGTGAGATTCTCTAACTCATTTTTTTGGTTAACGACAAATGTCGGTAAAATTAAAATGCTTATAATTTCGATAATTAACGATATTATTCGGTAAGTTAGCTACCAAAAGAAAGTAGTCGTAAAGTTTTATCGATAGCAAGAGTGTTGTCAACTTTTATTTAAACTTTTCATTCATAATTTTGGGTTTTAATTTTATCGATTTTTGTCGGTAACTCAAAAAATGAGTTACAGAATCGCACTACTGAAATGATATAAACTTGAGTTTGGGGTTCAAATCGATAACCGAACCGTTGAAAAACAAAAAAGGATGATAATTTGCACAAGGAGTCAAATAGCTTCCTACTCTCCAAAATTCTGTAACGTTTGATTGTAAAAGGCAACATATAATGCCTTCTTAAAAAAAAAAACAAGTAAAAAGCGTTAAGTTCGGCCGGGCCGAACTTTTCATACCCTCCATCATAAAATATTCTGAACTAAAATGGAATAATTAGTTTTCATTCCTGTCCCCAACTTTAAGAGGGTACGTTAAAATGTCAGATAATGCTTCATTCGGGAGGCCCTTTTTTATGGTGCCTATATCTAAATATGTATGTTGACAATTTTTGGTGGACTAGAAATTGGGAGGTACCCATATATAGGGGTTATAATAAAACATGGACCTATGTTGACAGTTTTTGATGGGAGCCTTTAATGTCAAATAACTCTTAATTCGGTTAAAAATTTTAGCTAGAATCCTCAAAATACCGAAAATCGGTACAAAACGTGGGAACTTCAAATGTCATTAACAGCTAGTTCGGAGGTATGTGGGCTATACGAAAATATGAACTTAAATGAACAATTTTTGTTGCAGAATTTTTGTTGGCTTTTAAATTTCAAATTACAGAAAGTTCGTCCAAAAAATAAAGCTAAGGTACGGAAGTATCGTTATATTGGGGCTATGTTGAAAATTGTTGATGCAGATGTGTGGTGACCACTACAACCTTCAAATGTCAAATTACAGTTAGTTCGATTAAAAACTGTAGCTAAAATTGCCAATTACTGAAAATTGGGAGGTACCGTTATATGGGAGCTATATCCGATATATCCGAACATGGACCTATGTTGACAATTTTTTATGGAGAGTGGTTGTGACCACTAAGAACTTCAAATGTCAAATTATTGGTAGTTCGGTTTAATATTGTAGCTAAAATCATCAAATTACTGAAAATCAGGAGGTACTTTTACATGGGAGCTTTATCAATACATCGACCTTTCTTGACAATTTTTGGTAGAGAGGTGTGGTGGCCACTAAGAATTTCAAATGTCAAATGTTCAAATTACAGATAATTCGGTTAAAACTTGTAGGTAAAATTCTCAAAATACCGAAAATCCGTTATATGGGGATACCGAAATCCGTTATACCGAGGTACCGTTATATGGGGCTATACCAAAACATGGACCTACGTTCACAATTATTTCGAATATAAGTTTTTTGGTCACTAAGAAACCTAAATATCAAATTATTGCTAATTCGGTCTACAAATGTAAATTTAAACGTCAAAATACCTGAAATCGGGCTGTAACGTTATATGGGGCTATTCCAAAACATGGACCTATGTCCACTAGTTATATAAGTTTATTGACATTTAAGAACCCTAAATGTCAATTTATAGCTACATCGGTCTGAAAATGTAACTAAAAACTTCAAAATACCGTAAATCGGGGGTACCGTTATAGGGGGGCTATACCAAAACGTGGACCGCTATAGCCCATCATCGAACTTCACCTGCCTGCAAACAAAAGACACATTTTCCCAAAATTTCAGACAATTTTGGTGGAGAGGTGTGGTGACCACTAAGAACTTCAAATGTCAAATGTTCAAATTACAGCTAATTCGGTTAAAACTTTTAGGTAAAAATCTCAAAATACCGAAAATCAGGAGGTACCGTTATATGGGGCTATACCAAAACATGTACCTATGTTCATAGTTTTTTCGAATATAAGTTTTTTGGTCACTTTAAACCCTAAATATCACATTATAGCTAATTCGGTCTAGAAATGCGACTTAAATCGTCAAAATACCGTAAATCGGGGGTACCGTTACATAGGGGCTATACCAAAACGTGGACCCATGTCCACAACTTTTGTTATATAACTTTATTGACACTTAAGAACCCTAAATGTCACATTATAGATAAATCGGTCTGAAAATGTAGCTGAAAACGTCAAAATACGATAAATCGGGGGTATCGTTATATGGGGTCTATACCAAAACGTGGACCTATGTCCACAACTTTTGTTATATAAGTTTATTGACACTTAAGAACCCTAAATGTCAAATTATAGCTAAATCGGTTTGAAAATGTAGCTAAAAACGGCAAAATATCGTAAATCGGGGGTATCGTTATATGGGGCCTATACCAAAACGTGGACCTATGTCCACAACTTTTGTTATATAAGTTTATTGACCCTTAAGAACCCTAAATGTCAAATTATAGCTACATCGGTCTGAAAAGCAAATTAATCAAGAAAGACTCTATCCTTTTCGATTGACCACTTGTTTCCAAAAGAGTTTTATATTTGTTGGAAACGAACTAAAAATATTGTGAATTTTGATTTCTGAAAAATTAGTAAAAAGTATCAGTCGCCTTTGTCGAATGATATGTGCCTCAGCCTGCAGGAATTTGCGACGATGAACATCGAATAAGGTAAACAATCCAAAATATTTTTCCCCAAAAATTATGTATTCAAGGAGTTTTTAAGTGGTTTTGGCCCCTTTGGACAAACAAAATTGCCAATAAAAATATCGACATTTTTGGAATATTGATCTTAACGACTGCGGACGTTCCTAATAAATGCATACGTTTTGCTAATAAATTTAATTTCAAAGTGCAGAAATGTTAAACTATTACTATGGACATAGAGCGACATAGTCCATTTTGGAAATGAAGCACCGTAGTATTTTGAGCTTTGTCAGGAAGCATGCACTTGCCTATTAAAAAAAGGGTATCGCTGTAAACAAGACTACAAGTGTCAACAAAAAAATGTCCAAAGGATTCTCGAACAGTCTTTAAATTTGTCTAAAATATAATAACAAAATGTTGGTGAAGCCATCGAGACAAATTTGTTATTGGCTTTCAAGATATAGTCCAAAAAAACCCTTCATAAATTTTGTCCAATATGTAGACACTTTTCTAGCAATTTCATTGACATATGACATAACAAACATGGAGTATATCCATTACGGAGCTTGTATTTAATAGTGGCATGATATGACATGAAGAAGTAATTCAGATTTCATTAGAAGTTTCTCTCAAAAATAGTATAGGTACAAACAAAAAATTTTAAAGCATTTCTTACAAAACTTATAAATGATGCACATTTTCTGAACGGAATCTTCAGAAAAAGCTACGTTTTCATTTGAAATCTCCAATAATAGAAATGTTTATAAGAAAGGAAAAATGTAATAATTTGTTACAGTAGCTTAACAAATTTTGTTCAACCAAACCATTTCGGGCACCCCGTGCCCCCCTGCGTACGTCCCTGTCTAGAATAAACGATACGCAACGCAATATTGATTTCAATAGTTTTTGTCATACACCGAATTGGGGGGTGCTTCAGTTTTGCCCGCTTTTATTTGCGACCTAAAATGTTTTTTGAATATTAACTTTTGTTTATTAAATTCTTAATTGCTTTTCTTTGAATTTTCCAATAATAAAGATATAAATAAATAATAAAAATAAAACTTTGGTTTCTTAAAAAAATTTAAATGTTAAAAAAATTTTCTGACTGTGCTAAAGTTTTGCCTGACACTGTAGTGGCTCCGAATTTTACCCTGATCAAGAATATATATACTTCACAGGGTCCTAAGTGATTATTTCAATGCGTTTCTAACGGAAAAACCAACTTAATATACCGTCCATACTATGGTGGACGGTATAAAAATTCATTAAAATTGACCAAGTGCCAGGGTCACAGTTATGAACATTTTTCCAATTTCATGTAGGGTTTCAATGTTTACGTTTTCTGTTTTTATTACAAAATGGTCTTCTACGGGTCCCATCTGACTATAGTATTGTCTTTTTTGATTTGGTTACTTTAGAAATATATTATTTATTGTTACGTTCACCAATACCAATAATTAAGCATTATCAGCTCATGTTGACAAGTAATCAGACAAATTACTTAAGCAAGTCTTTCATGTTTCATTAGCATCTACCTCTAATCTTGCCAATATTCCATTAGTCAAGTCAACAACAATTTGTGTCTATGGCACTCTTGCCTAGGAGGATTAGTCTGAAGATGCTTATCGCCAACATCATTGGTTCATTGGTTCACCGTTAAATTTTAATCATAATGATGTTTATATTTTCATCACAAAACTTGAAAAGAATTTTATTTTTGTTTGCGCTAAAAATACACAAGAAATAATGAATCTACATAGATCATTTATTTTTCGTGAAGGAATCAAAAGAGATTATCTCTTGATTGACAATAAAAGGTATTGAATGTTGTTGCTGTTAATGTTGTTTGGAAAATTTTAGGTCGTTTATTTATGTTAACGACAATGAAAATAAACGGGAATTTGCCATTAATTAAATATGGCATGTGGGTGGTTTTTGAAACACCTGTCATAAGAATTCAACGCCATTTTACGTAAAGGAGGGTTTATGTTTATATTGTCAATTATTTATTTTATTACAAATCATTCTTTATACCCTTTATAGAAAGGGTATATACACTTTGATACGACCAAAAATGTGACTCGTCGAAATAACGGTTTTAGACCCCAAGTATGTTTAGACGAAAATCGTTTCAGACAATTTGGAGTCGATTTAGTCACGTCCGTCCGTCTGTCTGTCGGTATGGCTGGTTGGTGCGCATAATAACTCTGGAACGGATCAAGCGATTCGAACCAAATTTTGGGTATCGTAATTTTTTGTCCAAACATAGTTTAAGTTCGAAGATGGGCCATATCGGTCTACTATATCGGATACCTCTCCCATAAAAGTTCAAAATTTTTCTGTAAAATGGTGTGAACGATAACTCTCGAAGGGGGCAATCGATTTGGGCCAAACTTTGCACATCGTATTATTCCTTCCAGATATAGATCGGATACGAATATGGACGAATAACGGTCCACTCACTCGGGTACCTCCCACACAAAATTCCAAAAAAGTGAAGTTTAAGAGCTCCTCTCGCATCGTTTTGATTCTTTTTCAATAGGTTTTTCTAGCGGCCTCTTTTACAACGGCACAATTTTTTTCCGGAGTAAGTTAATACTCCTTGAGATAATGGCCCAAAAGCTCAAAATCCCTGCCGGCACACTATTGTACAAGATAACCCTAAAACTTTTTCAAAAATTTCTTCCAAACGTAGTTTAACTTAATTTAATATTTCCAGTCCTTCTGAAGAAGTTTGGTACATTTTATATAATCGACCTTATTATTGTGTTTGGTTTGGTTTTATTGTTCTTTTTTGTCAGTGCCTGAGGGTATATCTCCGTCTGCATAGCTGACTGATACTTTCTTACTTGTTTTTTGTTTATTTTTATCAGTTATTTTCCAAAATCTATTTTCTATATCGTCCACATATATTAATTTCGTATTAGATGTCACCAATTATTCTATTTAAATTTGAGGGTCCTTTAAAGACCGCTGTGTTTTGTTTTATCTCTCAGGATTAACTACTTACACACTGTATTTGTCTTTTAATGGCCATTTATTTCTCTTGTCTAAGTTCAACAAACAAATGTTGTGAACAATAAAAATTTCACACACATTTATAAGAGAGAAGACAATGGAGAAATAAGGACCCTGCAAACCAAATGTCGGATGTCCGACATATCGGAACAATTTCGGAAGCAAAATCGTTCAGATTTCGTATCGATTTCTATACGATTTTTCGTAGGGGAATTCGTACAGATTTCGTTCCGATTTCGGAGAAAAAATCGGAAGTAAATTTCCCTTCGAATTTGCTAATGTTTTTCTTTCGATTTCGTTACGAATTCGGATCGATATGTCGGAAACAAATTTCCCTTCGCACAACAACCACCTTTTGTATATATCTAACAAGCAACATTTTAGTTTGTTGTCGAAAAACAAAATGGTTGGTTATAAAATTCGCATATACATTTTTTAAATATTTTAAATATAAATGCAACATATAATAATTCAAGCTAGTGCTGATAGACTCAACATATTCGTACACAAAGTTTACATTGTTCTACTATAACTACAAAATGATAATAACAGTGAAAATCATTAGATATCTTTGAAATTATAATCTTCCACTAAAAAATATAACAAAGAAAATTTATCAATAAAAAAGAGGCATCAGAGAAAATTTTTTTCCTTCGATAATCATACGAAATTATTCCAAAATCGTTCAGAAATCTTTACGAAAGTTCGGAAGGTACCTCAGATTTTCATACGACATTATTCCGAAATCGTTCAGAAATCTGTACGAAAATTCGGAGGAAAAAATTCGAATTCCGAATTTCCCAAGGATTTTCTTCCGATTTCGTTTCGAATTCTGACCGAAATCGATACGATATCGCTCCGACATTTCGTTCCGAAATTATGTCAACCACTTCATACAACTTTCGTTAAGATATCGTTACGATTTCGGATCAGATATCGGACGTAACGTCCGAAATTTGTTCCGATTTCGTTACGATATCGGTACGATTGGTTTGCTGGGGAAAAACAAAAGAAATTGATAATTTACAATCTAAACTTTATTTCTTTGGTAATTTATTGCCACTTTGCAGTAATGGCCAGCCAGGGCATGTGCAGACCTGTTATACTTAGGATACGAATGTGTTTTCTAAGATATTGATTTTGCCAAGGAATGAGAATAAGCCATCTCATGTGGTTATTTTTGTCCTAAAGCGCACAGAGAACAGTTGGAAAGACACCAAGCTAGCATTTAAAATATCGGTACTTTTCATATATAAAACGCAATTGTTGAATACAAACTCTACCTGTCCCGATTAAAAACAAGCATAATGGCAAAGAGTGTTGCGCTGCTACTAAAGAGAAGAATGCAGCACACAAGGCTACCTTTCAATCAGTAACAACACGTAGTACGCTGGAGCGTTATCGGTCGAAAAGAATAGGTGAGAAATGCATTTTCCGCAGAAAAAAGAGGGAAATGGAAAAGCGCGAATGTGAGCGAGTGAAGAAATCGAAATTTACAGTCAAAATGAAGCCAGACAATTCTACCAAAGAGTGAAACACCAAACTAATGGATTCGGTACAAGCACATTTTCATGTAGAGATGAGCATGGAAACCTAGTAGCAGACACAGATAGTGTACTCACTATAAATAGAAAGAACATTTTCTATAATATTGGCAATAAAAAACAGCGATGATGACAAAGCCACAACAGCAATCCAATATGACGGAATTGTAGATATACTGTCCAGCCAAAGTGAGGTTATGACAGACATAAGTCGATTTAAAAGTAATAAGGCAACAGGAGCTGCCGGACTAATAGCTGAGATGTTCAATGCCAGATGTGACGAGCTGATAAGGTGAATGCATCAGCCCGTTAGCAGCAGATGGTAGAAAGAACGCATGCCTGACTATTGAAACTTGAGTATCCTATGCTCCGTACATAAAAAAGGATATTAGACTATATGTTCCAATTATAGGGACATAAGTAGCTGCTAAAGCCATGGTCAGTAATATGGGTAATATCAATGCGGCTTTAGGCCTAGCAAGTCCACCATACGAGATTCTGAATAAAAAAAGAAATGTTAATGCAAATAGGAATGGCACAATATACAACAAGTACCACATGGGACTCGCTTATGCACACGACCTCGACATCAAAGGACGATCGGAACAAGTTGTAATGAATAACTTTGTAAGAGCAGAAGAAGAATCTGCTAGAGTAGCGATGCAGTATACGGCGGTAAGACGTAATTGATGGAATCGACGCGCAATTCGACAATTGAATTCAGACAAATTGTGGAAGTTGGCATATATAATTTTGAAGTAGTTAATCACTTCATTTACCTCGGTACCGCCATTAATAGATCAAACAACATAGATGCTACTTTGGATGGAGTTTTCTTAATTTAGAAACAAAGCCACCTCTCGTGAAACAATAATCACACTCTACAAAGCACCGATACTATCTCCGAGCATGGGTACATGCGCAAGCAGTAAAGGTACACGCAGAAAAAAATATTTTTCGCTTTTGTTGAAACAAAAATATCTATTTTTTTTCAACAATTTAATTGTTTAGCTGATGGCCTAAGCTGCTAATGCTATTCTTCAAGTTTATCTTTTATTAAATATAAGATAATTTTATAAATAACAAGTAAAAAAGAATCAGTTGGCGTTGCTGACATAGGTATTAGGCCGGGGCGATTTGTATGGAAGACAAAAACCTGAATGAGCCCTTCGCGTTTCTGATTCCTGGGATTGAACTGAGCAAAATAGTCCACTAGAGCATAGGTCTACGGTGAAAATCGAGCCTCCCGATATTGACTTTAAATTTGTTATCCACGTTTTTAGACATTTTGGCATATAACAGCCAAACCATTGAGATTTTCGATCAAACACAAGGACAACAATTGTAGCCAAGACAGTATTTAAGAACTCTCTAATACATCGAAAAAGTATTAAAACGCTCCTTCAGGCTGTTTTGGCCTTGAGAAATTGTAAACTTTTCGAAAAATTTTGATAAATGGCACTGTGCTACAAAAAAAAATATATCGTGTTGGGATCCATGGACAACGACAATGCCTTTAGTTCCTTTGGGTCACTTCGTTTTATTTTTTTTATAACTTTAAAAGTAGCGAAAATCTGGGTTTGTTACATTTTCAAATTTAAACGGATATATCTTCTTTTTTCACAACGGATTTCTATTAATCCTTCTTCCCTTTAAGGGGGTGAATAATAAATTTCGAACATGTTATTATTTTTTTCAAATCGATTAACAAATGGCTAAGTTATAGTGGTTTAAGTCCGAAAACCCCCACAAAAAACTAAAACTGAATTTCTCCCAATTTTCAAAATACATATTGAACAAAACAAAAAAACATTATATTTTTGAAAATTATGAGATATTCAGTTATAGTTTTTTTGTGGGGGTTTTCAGACTTAAACCACTATAACTTAGCCATTTGTTAACCGATTAAAAAAATAATAACTTGTTCGAAATATATTATTGCGCGTCCGAATTATTAAAACAATTCAAAAAACCCCGAATTTCCGGCTTCAAAATGTCAGTATCAATTTTAGGTGGATGCAGTGGATATATCGAAAAATTATACACTAGTATCATATTGCCCATGAAGAATTCGTATAGTCTTTCTTTGGGTATATGTCTATAAAATGTAAGGTTAAGCCAGAAATCGGAAGGGAGCATAAAAAAACTTGTTGGCTTCAACCCATTTTTACCTATTTTTCTACATTGATACCAACACAGCTTCCACGTAAATTAATTTTAATGGTCGACCTTATGGAATTCCTCCTAAAACACTTAATTTTAAAGAATGTATATCATACTATATAGAATATGTTAACAGTTCGCGAATTCTGAATGGGTGAAACTCGGATTCATCGATTGTAAAACATTTTTGGTTTTCGCCATATACCCTCGTTAGCATAAATGCTGAGGGTATAAAAATAATTAATTGTTTTGTTCAAGCATTTTAGTTGCAAATCCAAAAATAAACCTTATAATAACTTTTGGGTTCTTGTTTTGCTGATATTTATAATACATATCATAGTCCAGTGTGACAATAATGGTTGAACCTACAATACTACATAGGGCATCTAACAATATGTTTACAATATATATTTTGCTCTTGGAATATTGTTGGATCAAACATATTTTTTTCTGCGTGTAATACTCGTTGTATTCGAAAGAAAAATTCTTAGAAATATCGGGGAAGGTGAAAGTCTATCCTTAGTTCGGCTTATGGGACAAATGTTCTGTGGGCAAGCAGAGCCAACTTATTAAGTAAGTAAGCTGAAACCTTTACAGAATGTGAATGATGCGGACATTCCAGAAGACGCAGGTGCTACATTAAGTGCTGGTACGGATGTAACAGTCGTATGTAAAAATCTACTTATTGACCTATCGATTTACGCCTTCAAAATATCGGATGTTTCAATATTTCGATTCTGGAAAAAAGTAAAAAACCTAAGAAATTACACTTATGCCCTACACCACAATGTGGAAAGGGTATTATGGAGATGTGTGTCCGTCCGTCTGACTATTATAAATTGTTAACACGCTTCAGGCCGCAATTATGGACCGATCGTCACGAAATTTTTTATGGAGGTCGGGTTCAGGCCAGAATAGATCCCTATTCTTATTGGTGATGATCGAGAAATATTTAGCGGATGAAATGGACCAAAAACATAATATTTATTAAATTTTCTAGCGGCTCTGTATGTTGCGATAATAGACGGATCAACGCGAAATTTTATATAAGGTAAGAGTATATGACAGAGAAGAAGCTTGCAATTTGAGATGGCGATCAGATAATATTTAGAGTGTTAAATGGACCACTACTTTTGTGTGAAAATTGTGAAAATTTTTAATATACAACTTATATTTTTATTCCTGGAAGATACATTCCGGACAAATAAGCTACCCTTGGAAATGGAACGCTTGACTTTTCAATTGATGCCAGTTGTGTTGGTGTGCATGATCAGATAACAGAGTTACATCCCAATATTTTCAGTTATTCGTATATAGTGTAATCATAAACTCGTTAGAGGTCGCAATTTTACCCCAATAGTCACGGAAATTTTCACCGGGTAGGAGTTTAGGTCAAAGAAGATGCCTACAATTTTGAATGATAATCTGATATTATTTAGCGGGTGAAATGGACCATTACTTTTGTATGACAAATATATAAATTTTATTTTTGGTCGATATTTTAATTCTTTGAGGACATATATCGGTAAAGTAGCCGATTTTGATTTGTGAAAAGCTAATTCCCAGGGGTAAAGGTGTAGGGTATCACATAGTCGGCCCCGTCCGACTATATCATTGGCTTACTTGTTTTTATAGAAGAAAGTATTGTTGTCAACATATGACGCCATTCCAATTAAAATTGTTGGTAAGCATATGGTAACTCGATCACAGAAAGCAAAATGTCGATGACTCGATTAATCATAAGCATATAAAAACTGTTGAATCGATAATATCAAATATTTCTCGTTCTAAGCATCATCATAATAACAACTTAGTAGTTATGTAAAGTTATGGTGATATCTTTCTTATCTCTGTACTTTCACTCACAATCCAAAAAACGTTATATCTTACGACAGAAAATACACAGCGGCGCAGGGATTATTTCTGGTCATCTATCTTCTGAAAGTTTAAAAAATTTCTTGTAAACTAATGTACATTTGGAAAAATTTCCTTAGAATATACGCACCTTGCTTCATAATATCCCTGAATAACCTTCTCAAAACTTCTCGATATCTTGCCTTGCCATTGTTATTACCTTTCTTTGTCATTATTTTTATAATGAATTCTTGCTTTCTGTAATTTACAAAAAATTCATCTTAAAGTTTTAATGAAGTAAATTCTCCCCAGATGCATTTCCCAAAACAAAAACAACTCTTTACAAAACAATTGATTAAAGTATACTTCCTTTCAACAGAAACGCTGTCAAGTCAAATCTTTGGAAGGCAATATTACCACCCCCTGTGCCTGGAGGTAGTGTCTGCCAAACAATATGAATTAACATTCTAAATGAAACTCCTCAACTAGAAACCAAAAGATAAACAACATCTCTTTCTCTTAGTGAGTATGTGTTCTTTGGCAAGGGTAAACAAAGCTCCCAGTGCACTTTACAACTACTACTTGCAACTTGCAATGAAACTTTTGCATCAGAAACAAAATAATGGTAACAACACAATGATTGTTGCTACACACTGCAATGTTACAAACTAGTGTTTACTTGTAACGTTCTATAGAATGATACAAACACACATTTATACTATGTCCAATGTATGTATGTATATGTATATAGGCTGAGGTTTGGTGATGACAAGGCATTACAAGTTCTAGCATACATACATATGATATATGTATATTCTGGTACCCATGATAATGCTTCTCTTTACCATTTATTTATTGTCTTTAAAAGAGGCAAGAGGTTCACCACTATTCTTACATTATTCTTACACCGTTGCTGTTGGTTGAGTCACTCACTGTCTTTTGTTCTTGTTGGTGACAATAACAAAAGACACTATTTAAGTTTACTTTTGCCAACAATTGTTGCTACTTTGTGGCCGCACTGATTTTTGCCACTCAAACAATACTGAATTGTTTATGAAGTGCAATCACATACACACTACAAGCCAGCCCCAACGACAAGCTGTGTTAGGTGTGAACGGAACACACTTCCATTGGAGAATTTTTGAAAACAAGAATTTTGATGGGAAACTTGTTAAAGTTAATGAATGGCAGTGCAGCAGCAGCAAAAAGGCGACAATTTAAATCGGTTTTGTAAATTGAGGTTTGGAAACAAAAAAAGAATTACATTGAAGAAATAGTTTGGAAAAAGATTTATTAAGTTTTTGAAAATATAATTAAAACCAGGAAATTAAAAGCACGTACATAAATGTCAATGAGTGATATGAAGATACTATTGAAACATGGGTTTGCGATTTTTATACCCTCAGCCTTTAGGCTAAGGAGGGTATATACACTTTGATACGATGAAAATGTGCCTCATCGAAATAATGGTTTTAGACCCCAAGTATGTTTGGACGAAATGTCTTTCAGACAATTTGGAGTCGATCAAGCCATGTCCGTCCGTCTGTCTGTCTGTCCTGCTGGCTGGAGCGCACGATAACCCTCGAACGGATGAACCGATCCGGTTCAAATTTTGGCTTTCGTAATATTTTGCCCAAACTTAGTTGAAGTTCGAAGATGAGCTACATCGGTCCACTCCTTCCGGTACCTCCCCCACAAAAGTTCGAAAATGTTCGGAAAGTTTGAGCGCACGATAACTCTTGTAGGGAGTGACCGATTTGGTCCATACTTTGTATAGCGTAAACTTTCTACCAGAGTAATATGAGGTTCCAATGTGGTATCAATAGGTCCACACCTTCGGGTACCTCCCACACAAAATTTCGGAAAAGTTCAGTTTAGGGCCATCTTTCGAATCGCTTTGATTTTTGTTTTAGCAACTTGTATTCACTGCCCTCCGTACGACGGTATAAGTTTCATCAGGGGCAAGTCCATACTTCCTGAGAAAATAGCATAAAAGTTCCAAAAAAACCCTATGACACCGTGTGAGGTGGTTGCGCTCCGCAAGATTACTCTCGAACGGATCTGCCGATTCGGTCCAAAACACGGCCTTAGTTATATTTTGTCAAAACATAGTTTAAGTTTGAAGATAAGCCATATCGGTCCACTCCTTCAGGTACCTCTCCCACAAAAGTTCAAAAATATTCGGATAATTGTTCGTACGGTAACTCTTGAAGGGAGTGTCCGAATTGGCATATACTTTAGACATACTAATATATCTACCAGATATAGATCAGGTTCCAATATGGACTAAATTTGTCCACTCCATCTGGCACCTCCCACACAAAATTTCGGATAAGTTCACTTTAAGACCTAATGTCGAATCACTTTGATTTTTGTTGAAGCAACTTGCATTCGCTGCCTCAATTATTATGGTAAAAGTTTTTTTAGGGGCAAGTCCATACTTCTTGTGGCTGGAGATCCACTTCCATAACGGTCAAAGTCGATCCATTCCTTTTAGTATCTCCTCCGCAAAACTTTTGATCTTAATCCTAATAAACATTTTTGTTGGTTCAAAAGCCCAAAATCTTTAAAACCCCCTAAATACATACGTATTTTGGGAAAAAATTTTTTCAATATTTACATGCTGAGGGTATATCTCTCTCGGCAAAGCCGACTGATACTATTTTACTTGTTATTTCAAAAGTGGGTTATGAACCAGTGCAATATGAATCTCACTAACTGATTGGGAGTTTGAGTTTATTGAAATGATAATAAAGTTCAACCAGGACCTTTGTTTAGTATCAATAAAATCCTTTAACATTATCCGGGTAGATCAAACTTTATAAGGAACATAAAACCGATGTCCTAGCAGTAGAATATGATTATCCTAGACCATTCTTATTCCAAGTTGGAAAAGCATCAAAGTTGTACGGTACTCTACATACATATCTGTAAACAAAGCCATTACTCAAGTAGAACTTCGCTATACACCAAGACCTCGCTTTGCGTCTTAGATACGTTCCAAAAAAACACGACTCAAAGTGAAACGACGCAAAGCGAATTAAGATTTTCTATGGAAAACCATGTTAAGCTCGGAGATAGGTTCCAGGCTAGAACAACACTATTTTTTCTTATGCCCACAATTTTAGGTGGAGAAATTCCTTAAACACTAGGAACCCTAAACGCCAAATGATAGCTATTTTGGTCAAATTCGGCCAGAAAATGTAGCTAAATCAGTCAAAATGCTAGGGCGGTATCGCTTTGTGAGGGCTATAACAAAACGTGGACCACGTTTCTACATCACTGGGAACACTAAATGGTAAATTAAGCTAATTCGCTCTGAAAATGTCGCAAAAAAGGTAAAAACAATTGAAATTGGGCGGTACCGTTATATGGGGGCTTTACTAAAACGTGGACTGATGTAGCCCATCTTTGAATTTGATGTAAGTTCAGACTAAATACATATGTGGGCAAAATTATAGTCCTCTATCTCAAATCATTCAAAGATAGCGTGATTACAACAAACGGACGGACATGGCTAAATCAACTTAGAATTTTAAGCTAACCAACGGTATATGTATATACCTACGTTATAGGGTCACAAATGGTTATTTCAATGCGTTACAATCGAAAAAACAAGTGTTATATACCCTCCAAATTTTGGTGGAGGGTATAAAAAATTAGACACTCAAATTTAAAACAACGCAACATCGAAAACCGTACGACGCAGAGTGAAAATTGGTATTAACTAAGCAACGACGTAACTTCGAAAACAACGCAAACTGAAACGACGCAAAGCGAGTTCTTAGTGTACAACAAACACATTTGAATGTGCGTGGAATAATCGTTGGTGTTATACGAACGCTTTCGTGCGGTTTCGATATAATTTGGCGAATATACTTCTACACCAAATTCCGCCACATTTTCTAAATCTCATCAAAATCAAATAATGTCAAATGCAAAAAATCCACAAAATATGTGAAAATATACAAAACCAGTGGCAATAAGTGGGTTAATATTAAAGAAAACATCATTCAACAGGCATGACTTCAGTTAACTTTTCCATTAAGCTGCGAACATACTATCAGTTTTTCCAATGTTTCGTTTGTTAGGTTTCTCCACGTACATATAAAGGGTTTCCCAACTAGAAAGCAATTTTTAAATTTGTCGCCATTCGAAGTGTCATTGTTTGACATTTGAACAATTGTTATTGTTTGCTAGTAGAAGGTACGAGGTTAGTAAAATTGGAGTGCTACACGAATGAACAACGCACCACTCAGAATTAACCGTGCTATATTTCTCAAGATGTATAGTCGCCACATGGTCAATTTTGCCGAAGAAACAGGCGACCATTTGCTTCGAAGTGTTTCGAAGACCTAAACGGTCGAATCCTGTTTGGTTTCGGGCTCCTAAGCATAGATCCAAGATCCATCGTCTGCGATAATCTTATAAATGTCGTTTGAAGCACCGCAATTGTTTTTGTTCACAATTTCTTTGAACCAATCCACAAGAGCCTTTTTTTGAGCGATTGTCCCATTTTGCTGGATCTAACGAGAAAAATCCATTTTTGCGGTCATTTGTTCATGCAATGTTAGTTGGTGGAAGAAATGCCCAAGGGTGCCTCTATCTCACCGTATATAACATGGCGATCTCGCATTATACGTTCACGCACGGCTTAATTTTTTTTAGCACACGACCGTTCTTGGATGACCCTCACGACCTTCGTTTTTTTGGCGAGTTTCGGCCACGATTGAAATCATTAAATCAGTTTTTCATAGTGCTATAGGATGGTCCTTTATCGGCATACAAAGATTTAATTCTATCTATGCACTCATACCATGGTTATCCACGTCGAAATTTGTGAAAAAATGATCGGACGAAAATGTTCACAAGTAAATTCCATTTTTCAAGTCACTGATTTTTTCAAGTCACTGTAAACAACACAACTCATGGTCGTATGACAAACTGTCCTTAGTACGTTTAGGCTTAAAACCGTCAAACTTTCCAAAAATGTTCGTATAGGCCATGTTTAGTTTAGGCCCTATATAACGGTACCTCCAGTTGTTAGGTATGTTGAGAAGTTTACCTAAATTTTTTACTGAACTACTTACTGAACTCTCGACCAAAAATTGTCAACAAAGGTCCTGCGTATACCCCCATATTTAGTTACTTTCCAATTGAAAACATTTTTAGATATATTTTCTGGCCTATTTAAGGTCTAGTTTAGGGTATCTGTAGTTGAAAAACTTAACACTTTTTTACTTGTTTTTTTTTTCTCATCTTAACCCATCTAACCTGTTCTCCACTAAAATTAACCATAACACTTGAAATAATGACTCTCTTTCCTTTCCCACTGGGCGAATTTAATAAATTTAAACCAAATACATAAGGTTAACCCAAAATTCTCCACTTTAATTTTTACATTATTAAACCTTTTAACATCTGCTAACCGCCACCAACGTATTAAATGCTTGATATGCTTTTAAATGACTTCACCATTACGCTGCATACTTAGTGAAGCTACATACAATATCCATACACATACATACATATATGCAATGAAAGAAAGACCTCCAACATTAAAATGAAGTAGAAGAACTAAAAAGGAAATCCCATGATAAACCCATAGTTTAATATCAAATGGCAGAAGTGGATAAAACAGCAATCCCAAGCTTCCCATTTCAAGCAATGTACGTGTGATGCAAAGAAATATTTAAAAAACGAAGAAAGAAAGGTAACATTGAAGACAAGCAGCTTCTCGTACCCCTTAGATACAATTAGTTGAATGGTTGCTACATGTTAACCCGTGGTAATATTAGAACGGCAAGTCGTTATAAGGGAATGTAAAAACGATGAGTATGATTACGGAAGAAGAAATAGACCAAGCGGTGGGAATTGAGAGAAATATCATATAGAACTGACAAACTATTGATAACCGGACTATGATTTTAATCACTGCCGAAAAGTTTTGTTTATATCGGACACCGAAACAAAAATATTTTAAATAATTCGTGCCAGATAACCCAAATAGCTTCTTAAGATGGTCGACGTAACTTTTTTTGCAGCAGCAATCAAAACGATAGTAGAACTATCGACAGTTTGCCGGTTCTAATATCAGACCAGAGATTGCCACCTGATAAATTTAATGTTTGTATTCGCTTAGGTTTTCAGCAGAGGGGCGGAACTGCCTAGAATTTTTTTCTCTGCCAAATCAGCATGTCAACATTGCCGAGATTCGGAAAGGATACAGTTTTAAGGCCACTCCGGATTGTTCCACTTCAGTATTAGTTTAATAAGAGTCATGATGCTGCTTGCTACGAAAGTATGCCGCTAAGTGTGACTGCATCATCATCGTCGAAATGCAAGACATCCACCATTTTGTTCCATTCCGGGATAGATTTCTTCTCTTTACCAGTTCCGCATCCTCCACATGTCAGCATTGACAAAATTCGCCATAAGCCATTAGCAATATTTATACAAAACGTTGATGACATTTGTTCACAGGGAAGATAAGAACCTCATAACACAACGCACCTGTTCTCATGGTGAACTTGGCCCGCAGCCCTACGCCCTATTGATCTTCATAGAATCACCTAACGCTTAATGCCGCCAATGAATTGATGTAACCCGCGTTATATGTATCCGATACTAAACCTCGGGACTTATCGCTGCTGCCCTCGCTCGCTATATACTTTCTAAAAAATATCTTAGGATTATTTAACGAGCATTATTAGCTTCGTCACACCAACCATAAAGATTCAATTGTTAGAGAAATTACTTCAGAATAGGAGGTGTGCGCAAGCGGGTGAATCGACTGTCGAATGCTGGAAAAGGGGATGTAAGTTTCAACGGCATGACAATGACAAATCCGAAGGGTTACATATGTTATTTTAATCGGCTTTTAATGAAGCGCCCTAAGAGCGACAAGTTCAAAAAGCGTGTCCTACGTCTTATAAGAGCCATCTCAGGCGAGGAGGTACCAACATATTTCCTACAGTCTTTTGGACATGTTTGCTTCTTTTTAAGTAAGTAAGCACAGATCTCTATGATTTTGAAAGGTCAAATGATGCACAGATTAGCTTTGAAGTCAACGGGCTATCACGTAGACTAGAGGATCAATTAAGCGGATGCAGTATTGCAACCAGTATATTCATATATTACACAATTCCTATCAAAATAGCCTGTAGGTAATGAATGAATCAGAGTGATGGAGACAGAGTAAATGAAAACGGAAAAACCACACTGTAGTTTGTATATAAGTTCGAAACGAATTAACACCACATATCCAAGATATTTTGAAGACCCGTATCGCCCACACTTATTGGCCTTACCACCCTACATATGTATGTCTTTACCTTGGTTCTCCACTCCTTGGTCCATCCCACCAGGTAAAGTACAATCAAACGCCAACTACCAAATATGGGTGATACTATTAAACCTAGTTTCTCTGTAAACATCGACCTCCAATTTAGAAGGTGAATTTCACATCGGTGTCTCCTTCCGCTGGGTCTTCAAAAAGAGAAACAAGAAAGAATTAAGACATTTCCCCCTAGGCTTCCGGAAACAAAGGTGTCCAAAACTCCTTCAATTACCACCATGAAGAGGTTTGTGATTAGAGACGAGCAAAGAAGATCAGAGAGACCCTTCCTTTTCTTTTATATTTTCACAGCGTGATGACGGCGTGATTTAAGGTTGTGTGAACTGCCTGTTTTGTTTTGGAGAGTCCCCCGATTCTATAATATCCCTGGTTACATAAGGCCCAGATTCGAGACAGCTTATACATGATTGCTGTCATTGGCGTGGCTGTGACCACTTCGTTCGAAGGTTGGCAGAAGGATAATCGACCTGCAGATCATCCTCAGGTGCCATCCTTACATTGCATCAACATTCCGGTCTTCAAATATGATTTATGCCCTACAGAATATACATGTAGTTGCTTAAGCATTACAACTGAGCATTATTAAGCGGGAAACGCACCATCAGTTTTGACTGTCAGTTTTGTGCAAAAAATCGATTGCTTGCCGGTGTGAACTTTCATTTTTCATTGACATCAGGCAACCACAAAAAATGTTGATGTTGCTGAACAGTTTGACATTAATCGATATTTCCGAAAAATCTACAGTCAAAACTGATTGTGTGTAGCCCGCTTTAAGCATTACAACATAGCTCATCGTAAATTGTGGTGGCACTTCTTCGGCTAAGAGGGCTTATTTATAAGTCCCGTCGCCCGTCTCAGGTAATGGACAAAGAGGAATAAACAGAGCAGAGGCAGCAGTGATAGTATCCTGAAAATTTTTTTCTCAACTACCAAAAAAGTTTTCTAATCCAGGAGACCAAAAGTTTTTATAAGGTCAAGTCAAGGTACACCACAATGTGGAAAGGGTATTATAAGTTTGTTTTGGTAAAAATTCATGTAACACCGCGAAATATTCGTCGGAGACTCCCAATGTGGTATACCAATCTTCATATCTCGACGAGATAAAGCGATTTTGAGATGTGGGTCGGTCCGTCCGTATTTAGCAGGTGAAATGGACCAAAAACATAATATTTATTCAATTTTCTAGCGGCTCTGTAGGTTGCAATAATATTCCGATCAACGCGAAATTCTATATAAGGTAAGAGTATATGACAGAGAAGAAGCTTGCAATTTGAGATGGCGATCAGATAATATTTAGAGGGTTAAATGGTGAGGGAAAATGGTGAAAATTGTGAAACTGTTTAATATACAACTTATATTCTTATTCCTGGAAGATACATTCCGGACAAGTAAGCTACCCTTGGAAATGGAACGCTCGACCTTTCAATTGATGCCAGTTGTGTTGGTGTGCATGATCAGATAACAGAGTTAGATCCCAATATTATCCGTTATTCGTATATAGTGTAATCATAAACTCGTTAGGGGTCGCAATTTTACCCCAATAGTCTCGAAAATTTTCACCGGGTAAGAGTTTAGGTCAAAGAAGATGCCTACAAATTTGAATGATAATCTGATATTATTTAGCGGGTGAAATGGACCATAACTTTTGTATGAAAAATATACAAATTTTATTTTTGGTCGATATTTTAATTCTTTGAGGACATATATCGGCAAAGTAGCCTACATATGGAAAAAACGACTGACCTTTCCCCTGATGCAATTTGCAATAAAGTGTTTGCTAGATAACGGTCCTACTGCTTAATATATAATGGGTTCTGTGTAGAGAGTCACATTTTCCTCCCATGCTATAAATTGTCTCTATCATTCCCAGTTTTTACATCATTGGATTTTTATACCCTACAACGCAATGTTCACAATTTTTTTAAAAATGGATATTTATACCCTACACCACTATGTGGTGTGGTAAAAATTCATATAACACCGCGAAATATTAAATTTCATTATAAATTGTAATCAAACTCCAGGCCGCAATTATGGACCGAAATTTGGTCCATTTTACATCAGACATCATTTTACATCATTTGGTCGGTTTTACATCAGAGTAGATCGCTATTTTAATTGGTGATGATTGTGAAATATTTAGCGGGTGAAATGGACCAAAAACCTAATTTTTATCCGATTTTGTAAATGCTCTATAGGTCGCAATATTAGGCAGATCGCCTCGAAATTTTAAATAAGGTAAGAGTATATGAAAAAGAATAATCTTGCAATTTGAGATGGCGATCAGATAATATTTGGAGGGTAAAATGGACCACAACTTTTATGTGAAAATTGTGAAAATTTTTAATATACAGCTTATATCTTTATTCCTAGAATAGACATTGCGGGCAAGTAAACTATACTTGGAAGAAGAACGCTTGACCCTTCTATCGATGTCAATTGTGTTGGTGTACATTATAAGATAACAGAGTTACATTCTAATATACCCGGCTGTTTGTTTGTAGTTTATAGCTCAATAATGAATTATAGCTCAATAATGAAGAAATGTTGCACGAGGTAAGAGTTTAGGTAGAGGACGTTGCTTACAATTTTGGATGATGATCTGATATTATTTAGCGGTGAAATTACTTTTGTATGAAAAACACAAAAAAATTGGTCTATATTCTATTTTCTGGCAGGCATATACCGACAAAACAGTCTACGTATGGAAAAAGAACTACTGATCTTTCGCCCTGATGCAAATTGCAAAAACGTGTCTTCTAGATAAAGGACCTACTGCATAATAAATAACGGGTTTTGTGTAGAAAACCACATATTCCCATTCCCAGTTTTTGCATTATTGCAATTTACATGGTGCCCTAGCGTAATTATTGTCCAATTGGATTTTAATGCATATATGGCAGCATGGGCTTTGCCACTTTTTTCAAATAGATTCCCCAGCCGGACAACATCAAATTGTCAACGGTGACTAAACCCCTTAGTAATGTTGGCGTCATTTTCTGAGTATTTCAGTCATGTAAAATTTCTCTCAAGTAGTGTCTTAGAACACGCCGTTCGGACTCGGAGATAAGCTGTGGGTCCCATATCTTTGAGCGAATATGAATCGAGGTACACTCACTGGTATGAGAGAAGTCTAGGGGATGTTTGTGAATCCACAGAGTTATTTCTTAAAATAAAAATAAAAAATAACTACTGACCTTTCCCCCTGATGCTAAAAGCAATAACATGTGTTCTAGATAACGGACCTACAGCCTAATATATAATGAATTTTGTGTAGAGAACCACATTTTCCCATTCCCAGTTTTTGCATTATTGCAAATTACATGGTGCCCTAGCATATTAATGGTCCAATTGGATTTTTATACATACATTGCAGCAGTCTCTTTGCAACCTTTTTCTAGCCAGGCAAAATCTAATTTCCAACGGTGGCAAAATATCCTTCAATAAGGTTTGCGACATTTTCTGAGTATTTCAGCCATGTAAAACTTCTCTACATGTTGTGTTTTAGGACACGCCGTTCGGACTCGGAGATAAGATGTGGGTCCCATATGATTGAGCGAATACGAATCGGGGTACACTCACTCATTGATAATGAGAGAAGTCTCCCTTGTCCCTTCTGGGATGTTTGTGAAACAATTATTATGTTATTATTTAAGGTTGGCGGGATACGGTACCAGAATCCACAATGTTACAATAAGTTTATTTGTTCCATAAAAAATGTAGATATGTGGAAAACTAATTCCCAGGGGTAAAGGTGTAGGGTATCACATGGTCGGCCCCGTCCGACTTTAGTCTTGGCATACTTGTTAGGTATATTTTAGGTATTCGCGATTTTACTTGAAATTCGCAAGTCCTATCGAACTGAGGCTAAAGAAAATGTTGTAGCTGTAAAAATTCTCTAGAGGCTTCACCGTTATGATTTGTTCCTATGTTTTACCATTTATGAGATATAAAAGTTCAGGTCTCATTTGTATGTTTTTTTTGTTTAGGTTTTCACGATTTGCGTAAAAACGGTAAGTCTTATCGAAATGGGACTAGAGAAAATCTTATAGCTGTGAAAATTCTCTACAAGATTGGCTATCGTAATTTTTTCCTACATTGTATCATTTTGGAGATATATAAGTTTAAGTTGGGAAATTGCAGTCGAGAGAGACGATATAATCAATGCAATGATGGTGCATCTACGGATGGATATTAAATGCTGTTACTGATATATGCATACATTTTCTCAATACAACAAATAAAAAAATTTAAAATATTTTTTCTTTATTAGAGAATAAAAACCGCTATAAATTTTGCGCGCATCAGCCAATTTTCGGAACGCGAACAGATTTGAAAACAGAATTGTTTCCTTAACCTCCGTACCAAAAATCGTAGATGTGCTCGCAATTTTTTTGTTAATTTGTTTCAAATGGAATTGTAAAAGAAATTAGGTTTTTACCATATACAGGGTATACAAATTAAAATTAAAACCAGTAAGGAAACGATTAAAGTCGGTCTGAACCAATTCCGATATAATCCTGCACACTTTTTTCTAGACCAAATTCCGTCATACTTTTCAAATTTGATCAAATTTGGGCAGATATAGGTTGTTTGGTTCATAAAACCGATTTCGATATAATTTGGCAAATTAATTCCTTTACCGAATTCACTGACACATTCCAAATTTTATCGAAATCGGACATATACATCGTATTTGGTGCAGCAAATACTTGCTGCATAATGTATATCCAAGTCGGAACCTTTTTCTCTATAATTTGGCACATTTATTTCTAAACCAAATTCAGTCACACATGCCAAATTTTATAGAAATCGGACAAATATAGTGTGTTTTGTGTGTAATTTCGGACGAAAATATATATGGGAGCTATATCCAAATTTAAACCGATTTCTATATAATTTGGCACATTTATTTCTAAACCAAATTTAGTCACACACTCCAAATTTAATCGAAATAGGACTTATATAGCGTGTTTTGTACAGCAAATATGGGAAATTGGCCGCAAATATATATGGGAGCTATATCCAAATCTGAAGCGTTTTACACCAAAAGCAATAGCGTTCTTCCTATGGCAAAAAAAACAAGTAAGCCAAGGCTATAGTCGGACGGGCCGACCATGTGATACCCTACACCTTTACCCCTGGGAATTTGCTTTCCACAAATCAAAATTTTTATATGGAACAAATAAACTTATTGTAAGAAATAATTTTGTGGATTCTAAGACACCACTAGTAGAGAAGTTTTACATGGCTGAAATACTCATGTCGCCAACATTACTGAAGGGTATTTTGCCACGGTTGAAAATTTGATGTTGCCTGGCTGGGAAATCGTTTATTAAAAACAAGTAAGAAAAGTCTATAGTCGGACGGAGCCGACCATGGGATACCCTATGCCACTATCTCTGGACAATCGCTAGACATTTTTGTAGCAGGATAGGAAAATTTAGTTCACACAAACTAAAATGAATTGAAACCCACTTATGTAGTACTACTACTTCCGTTGTTTAACCGCTACGTTATTGACACAAAAGTTTCAGTCCATTTAAGTCGCTAAGTATTATCTGATCTTCACGTTGGTTTGTACTCTTCTTCTTCATCATAAACTCAAACTTTGTTTAAAATTTTGCGGGTTATTATTTTGACCTACAAAGCCGCTGCAAAATTGGTTAAAATTTTGTTTTTGGTCCGTTTCATTCCCTGAACATTTCACGATCATCAGCAAAAACTAATCATTTCTATTCTGGCCCGAACCCAACCTCACTAAAAAAAACTTCGTTACAATCGGTCTATAATAATATATAATATTATATAATTTTTAATGGACGGACACACATCGCTAAATCGCTTTATCTCGTCGAGATATCAATTTTGGCAGACCAAATAAGAGGTCTAGGATGAATATTTCGTGGTGTTACATAAACTTTTGGAGAGACAATATGTAGCATGGGATAAAAATGTGGTTCTCTACACAGAACCCATTATTTATTAGGCAGTAGACCCGTTATCTAGCAAACAATTTATTGCAATTTACATCAGAGGAAAGGTCAGCAGTTTTTTCCCATATGTAGGCTACTTTGCGAAATATATATGTCCTCAAGGAATTAAAATATTGACCATAAATAAAATTTTTATATTTTTCATACAAAAGTAATGGTCCATTTTACCCGCTAAAGAATATCAGATCATCATTTAAAATTGTAGGCATCTTTTTTGACATATACTCTTACCTGGTGCCAAATTTCGGGACTATTGTTGTATAATTGCGACTTCTAGCGAGTTTATTATTACACTACAAACAAATAACGAAATATATTAGGCTGAAACTCTGTTATCTGATCATACACACCAACATAATTGGCATCAATTGAAAGGTCAAGCGTTCCACCTTCAAGTAGATCGCACTTGTCCGGAATGTCACTTCCAGGAATTAAGATATAAGCTGTATATTAAAAATTTTCACAATTTTCACACAAAAGTTTTGGTCCATTTAAACCTCTAAATATTATCCGATCGCCATCTCAAATTGCAAGCTTCTCCTTTGTGATATACTCTTACCTTATTTAAAATTACGCGTTGATCGGACTATTATTGAGACCTACAGAACCGCTAGAAAATTGGATAAATATTATGTTTTTGATCCTTTTCACCCGCTAAATATTTCGCGATCATCACCAATAAGAATAGGGATCTATTCTGATCTGAACCCGACCTCCATACAAAATTTCGTGACGATCGGTCCATAATTGCGGCCTGGAGCGTGTTTACAATTTATAATGGACAGACGGACGGACGGACGGACGGACGGACTGACGGACGGACACACATCTCAAAATCGCTTTATCTCGTCGAGATATGAAGATTGGTATACCACATTGGGGGTCTCCGACGAATATTTCGCGGTGTTACATGAATTTTTACCAAAACAAACTTATAATACCCTTTTCCACATTGTGGTATAGGGTATAAAAAGTGGCAAATCGACCCATGCTGCAATGTATGTATAAGAATAAAATTGGACAATTAATACGCTAGAGCCCCATGTAATTTGCAATAATGCAAAAATATTTTTTTATTTTTCATACAAAAGTAATGGTCCATTTCACCCGCTAGATAATATCAGATCACATTCAAAACTGCAGCATCTTATTCTACCTAAACTATTACCTCGTGCAAAATTTCGTGATTATTGAGCTATAATTGTGACCTCTAACGTTTTTATGATTATACAACAAACAAAAAACTGGCTATACTAGGCTGTAACTCTGTTATCTTATCATGTACACCAACACAATTGACATCAATAGAAAGGTCAAGCGTTCCTCTTCCAAGTATAGCTTACTTGCCCCGAATATCTCTTCCAGGAATAAAGATATAAGCTGTATATTAAAAATTTTCACAATTTTCACATAAAAGTTGTGGTCCATTTTACCCTCCAAATATTATCTGATCGCCATCTCTTACCTTATTTAAAATTTCGAGGCGATCGGACTATTATTGAGACCAAAATCAGCTACAAAATCGGACAAAAATTATGTTTTTGGTCCATTTCACCCGCTAAATATTTCACGATCATCACCAGCGAAAATAGGGATATATTCTGGTCTGAACCCGACCTACATTCCTGACACAATCGGTCCATAATTGCGGCCTGTAGTTTGATTACAATTTATAATGGACAGACGGACACACGGACGGACGGACACACATCTCAAAATCGCTTTATCTCGCTGAGATATGACGATTTATAACACATTGAGGGTCTCCGACGAATATTTCGCGGTGTTACATGATTTTTTACCAAAACAAACTTATAATACTCTTTCCACATAGTGGTGAAGGGTATAATGATATTCCCCTATTTTCATCTGAATCGGAAAATAAATGGGACCTGTACGTTACGAACAGAAATACATGGACAGACAGACGGACGGATATGCATAAATCGAATCAGAAAGTGATTATATGAACATGCCCAACTATTTCGTTTCCCTATGCAAGTTACATACAAATGCACAAATGCATAATACCCTTTACAACAGTGTGGTGTAGGGTATAATTAAAACAAACTGTCACTTTTAATTGTAGGGCACAACGTAAGACCACTCGGCAGCAAGAACGTTAACATACAGTCTATTGCAGTAGTATGCAACATTGAAATCAAAATGTATTGGCGATATAAAGCACTACAACTTATTGAAAACAATAAACAATTAGTTTTATTTGATAGACACCCAAAGCAGTCTTCGGTGATAACAATGAAAAGTGCGCAATATTTGCATTTGTAAAGTCCTCAGAAGGAAAGTCCTTTTTAAGAATTATGGATTATTGCACGTTCCAAAAGAACTATGGCCCCAAAAGTATGGGTTTCCTTCAAGAAACTCGAGAGGACAAGTTGAAACCCGATCAGGATCACCGCATATTAAAAATTTAGAGCTCACTACATTTACAGATGACCAATTTTCCTGTGTTTTACGATCAAGTGAGCGGTGGATTTGTCACTATAATTGCCATTAAAAATAATTAATATACTCTTGAGGATAAAGATTTAATATTATTTTGTTAAAAAATATGAAGCATTTTTTACACAGTTCCACAGGGATTCTGCGGTGCATACTAAATTTTGCGATATAAAGTTTGGGCTTGGCTAATGAATGCAATTATTGGGCACTTTTTATTGTTATCACCGAAGACTACCTTCGTGTGTATCAAATAAAATTATTGTAGTTTTTAGTAAGTTATAGTGCTTTTTATACCTAATACATTTTGACTTCAATGCTGCGTACTAACTTTTGCGACAGACTGTACCTACAAAGCCATGGAAAAAAGATGCCCGCCTTTTTGTTAACAGTTCTTTATTGCACTTTCTTTGCGGTTACCCCACATCCATTCACTTTGGTTTTCTGGTTAAACTTTACTCCACAACACACTATCATCTGTCTGCTTTACTATAACACTGCGGTGGTTGTCTTTCATCATTATCCACACACACACAAGCACGCACTCACACAATGGCACTTATGAGCATTGTAACGATGTGTTCATTTGGAAATGCACTGAGGCTTTAAAAAGCAATCGCATTATCACCAGCAAGCACGTCAGCCAGCTCATGATGTGATAGGGCAGTTTGGTAATGTGATGCGTTCGCCATGTGATGCAGTTTTTTACGCTTACAATGGTAGCCCCTTTTGTCTTCTCTTCTTTCTATTGCTGGACAATGAATTAAGCATGACGAAGGTAAGTGTCCTTGTAGAAGGATAGCAATTGAAATACAAATTTAAATCACTTCAAACCAAAGTTCAAACGGACAGTCGCAAATGCATTTTCCTTGTATTTTTATCTCAATTTACTTAATTATATATCCGTAAAGATGAAGCGAGAATACTCTGCTCAAGAATGCTCTGAGCAGGGAGTGAAAACATTTGAAGTGGTTTACCTCTGTGACAATTTACCGGTGAAAAATAGTTGATGGTGAAAGACAAAATGCAGAATAAAAGTATAAAGAAAAACAATGAATGAAGTGAAATTTTATCGGTCACGAGCAAACTTAGTTGCTTTCAAAAGAAAACTTAATACACAAGGGAACTTTTCTTTTTAATTTCCCACCATTCTAAAATATTGTTAAGTGTTTCGTACCGGGTACCACCGTGGTGCAATGGTATGCACACCCGCCTTGCACGCAGAAGGTCAGTGGTTCGATTCCCCGACCAGGCAACATCAAACATTTTTCAACGGTGGCAAAATACCCCTCAGTAATGTTGGCGACATTTCCTGAGTATATCAGCCTTGAAAAACTTCTCTAAAAGTGGTGTCTTAAGGCACGCCGTTCGGACTCGGCGATAAACAGTAGGTCCCATATCATTGAGCTAATATGAATCGGGGTGCACTCATTGATATGAGAGAAGTCTCCCTTGTCCCGTATGGGATGTTGTGGAACAATGTTTTGTTTTTGTTTGTTTCGTAGAAAATTATACCACAGTTTCATTACAAAAGGGAAATAGTGGTATCAGCATAAAGACAAATTAGGAAAGAAGAGCGGTAATGAAAGAAACATATAATGCAGTTAAATAACAGCAATAACTCAAGTGCAGTGAATTTAGCTTTACATTTTTAAATTTATGTTATTCAGATCTTAACCAAAGTAAAGAATTATCAAAGGAAAAGAATGTTCTAATCGTTTTAAGTAATGCAAATTTGAAACTGGTATTCCTGTGGTGTTAATTAGGGAACGATCTTCAACAGATGGACATTGAAAAGACGTTTTAATGCCCTCCACCATAGTATAGAGGGCATATTAAGTTTGTTTTTACGTTTGTAACACATTGAAATAATCATCTGCGACCCTTGATGAGGGTAAAATTCTGAGTCGATCTATGCATGTTCGTGCGTCCATCCGTCTGTGTTAATCATTCTAGCATTCACAAAAATGGAGATAGGACGCTGAAATTTTGGAAATATGCGTCTTCTAGTTGCAGGCAGGTCAAGTTCAATGATGGGCTATATCCGTCCAGGTTTTGGTATAGCTCCCATATAACGGTACAGCCCGATTTCAGGTATTTTGAAGTTTTTGTCACATTTTCTAACCGAATTAGCAATAATTTGACATTTTGGGTTCCTAGTGGTTAACAAAATTACATTCCAAAACAAGTGAGCCAAGGCTATAGTCGGGTCGGGGCCGACAATGTGATACCCTACACAACTTCCCCTGTGTATAAGCTTTTGACTGGTAAAGATCAAAATATTAAAATTGGGATAGCTTAGCGCCTTTGCTCTGAATGTCTTCATTAATAGAGGTCAATTTTGTTGAAACGCATTTGAGTGCATCGTCAGTACAACTCAAATAAAAAACAAGTAAAAAAGCATTAAGTTCGGCCGGGCCGAACTTTTCATACCCTCCACCATAAAATATTCTGAACTAAAATGGAATAATTACTTTTCATTCCTGTCCCCAACTTTAAGTGGGTACGTTAAAATGTCAGATAATGTTTATGTACATTTATGCATCATTCGGGAGGCCCTTTTTATGGTGCCTATATCTAACTATGTATGTTGACAATTTTTGGGGGGCTAGAAATTGGGAGGTACTGTTATATAGGGGTTATAATAAAACATGGGCCCATGTTGACAGTTTTTGATGGGAGCCTTTAATGTCAAATAACTCCTAATTCGGTTAAAAAATTTAGCTAGAATCTTCAAAATATCGAAAATCTGTACATAACGTGGGAACTTCAAATGTCATTAACAGCTAGTTCGGAGGTATCTGGGCTATACGAAAATATGAACTTAAATGAACCGTTATCTGTGGGCTATACCAAAACGTGGACCTATGTCCACAAGTTTTGTCATATAAATTTATTGACATTTAAGAACTTTAAATGTCAAATTATAGCTACATCGGTCTGAAAATGTAGCTACAAACGTCAAAAAACCGCAAATCGGGGATACCGTTATATGGGGGCTATACCAAAACGTGGACCTATGTCCACAAGTTTTGTTATATAAGTTTATTGACACTTAAGAACCCTAAGTGTCAAAATATAGCTAAATCGGTCTGAAAATGTAGCTAAAACTGTCAAAATACCGTAAATCGGGGGGTACCGTTATATGGGGGCTATACCAAAACGTGGACCTATGTCCACAACTTTTGTTTTATAAGTTTATTGACACTTAAGAACCCTAAATGTCAAATTATAGCTATATCGGTCTGAAAATGTAGCTAAAAACATCAAAGCACCGTAAATTGGGGGGTACCGTTATATGGGGGCTATACCAAAACGTGGACCTATGTCCACAACTTTTGTTATATATGTTTATTGACATTGAAGAACCCTAAATGTCAAATTATAGCTACATCGGTCTGAAAATGTAGCTAAAAACGTCAAAATACCGCAAATCGGAGGGTACCGTTATATGGGGGCTATACCAAAACGTGGACCTATGTCCACAACTTTTGTTATGTAAGTTTATTGACACTTAAGAACCCTAAGTGTCAAAATATAGCTAAATCGGTCTGAAAATGTAGCTAAAACTGTCAAAATACCGTAAATCGGGGGGTACCGTTATATGGGGGCTATACCAAAACGTGGACCTATGTCCACAACTTTTGTTTTATAAGTTTATTGACACTTAAGAACCCTAAATGTCAAATTATAGCTATATCGGTCTGAAAATGTAGCTAAAAACATCAAAGCACCGTAAATTGGGGGGTACCGTTATATGGGGGCTATACCAAAACGTGGACCTATGTCCACAACTTTTGTTATATAAGTTTATTGATACTTAAGAACCCTAAATGTCAAGTTATAGCTAAATCGGTCTGAAAATGTAGCTGAAAACGTCAAAATACCGTGAATCGGGGGGTACCGTTATATGGGGGCTATACCAAAACGTGGACCGATATATCCCATCTTCGAACTTGATCTTCCGACGGCTAAAAAAATGGTATTCCCCAATTTTCAGCGAAATCGGTCAACAAATGCGACCTGTATGTTGCGAACGGACGGACGGACGGACATGCATAAATCGACTCAGAAAGTGATTCTATGTATATCCCTAGAAGAAACTATGGGTCTATCTCGCTTCCTTTTGTATGTTACATACAAATGCACTAACACATAATACCCATTACCACATAGTGGTGTAGGGTATAATAAATAGAAAAGTGGGATGTACCCCAACCATCAATAGACTTCTTTCTCTGTGAGACCACCATCAACCCCCAAAATTTCGTGAGGATCCGATCAAAATTCCGACCTGTTGTGTGCACAAAAAAATGGAAAAACTGATGCATTACCGACTATTGCGATATCTCTGTTGTTTGACCACCTATGACAACCCACTTTGCATCATTGTAAAGATGAGATTCTCTACTTACATAGTCAGGCTTTGTTTTTGGAAGGTCCCCAACCAAAGCTGTGAAATTCGTCATTATTTTTAAAATCGCAAAAATGAAAAGTTGGGTTTTATTAGCGGCTAGAGCGATATCTTCGTTGTTTGACCACCTAGGACAATCTACGTTGCATCGTTGCAAAGGTGTTATTTTCTACTTTCATTAGCAAGTTTTGCTTTTGATATACTAAACAAGTCATCCTATAAATGGTCCATGAAAACTTTGAAGCACCTGTGGCACGCACGTGTTAACATATTCCGATTGAGCTCAAACTTCGGCAATCTTAATTTTTAACAAAACTAACCATTTTAGGAGGTCGACGCATAAAAAATCCGACATCGATTTTTTCCCTTTGAGTTAAAACCAGTCTAAGGTCCGTCTTTGGTATAGCCTCCATATAACGGCACCTTCCGATTTATTTTGGGGATTTCAGCTACAATTTTCAACCGAACTAACCGTAATTTGACACTTGAGGTTCTATTCTTTCGTCGAAAAATACCGGTATTCCACTTTTCATGTCTTCATCGCCACCTTTTTATACCCTATACCACAATGTTTAAAAGGGTATTATAAGTTTGTTTTGGGAAAAATTCATGCAACACAGCGAAATATTTTCGTCGGAGATTCCCAATGTGGTATACCAATCTTCATATCTCGAGGAGATAAAGCGATTTTAAGATGCTACATGGGATTGTCTCTATCATGACATAGAAATTTTCAGTTCAGTTGTCCAATTGGATTTTTTATACAAATATTGCAGCATGGGGTCGCCTTGCCACCTCAGGATTTAGGGTACAAAATACGATAAAAGATATGTCTCATCGAAATAATGGTTTTAGACCCCAAGTATGTTTGGACGAAATTCGTTGGAGTTAGATTTAACCGATCTACCGATTCGAACCAAATTTCGTACTTCGTAATATTTTGCCGGAACTTAGTTTAAGTTCGAATACATAATATATGGGTCCACACTTCACCCAAAACGGTTCAAATTCCTTTTCGAAAAATTGTATAAACGACAACTGGCGAAGTGAGCAATCGATCGATAGATCGTGGAAGACTATATCGGTCCACACCTTCGAGTACGTCCCACACAAAATTTGGAAAAGTGAAATTCAAGAGTCGCCTCGAATCTTTTTGAATTTTTTTCAGCATGATGTCCTTGTCCCCTTTAAAATGGTAAAATTGCAATAGCAAGTACATACTTCCTGAGATTATGGCCGAAAAGCTCAAAGAAACCCTGAAAAACAAACAAGAAATCGAAATAAAATGGCAAAACCGCAAGATAACTCTCAAGGGGATTTTCTGATAAGTCCAAACTTCGAGTACCTCCCACACAAAAGTTGGGAAAAGTACAGTTTGAGGACTCGTATCGGATCTATTTGATTTTTTTGAAGAAGGTTCTTTTCATGGTCGATACTGCAACGGTACAATTTTAAGTCCATACTTCCTGAGACTCGTAATACAAAACTCGTGATACAAAATCAATATATTTTTATACTGCATAATTAACACATAGGCTTTTTTTGGTCATAGGCTGAGGTTATATCACCGTTAGCGCAGCTGACTTATACTATCTTCTTTGGTGTGTAATTGAATATGCATAATTTTTAAATTTATAAATTTGTTTGCATGTAAATTATTTGAATTTCTATTCGCTATTAGTTATTTCTACCGGTATTAAATATATTTTTGATATCACAATATATACCCACAATGAACTATTTTCGAATTACCCTGAAAAGCACAAAATTACGTGCATTATCAAGCATATGTGAGGTACAAGTGTACAATTTTTGGACGATAGATATTCAATAAACTCACAATATTCCCAATTATCAAATATCAGAGATATAGCAAATTGCATTGTATATTTATTTATTTATTTTAGGTTATTCCGAAAAGGAACCTGATATTCAAAGACAATTTGAAGATGTAGCAGGAGGGGCTAATCAATGTGAATTTTCCAAATTTTCGAATATTTTTTAGAAATGTATAATTTATATAATTGTTCCACAAGCATCCCATCTTATACCAATGGATTCATATTAAGTTATTAACATGTGACCTCGTTTTTATCGCCGAGTCCGAACGGCGTGTCCTAAGTTGCCACTAGTAGAGACGTTTTTCATGGCTGAAATACTAAGGAAATACCGCTAACATTTCTTAGGTGTATTTTTCCACCGTTGAAAATTTGATGTGGCCAGGCCTGGGAATCGAACCCGGGCATTCACCGTGCAAGGCGGTTGCACATAGCTAATTCTTAGAGGTTGTGGGTATCACATGGTCGGCCCCGTCCAACTATAGCCTTTGCTTACTTGTATATTTTAATTAAGACTATTTTATACTGGAGGGTATAAAAAGTTCTCCCTGGCCGAACTCCGTGATATTAAATTACGGCTTTATCAGTAGGAACATTTAAGAAACCTCTTATAATGCATCGGATCAAATATAGATCATGTTTGGTGATAAACTCTATCAGCCCATTCATCGCCCAGAAAAGTTAACAAATGTGTGAATTATTGAATTTTATGTGTGTTTGCCGTTTTGTTTGCGTTTCGATTTGATAATTTTATGATATAATTCTTCTTTGTGGAAAAGTCCATACATTCATAAAAACTGACCCAAAGGCTCTAGAAAAAACATTGCGTCCACAAAGAAATTCAGCACGATTCAAGTAACCGATTTGGTCGAAAATTCCACATCGTAATATTTCTCCTAAACGTACACCAAATTCCAAGAACATCTATATCGGACGCTTCCTTTCGGTATCTCCCACAAAAAAGTTAAAAATTTTCGTTTAAGTGCTAGTTGTATACCCTTAACTATAAATCGGGGATGATAATCGGGAGGATCGATGATGAAGTTGTTGGTTGATAACAAGAGTTGTTGACGATCGGGTTTTATAATGATCATGAACGACGAAGCTGGTTGGGGATACGATTCGGTGGTGATCGGGAAAGTGTTGATTGTTGATTTCATGAGCTCGGCTGCCGACGATTAGATACAATGTTTGTAATACTAGCTAACACCACAAACTACTAATTATTACTAAGAACAGGGAACCGATGTTCCTGTATGCGACAGTATACCGAAGTTTCTGTATAGGACATTGCATGAGGGAAGGAAAGTCGAAACCTCCGTGTGGGACAGTAGGCCGAAATCTCGGTGTGGAACAGGAAACCGAAGTCTCTGTGTGGGGCAGTAAACAAAATTCACTGTGTGAAATGTTTTAACGGGACAACCACAATGGGTAGTCCCTTCCAAAATTTGGAAACGCAACACGGCACCAAGGAATGCCAGCTCACTCCAACAGCGAAAACCAAAATACTAAAGCTTAGCTTGTATGGAGTGATTGAGAATTATTCCGCCTCAAGTTGAGCGACAAGGTAAGCGAAGTTGTCTTCGCGGACGATAGAATGAACATTGACTTGTAGCAAGGCACAGTGCAAGACATTTTCGATCTGAATGTCACACATCGCACATGTAAGAGTGACAAATTGGGTGACACAGTCTTGCTTAAAGACAATTTTGACATTTTGTCGTTAATGAAATGGTCATCGCAGATTCAATTTCCAATTGGGTATGTATGGACCGAGGGTGTATTGTTGTATGTGCGTGATGCTTGCTTGACTGTCGCTACGATGTTACGGGTAGACCTTGGGCGTTGTTTTAATGTATGTGGCTTTTGTCACGTTACAGGCCCATGTAATATAATTCCAGAAATCGTTGATGTGCAATAGCACTCAAACTATTTACCTTCACCATCACAATTGGGCTTTTAAATTATCCAGATTAAACAGGACAGGAAATCTGTATTCTCCGAGGGGCTAGTCTATGTTAAAGAGCGTGAACATCATTTGACATTATCTAACCAATGCACGATGGGGCCAATGACAGGTTTTCGAGGCAACAAATTACTGGGGCAAGCTAGACCTTCCAAATTTTGTACAGATGTTTATAATGCTTAGAAACTAATATGCCAAATTTGGTTCATATCGGTTCATATATACATATAGCTGCCGTATATATGTTCGCCCGATTTCAAGCAATTGATGGACCAAACACGCAAATTCTGCCCAATTTTTATGCGATTTAGAAAATACCACGGAATTAGGACTACAAATAAGTTTGCCAAGTTATATTGAAATTGGTTCAGATTTTGATATTGCTCCCATATATATTTTCGCCCGATTTTAGGTATTTGGTGCACCAATCCCGCTATGTATGTCCAATCTTGATGAAATTTGAAATGTGTGACGGATTTTGGTCTAGAAACATTGTTGGCAAATCATATTGAAATCGGTTCAGAATTGGATATAGCTCCCATATATATGTTCGCCCGATTTCAGGAAAATGATTGACCAAGCATGCAAATTCCATCAAATTACAATAAAATTTGGAAAATGTTACGGAATTCGGACTACAAATAAGTTTGTCAAGTTATATTGAAATCGGCTCAGATATAGAAATAGCTCCCCTATATACATATGTTCAAATTTCATGGTTTTGTCTGTGGTTTGTTATAAGTTAATAAAAAAAGTTCCAAATTTAGTAAAAATCGACTAAAACTCCGCCACAAAAGCCAAACTTTGCGATATCTTTGAAATTATATATTATTATTATATTATTATTATTATTATTATTATTATTATTATTATTATTATTATTATTATTATTATTATTATTATTATTATTATTATTATTATTATTATTATTATTATTATTATTATTATTATTATTATTATTATTATTATTATTATTATTATTATTATTATTATTATTATTATTATTATTATTATTATTATTATTATTATTATTATTATTATTATTATTATTATTATTATTATTATTATTATTATTATTATTATTATTATTATTATTATTATTATTATTATTATTATTATTATTATTATTATTATTATTATTATTATTATTATTATTATTATTATTATTATTATTATTATTATTATTATTATTATTATTATTATTATTATTATTATTATTATTATTATTATTATTATTATTATTATTATTATTATTATTATTATTATTATTATTATTATTATTATTATTATTATTATTATTATTATTATTATTATTATTATTATTATTATTATTATTATTATTATTATTATTATTATTATTATTATTATTATTATTATTATTATTATTATTATTATTATTATTATTATTATTATTATTATTATTATTATTATTATTATTATTATTATTATTATTATTATTATTATTATTATTATTATTATTATTATTATTATTATTCTTATTCTTATTCTTATTCTTATTCTTATTCTTATTCTTATTCTTATTATTATTATTATTATTATTATTATTATTATTATTATTATTATTATTATTATTATTATTATTATTATTATTATTATTATTATTATTATTATTATTATTATTATTATTATTATTATTATTATTATTATTATTATTATTATTATTATTATTATTATTATTAACAAAAAAAAAACATTGTTCCACAACATCCCATACGGGACAAGGGAGACTTCTCTCATATCAATGAGTGCACCCCGATTCATATTAAGCTCAATGATATGGGACCTACTGTTTATCGCCGAGTCCGAACGGCGTGTCGTAAGACACCACTTGTGGAGAAGTTTTTCAAGGCTGAAATACTCAGGAAATGTCGCCAACATTACTGAGGGGTATTTTGCCACCGTTGAAAAATGTTTGATGTTGCTTGGCCGGGGAATCGAACCCCCGACCTTCTGCGTGCAAGGCGGGCGTGCATACCATTGCACCACGGTGGCCCCCATTATTATTATTATTATTATTATTATTATTATTATTATTATTATTATTATTATTATTATTATTATTATTATTATTATTATTATTATTATTATTATTATTATTATTATTATTATTATTATTATTATTATTATTATTATTATTATTATTATTATTATTATTATTATTATTATTATTATTATTATTATTATTATTATTATTATTATTATTATTATTATTATTATTATTATTATTATTATTATTATTATTATTATTATTATTATTATTATTATTATTATTATTATTATTATTATTATTATTATTATTATTATTATTATTATTATTATATACGTCTATTAAATTTTTCCGAAATTCAATTGGTAACATTAATGGTCCGATTATTCGCCAACCAAAACATAAACATGTCCATATTTTAAGTATTACGACATCTGAAATCAGATTTTTATGAAAAGGCGCAGATAGGCGCAGCTAATTTTTTCACAAAATGATAGTACACATTAATACATTTCACCACATATATATAATATCCTAGATCTACCTAGATCTCAAAAGTTATACTCCAGAGAACACATGGATAACAAAGCAAAATACTCCAAAAAAGACATAACATCTTAACTCAAAAATACATTTACCACACATAACATTTTTATTATTTGTTAAAACTATCTTATTTTACATACCCATTGAAGAGCTTTCCATGTTTAAAAAATATAAAAATGTTGAAATGTTCTTTTTGGCGCCTAAAATGCTTTCACTACTTATTTATAATGAATGTCGGAAAATGATGCATAAGAAAATGTGTCACCATTGCCGGATCAGTATGTCGCTATGTGATGTTACCAGATTGATTTATTTTTTTATTTTTAGTGATTCAGAGTATTGGCAATCGAAATCCGTTATTATTTTTTTAAAATTGTTCACTTCAAAAATTGACTTTTTGCCTCGAAAACCTGCTATTGGCCCCATCGTGCAATGCTTGTACCTTACTTGAATGAGGTGAGGTTTATTAAATCTCGTTGAAATTCTTAAATTGTTGCTGGAATTGAAACCATGAATATATTTCTTTGTCAGAATGACAGTCTTGTCTAGTGTCCTGAATCAGCAAAGCGATAATAGCGATGATTAATGACACTCAATATTTATGACTGTCGAAGTAAATCAACGCGTTATGAATATTAAAAATGTGCCACAATATAATAGAATAATGAAACAAACAAACAAACAAACAGACAAATTTAAATCTTCAAAGCAAATAAAAAGTAACAAAAATTTGCTTTATGTGTTGTAATATACATATTTAAAGATTATATGAAGAAAAACAAAGGATTCATACTGTTCTCACATTGAAGAGAAAACACGTTTGCTACATTTAAACAGCTGTTGTAGGTTAAATTATAGCACCGAATTGTAAGAAAATTAAGAAAAGCACCAGAACAGTTTCCAGAGTATAAGAGAATCTACTATAATATAGATGTAGTGCCAGATAACTTTGATTACATAATCCTAATGCCTTTGGCATACAAACATCCTGTTCATATTATTATCAAAAGAAAATATTAACAAATACATATTTCCATATTCTCATGATTATTATTGCCGTTATGACTGTTCGTAGGATTTCATCAAATATTTGTCTACGTATCTTCACAAGGCAATAATGACGAAAGGAAATACACAAGTGCCAAAAATGATTTCCTCTGTCATGGCTAAACTCCATGCCTCGCAATATGTGTGTTTAGCCATTTTCTAACAACACACAAATACAAAAACAGTGCCAAGAAATAATACATAAAACCCTCGCTTAATATGATTAAGAAGATGATTGGCTTTATCACAGGCAAGTTGAATTATAGCAAACACAGACATATTCCCAAAACCCATTGACATCATGCGAACGAATGACAGTCACGAATAAGAAGGAGTTTCCAAATGTTCGTTCTTAAGCAAATGGGAACATCACATTTATGATGGGGAATTTGAGCCTCAAATATCAACTAATGGCCTTAAATGCAAAAAAATTGCAAAAATATGTTGGAAATAAAATAAGCAAATTCCCAAGCGAAATTCTAAAAAAAAATATGTTTTAAATTTCATGGCAGTCTTTAGGAAAGTGGAAAGAGCTAACAAAAATATTGGTTTATATGAAGCTTTAAGGATTTTAAAATACGTGCTAGAATCGTGCAAGAATCGTTACTCAAAGCCAATGGCTAATAAATTTAAAAAGTTCACCAGCATTCGTAGTTTAGTTGTTCTTTTTTATATAGGATTCTGTAGATTCACAAAGACCGTTGAATTATTCAAAATTGCTTAACAAATCCACACAAATACAACACTTTCATTACACAAGACTCCATACCTTTTGGTTTAAAAAGTAGTCTGCTTATCTACCATTGGAATTTCTCACATAAGCCATTTGTAATACAAATAACAATGAATATTTATTTTATCCACATTCTTTCACACATTTGCCCACCGTTTCCTGTTGGAAACACTCAACGAATAAACCCCGTCCCAAGAGCATTCAACACGTTTTCTTGATTACACGAATGCCTTCCAAAAGAAACGGTTATGAAACGTATGTCTGCAAGAAATTTCGTTTATAAATACACGCACATATCTTCTTTATTGGTATTGAACTTATCTTTCGGCAAACGTGGGTAGGTAGGACTGTGTTAACGTAAATTCGGGTGCACATCGAAGGTTAAAATATAGTTATATTAAAGGACATCCGCCTGTGAGACTTTAACCCTTCGTAAGATTCAAGACCAGACTACACGTAAAAATTACAAACGGTGGTATCATGGCCGCGGCGATGTAGGATACCATGCTCAACAACAAATCTAGCTTACAGCGTTGTGATGGTTACAACATACTGAGGAAGGATCGCACCAGAAGTGGAGGTGGGGGATTAGATTTCCTATTGCACCAGTCAATATAGACCTATCTCGCCTTGAGCCTGACTCTAATCGCACGTACATGGAATGTATGGCGGTAGCAATAATGTGTGCAACTGGCGATGTAGAGTTGGTAATCGTATACAGCCCGCCTAAAAAAGCTGAGGTGTGATATTCGGTCATCGGAGCCTACCAGCTCTACGGAGTGCAGGGTCAATGGTGGAAGGGAGTGTCACAGTGCGCCAGACATAAGCGTCGTGTAACCTGGTCTGACAAATGCCAGGTGATGTGGCAACCTGTCGTTTCTCTTGAATCAGACCATCTCCCCATAATTAGAGATGGACAGTGGGTAAATACCCAATGGGTAAATACCCGGTAAATTGGGTAAATACCGGGTAAATACACATTTGGGGGTATTGATTTGGGTATTTGCTATATTGAATCGGTAGCAATAATGTGTGCAACTGGCAATGTAGGGTTGGTAATCGTATACAGCCCGCCTAAAAAAGCTGAGGTGTGATATTCGGTCCTCGGAGCCTACCAGCTCTACGGAGTGCAGGGTCAATGGTGGAAGGGAGTGTCACAGTGCGCCAGACATAAGCGTCGTGTAACCTGGTCTGACAAATGCCAGGTGATGTGGTAACCTGTCGTTTCTCTTGAATCAGACCATCTCCCCATAATTAGAGATGGACAGTGGGTAAATACCCAATGGGTAAATACCCGGTAAATTGGGTAAATACCGGGTAAATACACAGTTGGGGGTATTGATTTGGGTATTTACTATATTGAATCGCCAATACAACATCTTACACCCTATTTCTGAGTTTACGTTGTGAAATCGTTTCAAACTGTATAGTTTTATAATACTTTAAACAAGTGGGTTCGACAGTTAAAGAGTTTTTACCCACTTTTGGGTCAATACTCGAAATCGGGGTACCCTTTTATGGGGGCTATAAGAAAACGTGGATCAACGCTGACAAAATTTTGCAAAGATATTTTATACTCATTGAGGACTCACTGTGCCAAATTACAGCCAATTCGGTTGTAAAATGTGGCTAATAGGTGAAAAATACCTTAAATCGGGAGGTACGGCTATATGGTGGCTATATCAAAAAAAATTTTCAATACCTTTAATACTATTGATATAAGAAAGTTTTGAGCGAAATTTTGTCAGCCTACGCCAAGTGGCTGTCTCCGTCAGCAGACCGCCCGATTTCATCACATCTGACGAAGTGTTAGAGAGTTCAGAAATCTGTCCAACCCTTCCGATGTTCTTGTAGCAGAAATGACGTTCCGAAACATTATCATTGATGCAGGACCTCGCTATATACAAGCTGGTCGAACACCCGAAGTGAGACCAAATTTCCCAGCAGAGGCGACGGTATTAGCAAATGAACGTGATGAGGTTCGTCTTGCAAACCTCAGTGACCACAATGTCGGCGGAATGTCGGTGGAAGTTAAGCGGTTGGTAGTTGAGCATAAGTGGAACAAGTGGTTAAATCATCTGAAGAGTTGCAACATTGGAGCCGAAATAAGTGAATTGTGGGCAAAGGTTAAGTAGATTTAGAACCCTAGAAAAAAGAAAGATGGGACCTAATCACGTTTGGCGACCATACGCTGATCGATCTGAAGAGGTGCCCAAGTTATTCCAATTGATAGTTGTTGAGCACCTCGGGTGTGACAGGGCGAAGAGAAGAGTACTACTTCGCATTAGATATATTCCTGCCGAGGATGAACCACCACCATTTACAATGGATGATTTTGCAAAAGTCATCAGGAACGAGCTAAATCATCCAAAACGTTGGGCCCAGACGGAATCTCCTTGGTAATACTGAAACAGCTGCATTTACCGGGTATCTCACTAAAGTTCTCAACCTGTCGCATCGTTCACGAAGTCTGAAATATGGGTAGGGTGTTCCCGCTACTGAAGCCAGGCAAGGATGCCAGGAAAGGTTAATCGTACAGAACGATTTCGTTTTTGTAGCCTGATACAGATGCATGTCCGGAGAGTCGAATACCTCCTAAAGTTCTCAACCTGTCGCTAGCTACCCACATCATTCCCGAAGTTTGAAATATGGGCAGGGTGGTCCCTCTACTGAAGCCAGGCAAGGATGTATTCCGTAAGCTGCTCAGCACGACACAGCTCTGCTCGCCATCTCCACAAATATTAGTCGAGGACTCAACCAGTGCCAGCCGTGTGATAGAACAGTGACTTATCACGACGCTTGACTTATCAAAATTCTTTGATCCTGTCAAACATTCCATGCTGTTTGAAGACATCAAGCAGACAACCCTTCAGTCAAGTTTGAAACGTTGGATAACTCTGCTCAACAAAATTGAAAAAGTTTAATGTTTCAACAGAAATTTTTTCGTTTCTAACTGAAATCGGCGAGTTATTTTCACATCCGTTCACGGTTTTTCTCCATCAGCTCTTGTTCTTGAGATATAGCTCAAAATCGTTTTTTTACGAGTTTTACCCAGAATTTTATTATTTTCGGATACAAACAAACATTTTTGTGAGTTTTTCAAATCTAATATATCAAGGATATGTATTTCAAAAACTTTTGGTATGGAGCATATATATCAAAAAATATGGAAAAAAACTTTAAGCTGCAATTACGTCATCGGGGGAAGTTATAGGATCTTCATATGGCATACCGGATATGGTGTCTACTATATAGTCCAGTATTCAAATATGTAATAAAAAGTTCATGGCGCCAGTTGTATGTGGAATTCAGAAACCAGAATTCCAAGTTCCGTAGAGTGAAACAGGGAAGGTGGGGTGATAACTCCGGAACTGTTTAACATCTACCTCTACTTTGACATTGTAACGTATGCCTGATGTCATTTGTGAAAGCATGAACTCCTATTTGACTGATCTTACCACATTTTTCCACGCGAGGAATATGCAAGTAACCGACATTTGGACGGCAGAGGTGAGAACAGAGTTGAATGTCATGGTCGATGGTAATAAAATTCCTACCACAAACAACCCCAAAATTCTAGGGGTAACATTCGATAGAATGTTCATATCGTCCGCGCATACCACAACTACATATATGCGACAAGCTTAGATGTAGGGACAAGCCCCTCCAGTCCCTAGCCCGCAGCACGTGGCGTGCAGATTAATGAACTCTGTTGACCACATATAACACGAAAGGTCGGTCTGTGGTAAGCTATGCGGGGCCGGTATGCCCCGCGAATATAAATGCTACTCAATGGAAAATATTCATACCTGTCAGAACGCCACCCGGAAAACTGCAACAGGATGCGTCCTCATACCTTCAGTGTACCATATACATGCGGAGACAAAATTCTTCCAGTTCAGTTCAACACAGCCGCAATCTTTGCAGTACTTCCTCGGATGTTAACGTGATCCTAATCACCATATGGTGGATTGGACCACAAGCACCTTTGTATAACTTCGCCTTTGTAGGGGAGCAGAGCTTCCCCAATTTAGTATTGATCTGAGCGACTTCGCTCTAAAATATTGAAAGAATCTCTCAATATGTGGTAATATGTCCCAGATTGTAAAATCTCAACGTTATCAAACCAAGTTAAAATTCATTATTTGTCTCCATCCACCTACACCACCCATGCAAATAGTGGAATTTATTTATTTGTTATGTTATTAGGTCACACATAATAAAACTAGGAATTGCAAATATCGAAACGGTGTGTCACACACAAATGTCTTTACCATTTTCAATACCCAATAACCCAAAACACTCAACTATAACCCACAGGTTTAGCCAAATCGAAGAAACAGCAACGACACCAACAGCCTTGTCAGCAGGCGTGCCAAGATTATTGATATTTTACTCAAAAATATACAAATTGACGTTAAGCATATTTGTATAATTTTTTGGGCTAAGAATATGCTTTGTGCAATTTACATTTGAATGTATACTATTCACACATTTACGTTTGAAAGAATATCCCAGTAGAAATTCGACACTTCGATGACATTTTCGTCCACGATACGATGACGAAATTTCCGAAATTGCCATGTTCGACATGTTGCAAGGCCATATCTTTTATTTTGTCCTCAAAACAAACCCAAAAAATACTTAAAAATGCGTACTTTGAAAAAAAAATTGTTCGCATATTTATGCAAATATAACATTTTCTGTTTGTAATAAATAAAATCTTATATAAATCGTCACCCGCGTCACGAATTAAACAGTTGTTGTTTATAAAATGTTAAATAACTAAAAAGGGTAAGTTAAAATAAGTAGATTAAACTGCATAAAAAATAATTGTAATTATTCCTTAAATTCGCGTATTTAAATTGTAGTCAATGGAGAACTTCGAAAATTCAATATGACACTCGGTGGTAATAAATGCGGCGTGGTAAAGTTCGAAGAAAGTGATGGCTTGAAGAACATATGGGAGTTATGTATTATTCATTTCACATAAACTTTGTACATATTTTATTATGTAATACAAATTTTACACATGACAATATGAAACCTGTCTTTAGTTGGGTCAAAAATGACTAATAGCTAGACAAGGTCTGTGGAACAGTCGTCAACGAAATATGGGGTTTTAGTCATCGAAGTTGTCATCAGTAACAACTTCGCTTACCCTGTCGCTCAAGATGTCTTACACGAATACTGGGTAATTTGTGTGAAAATTTCGTCGATGATTTCACATTGCTGTCTGCAAAGTGTATTCAAGGAGTTACCATTGTCTTAAACGATTCTTCAATGTTGTCCTCAAGATACTTTCTACTGGGTATTTCTACCTCTGCACAAAGGGAAACATAGACACTTCAAAGCATTATACCCACAAAGCCTTGAGAAGCGTAGAATTCAGTGTAATGCTTACGGTTAAGGCGTGTCAAATATTATAATTTCATGGATTACCAATATGAATGAAAAGTAGTGGTGTGTAAGAAAGGGTTTGAGTGTTGGTATGCAGAGTATAGGGGGAGTTTATGAAAACCTTTGTATAATGTATAAAAAAAACGTGAAATAAAATCATTAATTTTATAAGGTTAAAGAGAAAATGTTGTTGGTCTGGCACCGCATAGTTGTGTGAACAAAATCTATATGGCAAAATATTTGCTGAAAATTTATATGTATTTTCCTAGTCTATGGGTTGATGCATTCATGTTGCGTATGATTGTTGTGGTAATCTCATGAATCTCATGAATATTATTCATACGTACCATGTCCAATAAAAATAGACAGACAATGGGTGTAAGTTGTATCCATAAAATGACAACATCGCTAAAGGGTTTTTTGTTTTTATTAGAGTGTTTTATTCAACTTGCTTTGTTGTCTGTTTAGTTCATATATAAAAACTCATTTTCTACACAGTTGCAGTTGACCAATCGAACTAAAACTTTGCACACTTTTCAGATTTGGATGACAATACATGAATATGAAACCAAAACCAATATGGGTCCATTTTTTCCTATAGCACCCATATAGCTTGTCTTCATTTTTTGTCCGAATTGGCTGTACCTTGGCATTTGGAGTTACCAGTTGTACAGAAACTCCCCCACAAAAAATTGTGGACATTGGTCAGATTTTGTTGTAGCCCCCATTATAATCGAGTGGTATCAGGCGATTTAAAGTTTTATCTACATTTTCGGCCTAAATGGACTGTAATTTGGTTATGGACTTCTCAGTGGTCAAAAAATTTATTTACTGAAAAGTTAAAAATTAAAAATAAATAATATAAAAATTAAGTTTCAGTCTTTTATTTATAAATGCATTTGAAAATAGGAAATAATTTGTAACTTAGCCTCAATAAATAAATATATTCTTCCTCATGATGGAATCTCTCAAATAAAACGCTTGCATTTAAATTAAAAATGGTGGCAAAATTAAACGGCAAGAAATTTATTTGAGAGATTTAATTTTTTTAATTATTTTTATACCCTATACCACAATGTGGAAAAGGGTATTATAAGTTTGTTTTGGTAAAAATTCATGTAACACCGCGAAATATTCGTCGGAGACCCCCAATGTGGTATACCAATCTTCATATCTCGACAAGATAAAGCGATTTTGAGATGTGTGTCCGTCCGTCAGTCCGTCCGTCAGTCCGTCCGTCCGTCGGTCCATTATAAATTGTAAACACGCTCCAGGCCGCAATTATGGACCGATCGTCACAAAATTTTGTATGGAGGTCGGGTTCAGATCAGAATAGATCCCTATTCTTATTGGTGATGATCGTGAAATATATAGCGGGTGAAATGGACCAAAAACATAATATTTATCCAATTTTCTAGCGGCTCTGTAGGTCTCAATAATAGTCCGATCAACGCGTAATTTTAAATAAGGTAAGAGTATATCACAAAGGAGAAGCTTGCAATTTGAGATGGCGATCGGATTATATTTAGAGGGTTAAATGAACCAAAACTTTTGTGTGAAAATTGTGAAAATTTTTAATATACAGCTTATATCTTAATTCCTGGAAGTGACATTCCGGACAAGTGAGATATACTTGAAAGTTGAATGCTTGACCTTTCAATTGATGCCAATTATGTTGGTGTGCATGATCAGATAACAGAGTTACAGCCTAATATATTCCGTTATTTGTTTGTAGTGTAATAATAAACTCGCTAGAAGTCGCAATTATACATCAATAGTCACGAAATTTTGCACCGGGTAAGGGTATAGGTCGAAAAAGATGCCTACAATTTTGAATGATGATCTGATATTCTTTAGCGGGTGACATGGACCCTTACTTTTGTATGAAAAATATAAAAATTTTATTTTTTGTCGATATTTTAATTCCTTGAGGACATATATATTTTGCAAAGTAGCCTACATATGGGAAAAAACTACTGACCTTTCCTCTGATGTAAATTGCAATAAAGTGTTTGCTAGAAACGGGCCGACTGCCTAATATATAATGGGGTCTGTGTAGAGAACCACATTTTTATAACATGCTACATATTGTCTCTCCAAAAGTTTATGTAACACCACGAAATATTCGTCCTAGACCCCTTATTTGGTATACCAAAATTCATATCTCGACAAGATAAAGCGATTTAGCGATATGTGTCCGTCCATTAAAAATTGTAAAGAAGCTTAAGGCCCTAATTATGGACCGATTGTAACGAATTTTTTAAGGAGGTTGGGTTCGGGCCAGAATAGAAATGATTAGTTTTTGGTGATGATCGTGAAATGTTCAGGGGATGAAATGGACCAAAATCAAAATTTTAACCAATTTTGTAGCGGCTCTGTAGGTCAAAATAATAACCCTCAAAATTTTAAACAAAGTTTGAGTTTACGATGAAGAAGAAACGTACAAACCAATTGAAAATAAGTTCCGTGGAGAGCGATTGTTCAGGGATAGTGGTATAGGGTATCCCATGGTCGGCTCCGTCCGACTATAGACTTTTCTTACTTGTTATGTATGTAGTTTGCTGTAGACCCAACAATCCAGTCTAAAAAAAAACATAATTTACTTTCCACGCATAAATTGACAATTAGAACTTTTCTGATTTCTTTAATTTAATTTGTATTAATAAAATTTAATTGAATTCCACTCCAGAATTTATTATTAATTGTAGCATTTAAATATTGATTTTATGTTTATGGGCCTTGTTTAAAGACCATTTATATCTTTTATTAAAAACGAAGTTGAAAATATATTTTTTATTGTGTGAAAATGTTTCTTCCTCCTCACTCTATACGAAATTTAATATATGAACTTATAAATGCCCTCTGCATTCCAAACATTTTATAGTGTGTAATAAATTTCGATTAATTTAAGGTTGTAATTCAATTTTTATGGCCCTAGGAAATCCTTGTGTTGCCTTTTGAATTGAATACAAAGAAAAGTAAGTGTACCTATACATTATTGTGTGTGTGTTTGGGCGTACGTTTGTCAACAATTTATGAGATACAGAAGATACATTTTTAATATATGTATGTATGTGGCATGCAGTATACATATGTATATGCAAATAATTTATTACACCGAAACAATTTAGGAAAGAACTTAAAATGAAGCTATGACATTAGTTGATGTTGGAACTTTGAACCCACTAGGTACATATTGACTAATTTAATACTAAACACTATTAGTATGTTTCAGAAAATGTCTTAAGAGATTTATTTAAACCTGTAAATCTTTTAAACCTGTTAATCTTCTTTTGGAGTTGATAGTTGGATTTCATCTTTTATGTCCTCTTCATTATTATAGACTAACATTCACAATCTGTTTTCATTGACATTATTTTTTTGTAATTTTCTCAGTGTACCTGAGGGAAACTATAAAGCTCAAAGGTAAAAATATGAAATATGTATGTGCAATATTTCATATAAGCAAAGGTCCACAAAGGTCACAACTGAATACACGTAGGCACACAAATTCCAAACGTTGACATGAATTGCTTAGATGCCGATGATAAGAAGTTATACTATGTCATCGTTTATCAGGATTAAAAGATAAATTGATACAATATTTTCTTTTTTGTTTTTGTAACCATTCAGCATTCAAGAAAGGCATCATCAACATGCTGAAAGATTATAGTATTTTTGAAAGGCTTTTTCTCTTTTATGAATAAAATATATATTATAGGTAGATTTTTTCCTTTTTGGAAACTGAAAAGTTATTTATATCAGATTTATATAAATAATAATGTATATTATTAGGATTATATTTAAAAACTTTATTTAGTATAGTAAACAATAAAAGAAAGATAACTGATATATTGTTTTGGGCATACATACATATACTTATGTATAAGATGTTGTATCTTTTAGAAAACAAAAAGACGAAACTTCATATGCAAAGATAATAAAATTGAAAAATTGTCGATAAGGAGATATGAAAAGATTTATAAAGAAGAAATGGTAAGAATGGGAAAACGCAGTATATATAGCCAACATTTGCCAACAATAAATATAATAAAAGCTTATATGAGTAATCCACCCTAAAACACATGTAAGAAAGGGCTTAAGTTCGGTCGGACCGAACTTTTTATACCCTCCACCACGAAGTGTATTAAAGTAAATAGGAACAATTAGTTGCCTTTCGTTTATGAAAGGAAAATAGTAGAATATTTTCAATTCGGTAGAAAAATGTGACCGAAATCTTCAAACAAAACTTTAAATAGTGGCTACGCATATATTGTCTATACCAACAACCAACCAACCAACACTGTCTAATTTTTTGGGAATATTTTGTACCTTTAGCGAAGACTAAATACCAAATTTCAGTTACTCCGGTTGAATAATGTAGCTAAAAAACACCGAAACTCGGAGCGCGCCGTTTACCGACAAATTTATGTTGGAAAGTTTTATACCCCCAACGAAGATTAAATATAAAATTTAAACCATTTCGGTGGAATATTGATGCCAAAATCTTCAAAATACCGAAAATGTGGAGGCCCAATTCTACGGGGGCTATATGAAAACGTAGAGCAATACCGACAAATTTCATGTGGAAGTTGTATACCCCCAACTAAGTCTAAATACCAGCCGTTTCGGTGGGATATTTTGGCTAAATCTTCAAAATACATACCGAAAATCGGGAGTTACCGCTCTATGTGGGCTATATGAAGACGAGGACCTATACCGACAAATTTCAAGCGGAAAGTTTTATACCCCAAACGAAGACTTCATACCAAACTTCAGCCATTTCGGTGGGAAATTGAGACCAAAACCTTTAAAATACCAAAAACTGGAAGGTTCCGTTATATGAGGGTTATATGAACCCAGCAAAATGTTCGATGACAAATCATGAGTTGAATCATGGGTTCAAGTGACATGTCATCGATGAAAATTCGGGTTAATCACCGATGAAATTCACAAGAGAGTGTCTCACGCTTTCACGAATTCATTGTCATGGCATCTTGCACCAGTTCATTGTCATGTCATCTTGCACTAGTGCATTGACATGGCAACTTACACCAGTTCATTGTCACGGCATTTTGCACCTGTTCATTGTCATGACATCTTGCACCAGTTCTTTGTCATGACATTTTACACCAATGCATTGGATCCTGATTTCCAACAATCAGAAATAAAATTTGAGTAATTTTCAAGATTATTATTTTTATGTGTTTTTTAATATATTATATTGATCTGCCAAAATCATAGTTATCTCTTCCCATGGCTGCAAGAAATTCCATTTAACTTGGGGTTCCGTTTTTTTCAATATTCGATAAATTATGTGCCAATCTCTGCACCAGGCTCATCATTTAGGAAACCTAGTATAAATTTGAAATAAATTATCTTTAAATAATTTTGATTGTTTGGTTCGGCTTTAAGTCATTGAAAATAAAAAGACGTTTGGTTTTGTTTTGTATTACTATTTTATTTCACCAATATTTCGATGGTCATCGACAATCATCTTCAGGGATATTTTCTTGGCGAAGATCACCTGTGCTGGTTTAATGTCACCATCAAACTGTTTGATCAAAGAATAATACAAAACAAAACCAAACATCTTTTTATTCTCAATGAACTAAAGCCGAACCAAACAATCAAAATAAAAGAGAATTACATCAGGTCAACAATAAAGAACAACAACAATTTTTAAATAATTTATTCTGTAATAGTTACCATGTTTTGGTGGTTTCATTTATACATATTTAGATGGCTTTTATTCTAAACAGAACATATTGTTACATACGCCGAACTAGGAATATATTTCCAAACGCACCGGTATTCTACTACAATTTTGGATGCCATGGTTTGTGACATCATATTCAACATGGTCTTTCCATTGGGGTTTTGTCGTTAAATGGCTCGTATTCATATGCCGGTGGCTTTATTCGTCCTCTTGACATGGCCCAGCCAACGAAATAGTTGCAACTCGATACGTTTTACTATATCGGTCTCTTTTATACATACATATTTTTAATTCCACAAAATGGAACACGTTTCCAAATAAAAAATATATTTTTCTTTTTGTTTAATAACAATTTACATAGTATTTTTGTAAAAATATGTAAATTTTGCCACAATCGATAACTTTCTTCTGACTTTTATTTTCATTCTAACAATCACTTTTGGAAGTAAACAATTATTCGGGTACATGCTTATTTGATAATTTATTGTACGGGTACTTATAAATTTATTTAAACTCATGACAATATTATGAAAAATTCTGATCTTTCACGACTACAATTGCAGTCATCACAATTCAATGAAAAGGATCGGATCTTTCACGACTCCATTCGAACTCATGATAATTCGATGTAAAAGATCGGATCTTTCACGACATCATTTGAACCAATACAAAAGATCGAATGAAAACATGGCATCTCATGGAACCACTTCCATAAGAATTTGCTGGGAAGATGTGGACATTTACCGTCAAATTTCAAGTGAATAGTTTTATTCCCCAAAATTATTAATTTCAGCCGTTTCAGTGGGATATTGAGGCCACAATTCACAATCATCAAAATACCGAAAATCGGGAGTTACCGTTCTATGAGGGCTATATGAAGACGTGGACCTACATTGTCTGATTTCTTGCCAGGTATGTTTTGTTCCTATATTAATATTTTGTACCTAAATACCATATTTCAGCCATTTCGGTGGTATACTGAGGCCAAATTCTTCAAAATACCAAAAATCGGGAGGAACCATTCTATGGGGGCTGTATGAAGACGTTGACTTATACCGCAAATTTCTGGTGGAAAGGTGTATAAACCCAAAGAAGTTTAAGTAACAAATTTAATCCATTTTAGTGGGATATTGAGGCAACAACCGTCAAAATGCCGAAACTCGGAGATACCGTCCTATGTGGGCTACATGAAGACGAGGTCCTATACCGAAGAATTTCCTATGGAAAATGTTGTACCCCAAGAAGAGGCTAACTGCCAAATTTCAGACATTTTGGTAGGATATTGGGGCCACAACTTTTAAAATACCGAAAATCGGGAGGTACCTTTCTATGGTGGCTATACGACAAATTTCAAGTGGAAAGTTTTGTACCCCCAACGAAGACAAAATTCCAAATTTCAGCCATTACGGTTGGATATTGAGGCCACAATCTTAAAAATACCGAAAATCTGGGAAACCGTACTATGGGGGCTATATAAAGGCCCTAAACGAAGACTAAATTTAAAATTTCAGACAATTCGGTGGAATATCGGGAGGTACCATGGGCGATATAGCACATTTCCAATACCAAACATCCTAGGAATAATAGAAACTACCCCAGCAAAATTTGAAGGAAGGGGTTCCATGCGATGACGTGATTTCATGGCATCTTTTGCATTGGTTCACACGAAGTCGTGAAAGATCCGATCTTTTCATCAGCATTTGAACCCATACAAAGGAAGTCGTGAAAGATCCGATCTTTTCATCCGGATTTGAACCCATTCCATCGATCCAATAGAGTGAATTTTGTGTTTTTATTTATACACTTTTTTCTAAATATATAAGATTAATTACAATGTGATACAAAAGTTGACAAAAAAAATTTTGCAGGTGTTCTGATGCATAAATTCGGTTTTGTGGGAGTCCATAGAAGACGAAAACACCTTTGGTTTCTTTGGGTCACTTCGGTTTTTGGTTTTATAATGGTAAGTGTAGCGAAAAATAGGCATTCTTGGATTTTCAACTTTAGACGAACATTACTTATTTTCTCCACAACCGAGAGTTTTAACAACGTTGGTTGTGGTTTCGAGTCTCCGACAACATCAAGTCTATTTTAACCCTTCTACACTCCTTGGATTTGTGCCCTTCTTATGATCCTTTGGGTCAATTTGACCCAACATAAATATTAAACACAAAATCTCATAGTTGACGAAGGAAATTCATTTTATATGTTTTTTTATTTAGTATTATAACAAAAATAATGAAAAATAATATAAATAGGCTTATTCTGAGCAATTAATAAAAATAAAAAATAATAAAATTTAATTTTAAATCCAGTCTTTTTTCAATTATGAAATAGTAATTATATTTTTAATAATAATGTCTAAAATGTTAAAATCTTGGAAGACAATTTAAGCACAATGATACTGTGTGAATCACATTTAGTGGAATGCTTACTGGAGTTCCTTCCACGTCGACAGAGAAAACAACGCTGTTTTTTATTTGATAAATTACTCGGCAATGTACTATTTTCTTTAGAACATTTTGAATCATCATGAGATCATTTTGTGTCTGAATACTTCTAACAATATTTCTTGCTGATTTATAAACTCCTGCCACTATTTGTAATCCCAGATATGCATCGAACTCGATCATGTCAATGTTTTGCCAATCATTTCCATATATGTATTTCTACACCTTTTTAATTTGTTATTTGAATCACACATTTTTTATATTTGGTGATATAAACAAATCGAACGAAGACTTTATATCTGTAACCATAACCATTGATTTTTGGTAGGTCCAGGCTTATTCGACAAAATTTGGTTTTTTGGTAACCTGCCGGTTCGAAGTGTTGGCTGTTCTCTCCACACTGCGCTTTGGTCATTAGACAAATATGTTACTGAATTGCTTTCATCAATTTCCACTGCATAGTCTACTTCTATACTTTCAAAGCTATTATACTTACTTACTTACTTAGCTGGCCTATTACAGAACATTTGTTCTATAGGCCGAACTAAGAAGAGATCTCAATTCCTCTCTATTTGTTGCTTTGCACACTGGAATACCGCGCCTTGTCATCTCATCATCCACTTGTTTGCGCCATCTATTCCTTGGCCTGCCAATTCTGCGTGCACCGCCATGTGGCATGTATTCATACGCCTTTTTAGCGGGTTCATCATCGCTCATTCTTATGATATGGCCTAGCCAACGCAATCGTTGCATCTCGATACGTTTAACAATATTGATGTCGTTGTATAGCAGATACAGCTCGTGGTTCATGCGACGTCGATATTCACCGTCAACGCAGATTGGTCCGTAGATCTTTCGAAGAATTTTTCTCTCAAACACACCAAGCACTGCCATGTCTGCTTGCGCAAGTACCCAGGCTTCGGAGCCATACATCAGCACGGGTAGTATCAGTGTTTTGTAGAGCGTTATTTTTGTTTGACGAGATGTGGCTTTGTTTTTAAACTGCTTACTTAATCCAAAGTAGCATCTGTTGGCCAATACAATTCTTCTTTTTATTTCACAACTGATGTCGTTTGTTGTGTTGACGGAGGTGCCGAGGTAGACGAAGTCTTTTACTACCTCAATATTATAGGAACCAACTTCCACAGTCGGTCCGAGCTCAATGGACGCATTGCGCGTCGACACCATCAACTTGGTCTTCTCACCGTTTACCGCCAGACCCACTTTAGCAGATTCTCCTTCGACCTTTATAAAGGTATCAGTTACTTCTTTTACTGATCGACCCATGATGTCTATATCATCAGCATAAGCAAGTAACATGTGACTGTTGGTGTAGATTGTGCCACTTCTTTTGACGTTTGCCTCTCGTATAACCTTTTCTAGCAGGATGTTGAAGAGGTCACACGAAAGGCTGTCTCCTTGTCTGAAACCTCTTTTGGTACCAAACTCTTCGGAGAGGTTCTTTCCTATTTTAACTGAGAACCTCGTGTCAGTTAAAGTCATTTTACAAAGCCGGATGAGCTTTGCGGGAATACCAAATTCAGACATGGCTTGGAATACCTTTGAGCGCAGCGGACTGTCGAAGGCTGCTTTATAATCGACAAAAAGGTGGTAGGTGTCGATCTGCATCTCTTGGGTCTTCTCCAGGATTTGCCGCAGGGTAAATATCTGGTCAATGGTGGACTTGCCAGGTCTAAAGCCGCATTGGTATGGTCCAATAATCTCGTTGACCATTGGCTTTAGCCGTTCGCACAATATCCCTGACACGATCTTGTAGGCAATAGGGAGTAGACTTATGCCCCTATAGTTAGAGCATACAGTCTTATCTCCCTTCTTGTGGACGGGGCACAGGATACTCAGGTTCCAATCGTCGGGTACTCGTTCTTCCTGCCAGATGGTGCTAACTAGCTTATGAATACACGTTATCAGCGTGTCGCCTCCGGTTTTGAACAGCTCGGCTGGTAAGCCATCGGCCCCTGCTGCCTTATTATTCTTCAGCCGATTTATTGCTGTCTTTACCTCATCTTGGCTGGGCGGTATACATTCAATACCATCTTCTGGGATTGGGACTGTGGTATCTTCGTCGTCTTCGCTGCTATTGGATACCAACAGATTTGAAAAATGTTCTTTCCATATCCTGAGTACACTATCTGTATCAGTTACCAAATTACCTTGCTGGTCTCTACAGGAGGATGTGCCTGTACCAAAGCCATCAGTTTGATGCTTGACTCTTTGGTAGAATTTTCGGACTTCATTCTGGCTCCTGTACATCTCGATTTTTTCACACTCCCGCTTTTCCATCTCTCTCTTTTTCCTGCGGAAAAGACGTTTCTCCTCTCTCCTTTTCTCCCTGTATCTCTCTCGTGCGCTACGCGTTGCTACGGATTGTAAAGTAGCCTTATATGCCGCATTTTTCTCTTCGGTGGCAGCACGACACTCCTCATCATACCATGGATTCCTTGGTGGAGGTCTCTGGTATCCAAGTATGGATTTTGCGGCTGTTTGCATGGAGTGGGCAATGCTTTGCCATTGCGCTGATATGCTATCGGGATGAGGAGGGCTTTGATTAAGCAATTGGGCTAGTTGAGTGGAATATGCTGTGGCTATCTGTTGTGATTGCAGCTTACCGATGTCTAACTTTCGTGTTGTGTCTGTTCGTACTTTGTTTGCTACGTTTAAGCGGGTGCGTACCTTTGCTGCAACAAGGTAGTGGTCCGAATCAATGTTTGCGCCTCGGAACGATCGTACATCCAACACGCTCGATGAATGTCTTCCATCTATCACAACATGATCAATTTGCTTTCTTGTTTTCTGATCTGGAGACAGCCAGGTGCCCTTATGAATATCGAGATGATTAAATCTGGTACTGCTAACTACCATGTTTTTTGCAGCTGCAAAGTCTATCAGTCTCATACCATTGTCAGATGTTTCACTGTGGAGACTGAATTCCCCGACTGTTGGGCCAAAGATATTCTCCTTTCCAATTTTGGCATTAAAATCGCCTAGAATGATTTTAATGTCATGGGCAGGGCAACGGTCATATGTTTCTTCTAAGCGCTCGTAAAATATATCTTTGGTCTGTTCATCCTTTTCTTCAGTGGGAGCATGAGCGCAGATAAAGCTGATGTTGAAGAATTTAGCTTTTATTCGAATTGCAGCAAGTCTTTCATTCACTGGAGTGAAGCTGGATACAAGATGTTTTAGTCTCCGACTAACTACGAATCCACAACCAAACTCATGCTTTACGTCATGGCAGCTATAATACAGTGCGTCACCTTTAGGTGTTGTTGTGACGCCTTTCCCAATCCATCGTATTTCCTGTATGGCAGTAATATCGGTCTTGTACTTTTCAAGTACGTCTGCCAATGCGAAGACTGCACCTTCTCTATAAAGAGTGCGAACATTCCAGGTGCAGATTCGCAGATCATGGTCCTTAAAACGTTTGCGGGGTTCGTCAACTTTAGAGGGGTTTGTTTTTCTTTTCTTTCGTTTTTTCATAGTAGGCTGTTTTTTCTAGGGGAGGGTTACTAACCCGACGCCCAAACCCAAGTTTTTAACGTTCTTATGGGTGAACGCGCGGCACATGTTAGCTCACTACCTTTAACGGGTGTTAAAGGCAGTTCCCCAGGTGACACCACGGGGAGGTCAGTGTCCACTTGGGATGAAAGAGGGACCAAGATAAATCCTGGGCTTTGCCATGTTAAAACCGGTCAGGACCGTTCCTTGGTATCTTCCATCCCCTACGTCACCCTCAAAGCTATTATATGATGAAGAATAAGATTAATCTGCTTCATCGCCCTCGTTTGAGCAAATTTCACCTTCGTCCCTCTCATCAAAAATGCCATCGTCTTCGTCATTCATTATTTGTTCCAACTGAGGATCACTTAGAACCTGAGGAATTTTCTTATGAAAACACCTGTTTTATAAATTTTTTTGCAATACTTTATTTTCTTCTTTTTCCATTATGTAGAAGTATTCAGCAATAATATGTTTGCACGTTTACCACCAAAAAATAAACTGAACTTATTTATATATAATTGTTCCACAAACATCCCTGAAGGGACAAGGGAGACTTCTCTCATATCAATGAGAGCACCCCGATTCATATTAGCTCAATGATTAGTAGTGATTACTTTTTATCTGGTTGAGAGAAATAGAAGATACTCTCGCTCTCTCTGATCATGCTCGAATGAGACAAAGTTTCGTTCTCATGTACAAAACGGGGAATCACCGAATATGCATCTTGTAATTCGGGGATAAAACCAATTTCAAGATTTACCTTTGCGGTATTCTCATATTTACCAACCTTTGGAAAATAATATTTTGAATAAAAAAGTATCCAATAAAAACGATTTTATTGATTATTTGACTAGAAAAATTATGGATTGAAGATTATACGTGAAGCAGACATTTATTCAATTATATTTAATAGGAAAACAACTTATTAATTGCAATTAAGCTTGCAATACCGCATGTTGGGTCATATTGACCCAAAGGATACTAAACGTCAGTAAATTGTGTTTTTGGCTGTGGAGGGGGGAGGGGAATTTCAAGTTTTTTTTATTTTTTTGTAAAAATATAATTTTTGACCCTGTAATGGATAAATAAAAGTTTCAAGTACATATCTAATTGTTAAAAGGGCAAATTTTGTGTTTGAAAAACAAAATTGGGTCAAATTGACCCAAGGAGAGTAGAAGGGTTAAATAATTACTCTTACATATTTAGAAAATTTGTATAAATAAAAACACAAAATTCAAGATCGGATCTTTCACGACTTCCTTTGCATGGGTTGAAATGCTGATGAAAAGATAGGATCATTCACGACTTCCTTTGCATTGGTTCAAATGCTAATGAAAAGATCGGATCTTTCACGACTTCGTTTGAACCATGCAAAAGATGCCATGAAGTCACGTCATCGCATGGAACCCCTTCCTTCAAATTTTGCTATGTAGTAACTACCAGGAAGGTTTTGGATTACTTAACTAGTTATAAACTAAGGTCTTTCTTGAAGCGAAACTTAAAAGCTCCAATTTCCTCATTTTTTGTGCTGCTCCACTTTGTAACGCCACGTTTCGTGTTAAAATTAACCACCATCGATGTTTTGACATTCCTGCTCGATTATGTCTTTTCAATTTAATGAAATTTTATGTCGAAGGGGACCGACCAAAGGTTTTATTGAACACTCCTTTCCAACGAGAGAATTTAAGGTTTGCCCAAAATAGCTTTTATTTATTCCCCCTAATCAATAATTTATAACCAATTCAAATTCCATCATCAGCACCAAAATATCAGCTAAAAGAAATAACAATTATTGTTACATTTACTGAGCGTGAAACCATTATCCACAACAACCACAAGAGTTAAAAACTGTGTCCACCAGTGTGGATTATTACAATGATGTAAACTCACAAGCGATTATAATACAAATAATCGTTAAATTATATTTTCTATTAGGGCTAAAACTTTTGTGTTGGCTATTGGTGCCTGCCTTGCCTTGTTCGCATATTCAAAAGATTTCAACTTGAACTTGTCATTTCTTTTTATAGCCAAAGGTGTAAACAATGATTGTAACTGTTGCGTTTCGCGCAATAGCATGTTGAGCATACCCTAAAATTCTCTGGAGTATAGCAAGAAGCCAATTTCATGGTAATAATAGTAACAAGCTTTGATAAATAATTCAATTGTGAATGGTTTTGTTTTTGTTGGACAAATTTAGTATATCGGACTTAAAAGAAAATTTTTAATTACTTATAGCACTATGCAACAAAATGGAGCTCAATGTCTGGGGGTTTCATTGCCGTTGGTGAGAGTGTTGATGGAGAAATGTTTACCAAAGTGAACCATAAATACAAAATGATATCCAATCTTGTCCGAAAATGTCCTTTTTATGCTCTCCACCATAATATTAAATTCGACATTACGTTTCTAACACATCGAAATATTCGTCGGAGACCCTATAAACATATATTCTTGATTATCAAAAAATTCTAAGTCGATAAAACCATGACCGTCTGTCCTCCCGTCCGTTTGCTAAAATCAAGATACAGCTCGCAATTTCTAAGATAAAGCTTTGTAATTTAGTATAGAAGTTTCTATTACCCCTAGGATGTTTGGTATTGAAAATGGGCTTTATTGATCCACGTTTTGATATAGCCCCCATAGAAAAGTACCTCCCGATTTTAGGTATTTTGAAGGTTTTAGCCTCATTTTAACACAGAAATAGCTGAAATTTGGTATTTAGTCTTCGTTGCGGGTATAAAGCTTCCCACCTAAAGTTTTTCGGTATAGGCCTACGCCTTCAAATAACCCCACAGAACGGTGCCTCCCTATTTTCGGTATGTATTATGAAGACTGTGCTCTCAATATCACACCGAAGCCTCCATAGAACTGTATCCTCTGATGTTTCGGTGTTTTGATAATCTTACACACATTATTTAACGGGAATAAGTAAAATGTGGTATTTACTGTTCGCTTAAGGTACAAGGCATTTACACAGGTAAAAAACAAACAGAACTTATCTTTTGAAAAAAAAAAATAAATAAAAAAATAAAAAACAAATAAAAAAAACTCCATCTAGGGCATCAAAATCTATAAAATATAGAACATTTTACATAATTGCTGAAACTCTGGTCAGTATTGGCTAAACTATTGAGAGTTGAACCAAGTAACCTTTTACAAAAATCTTCCAAATTAAGTTCTCAACAATACTTTAGTACATTCTGAAACTCTAAACATATTTGCTCAATGATATGGGACCTACTGTTTACCGCCAAGTCCGAAAGGCGTGTCTTAAGACACCACTTGTAGAGAAGTTTTTTTACATGGCTGAAAACTCTGGAAATATCGCCAAGATTTGCCATCGTTGGCAATTTGATGTTGCTTGCCCGGAGAATCGAACCCACGACCTTCAGCGTGCAAGGCGGGTGTGCATACCATTGCACCACGGTGGCACCCCACAGTTTGGTATAGCCCCCATAGAAGAGTAGCCACCATTTAAGGTTTTTATACCCTCCACCATAGTATGGAGGGTATATTAAGTTTGTTTTTCCGTTTGTAACGCATTGAAATACTCATTTGCGACCCTATAAAGTATATATATTCTTGATCAGGGTAAAATTCTAAGTCGATCTGAGCACGTCCGTCCGTCCGTCCGTCCGTCCGTCCGTCCGTCCGTCTGTGGTAATCACTCTAGCATCCACAAAAATGGAGATAGGACGCTGAAATTTTGGGAAAATGCGTCTTTTGTTTGCAGGCAGGTCAAGTTCGATGATGGGCTATATCGGTCCACGTTTAGGTATAGCCCCCATATAACGGTACCCCCCGATTTAGGGTATTTTGACGTTTTTAGCTACATTTTCAGACCGATTTGGCTATAATTTGACATTTAGGGTTCTTAAGTGTCAGTAAACATATATAACAAAACTTGTGGACATAGGTCCACGTTTTGGTATAGCCCCCATATAACGGTACCCCCGATTTGCGGTATTTTGACGTTTTTAGCTACATTTTTAGACCGATTTAGCTATAATTTAACATTTAGGGTTCTTAAGTATCAATAAACTTATATAACAAAAGTTGTGGACATAGGTCCACGTTTTGGTATAGCCCCCATATAACGGTACCTCCCGATATACGGTATTTTGACGTTTTTAGCTACATTATCAGACCGATGTAGCTATAATTTGACATTTAGGGTTCTTAAGTGTTAATAAACTTATATATTAGAAGTTGTGGACATAGGTCCACGTTTTGGTATAGCCCCCATATAACGGGTCCCCCCGATTTGCGGTAATTTTGACGTTTTTAGCTTCATTTTCAAACCGATGTAGCTATAATTTGACATTTAGGGTTCTTAAGTGTCAATAAACTTATTTAACAAAACTTGTGGACATAGGTCCACGTTTTGGTATAGCCCCCATATAACGGTACCCACCGATTTACGGTATTTTGACGGTTTTAGCTACATTTTCAGACCGACTTAGCTATATTTTGACATTTAGGGTTCTTAAGTGTCATTAAACTTATTTAAAAAAACTTGTGGACATAGGTCCACGTTTTGGTATAGCCCCCATATAACGATACCCCCCGATTTACGGTATTTTGACGTTTTTAGCTACATTTTCAGACCGATGTAGCTATAATTTGACATTTAGGGTTCTTAAATGTCAATAAACTTATATAACAAAAGTTGTGGACATAGGTCCACGTTTTGGTATAGCCCCCATATAACGGTAGCCCCCGATTTACGGTATTTTGACGGTTTTAGCTACATTTTCAGACTGATTTGGCTATAATTTGACATTTAGGGTTCTTAAGTATCAATAAACATATATAACAAAAGTTGTGGACATAGGTCCACGTTTTGGTATAGCCCCCATATAACGGTACCCCCCGATTTGCGGTATTTTGACGTTTTTAGCTACATTTTTAGACCGATTTAGCTATCAATTGACATTTAGGGTTGTTAAATGTCAATAAACTTATATAACTAGTGGACATAGGTCCATGTTTTGGAATAGCCCCCATATAACGTTACCGCCCGATTTTAGGTATTTTGAGAATTTTACCAAGAAGTTTTAACCGAATTATCTGTAATTTGAACATTTGACATTTGAAATTCTTAGTGGTCACCACACCTCTCCACCAAAAATTGTCAAGAAAGTCCCATATAACGGTACCTCCCGATTTTCAGTAATTTGATGATTTTAGCTACAATATTAAACCGAACTAGCAGTAATTTGACATTTGAAGTTCTTAGTGGTCACAACACCTCTCCATCAAAAATTGTCAACATAGGTCCATGTTCGGATATAGCTCCCATGTAACGGTACCTCCTAGTTTTCAGTAATTTGGCAATTTTAGCTACAATTTTTAACAGAATTAACTGTAATTTGACATTTGAAGGTTGTAGTTGTCACCACACATCAGCATAAACAATTTTCAACATAGCCCCAATATAACGATACTTCCCGATTTTCGGTACTTTGAGGATTTTACTTAAAATGTTTAACCGAACGTAGGTCCATGTTTTTGTATAGCCCAAAAACAAACCTCCCGATTTTGCGTACCTTAGCTTTATTTTTTGGACGAACTTTCTGTAATTTGAAATTTAAAAGTCAACAAAAATTCTGCAACAAAAATTGTTCATTTAAGTTCATATTTTCGTATAGCCCAGATACCTCCGAACTAGCTGTTAATGACATTTGAAGTTCCCACGTTATGTACCGATTTTCGATATTTTGAGGATTCTAGCTAAATTTTTTAATCGAATTAGGAGTTATTTGACATTAAAGGCTCTTATCAAAAACTGTCAACATAGGCCCTTGTTTTATTATAACCCCTATATAACAGTACCTCCCAATTTCTAGCCCACCAAAAATTTTCAACAGTTAGATATAGGCACCATAAAAAAGGGCCTCCCGAATGAAGCATTTTATGTACATTATCTGATATTTTAACGTACTCACTTAAAGTTGGGGACAGGAATGAATATTTTATGGTGGAGGGTATGAAAAGTTCGGCCCGGCCGAACTTAATGCTTTTTTACTTGTTTTTTTTTGAGATTTTGGTCACTTTTTTACCGAATCGTTCGTAAAATGGATCTTAGCGTTCCCAGTAGATAGAAAACTTACTCGCAAAGTCTAGCCCAATTTTATGTATTTCGAGGGTTTTGTTTTTGTCAAATGTTCGAACCGAGATTACTGTAATTTAATATTGTGTGTTGCCAGGAGTTCAAAAGCTCAATTTGGAAAATTGTAAATATTGATCCATGTTTTGGAAAGAACAACGATGACGCCTCATATGAGCTATTTTGAATGGAGAATTATAAATTGGGATACAGTACTCCTGCAATAAGAGGAAGAGCTTAGTACGTTCATAAACGAAAGGAAAATAATTGTTCTTATTCACTTCAATACAGTTAGTGGTGGAGGGTATAAAAAGTTCGACCCGGCCGAACATAACGCCGTCCAGTGGAAAAGTCTACGGTTCACAAATGCCGAATGACATCCAAATACCTAACGTGGTATGATCACTTATTAACAAGAAATTCAAAGGTCACACTCTGAGTTACTTTAGGAATTTTTGTTGTTGAAAAATATTGCGACTTTTGGCGGAGAAGTTTTTTAAATCTTTATGTATTTGTTTCAGCTAAAGTCCATTTTTATACCCTCCACCATAGTATGTAGGGTATATTAAGTTTGTTTTTCCGTTTGTAACGCATTGAAATACTCATTTGCGACCGTCCGTCCGTCTGTGGTAATCACTCTAGCATCCACAAAAATGGAGATAGAACGCTGAAATTTTGGGAAAATGCGTCTTTTGTTTGCAGGCAGGTCAAGTTCGATGATGGGCTATATCGGTCCACGCTCTGGTATAGCCCCCATATAACGGTACCCCCCGATTTACGATATTTTGACGTTTTTAGCTACATTTTCAGACCGATTTAGCTATAATTTGACATTTAGGGTTCTTAAGTGTCAAAAAACTTATAAAAAAAGTTGTGGACATAGGTCCACGTTTTGGTATAGCCCCCATATAACGGTACCCCCGATTTACGGTATTTTGACGTTTTTAGCTACATTTTCAGACCGATTTAGCTATAACTTGACATTTAGGGTTCTTAAGTGTCAGTAAATTTATATAACAAAAGTTGTGGACATAGGCCCACGTTTTGGTATAGCCCCCATATAACGGTACCCCCCGATTTACGGCATTTTGACGTTTTTAGCTAAATTTTCAGACCGATTTAGCTATAAATTGACATTTAGGGTTCTTAAGTGTCAATAAACTTATATAACAAAACTAGTCGACATAGGTCCATATTTTGGAATAGCCTTCATATAACGGTACCCCCGATTTACGGTATTTTGACGTTTTTAGCTACATTTTCAGACCGATTTAGCTATAATTTGACATTTATGGTTCCTTAATGTCAATAAACTTATATAACAAAAGTTGTGGACATAGCTCCACGTTTTGGTATAGCCCCCAAATAACGGTACCCCCGATTGACGGTATTTTGACGTGTTTAGCTACATTTTCAGAGCGATTTAGCTATAACTTGACATTTAGGGTTCTTAAGTGTCAATAAACTTACACAACAAAACTTGTGGACATAGGTTCACGTTTTGGTATAGCCCCCATATAACGGTATACCCCGATTTACGGTATTTTGACGATTTTAGCTACATTGTCAGACCGATTTAGCTATAATTTGACATTAAGGGTTCTTAAGTGTCAATAAACTTGTATAACAAAACTGGTGGACATAGGTTCACGTTTTGGTATAGCCCCCATATAACGGTACCACCCGATTTACGGTATTTTGACGTTTTTCGCTACAATTTCAGACCGATTTAGCTATAATTTAACATTTAGGGTTCTTAAGTGTCAATAAACTTATATAACAAAACTTGTGGACATAGGTCCACGTTTTGGTATAGCCCCCATATAACGGTACCCCCCGATTTACGGTATTTTGACGATTTTAGCTACATTGTCAGACCGATTTAGCTATAATTTGACATTTAGGGTTCTTAAGTGTCAATAAACTTGTATAACAAAACTGGTGGACATAGGTTCACGTTTTGGTATAGCCCCCATATAACGGTACCACCCGATTTACGGTATTTTGACGTTTTTAGCTACAATTTCAGACCGATTTAGCTATAATTTGACATTTAGGGTTCTTAAGTGTCAATAAATTTGATAACAAAACTTGTGGACATAGGTCCACGTTTTGGTATAGCCCCCATATAAAGGTACCCCCCGATTTACGGTATTTTGACGTTTTTAGCTACATTTTCAGACCGATTTAGCTATAATTTGACATTTAGGGTTCTTAAGTGTCAATCTTTATATATAAAACTCAATTGTCGTTTGTTGGTAATTGAATCAGTTGAAAACGGCTGGAACGATTTGGATAATTTTTTGTGGAAATCTTAGTCATAGTCCAGTTTAGGTTTTTATGCAAAGAAAAATTGGCCACGCCCATTTTTCCGCCCACTTTTATAAATATGTTATATCTACGAAACTACTCAACAGATTTTCCTGAAATTTTTAGGGAACGTAGAGTGATGGCCCCCGGTTGAAATAGGCTACATATTTGGTTGATTTTCGGATCGCGCGGGGTACCTCCCCTATGCCCTATTTTTGTAAAATGCAATAGTTGCATCAATTACAAATGTATCGCTTTGAAAATTAATTTCCGAGTCAATGGCAATTGTGTCTCCGACCTTACGTGCTTATTTGGGGCATTAAGACTGGACAACGCCCACTTTTTTAAATATGTTATATCTACGAAACTACTTAATCGATTTTCCTGAAACTTTCAGCGAATGTACAGGGTTGGTCTCCGATAAAAATCGGCTACATACTTTTTGACTTTCGGATCGGGCGGGTACCTCCTATATGCCCTATTTTTGTAATTTATTTGCGAGTCAATGGCGATTGTGTCTCCAACTTTACGCACTTATTTTATGATTTAAGATCCGACCACGCTCACTTTATAATTAGGTTATATCTACAAAACTACTAAAGGGATTTTCAAGAAAATCGCGATTTGTCTTAACTTTTAAATCCTTTTTAAAAATGTTATATTTACAATACTTACGAATGTATCTATTTGGAAGTTAATTTGCGAGACAATTGCGTTTGTGTCTCCGACCTTACCTACTTTTTAGGAACCAAAGACTTGACCACACCCACTTTTTAAAATATGTTACATCTACAAAACTACTGAACCGATTTTCCTGAAAATGTCATGGAATGTACGAACATATTTTCTTGAATTTTTAAGGTGGCATATTGAAAAAAACGCCTTACCTTTATGAATAAAAATCAAATGCTGTCATAACCCAACTTAGGTTTTTTGTAAAGATAAGTTTACAACGCCCCCGAAAACAGGTTACATATTTTTTTTTTTAATTCCAGAGGGGGAGGGGTACCTCCCAATGCGATATTTAAAAAAAACGTTACATTTGCAAAAATTATGTATTTTACGAATTATTTACGGATTAATCTACAATCTAGGTACTTCTTTGGGGCCTGTAGGCCCGACCACGCCTTTTTTTAATATGTCATAACTCCAATACTACTGAAGGGATTTCCATAAAATTTGCAGCAAAACCTCAATGTTTGCCGTTGTTATGTATATCTTATGAATTTCGGAAGAGGTGGGGTACCTTCCCCATGCCTTTCTGTTAAACGCTGTATGTATAACCCAAACTTATGGTTACATCGGTTTCAGTATACATTTTGGTAGGCAGTGAAGTTGTGTGCACCCTAGGTACATATTTGGAGCCAAAATACCGGACCAGGCCCACTTTTTCAATATGTTATATCTTGAAAACTGATGACCACGCCCAATCTTTTCAAAACATTATTTTTCCAAAACTACTGAACCTAATTTTCAGAAAATGTTCAGGAACGTCCCGTGGTCCAAAATGCTATATATTTGTAGACTAATTTCGGGGCCTATTATTTTATAATCGCTATATTTGCTAAACTTATGAGTGCATCAGGTTGCAAATTAGTTTTCGAGACATCGGTGGTTGCGCCCCCGAATGTATTTAATGGTGAGGTTCAACGGTCCATCAGCCATGAAAAGCTAAAACATATAAGTCTCAATAAGCGGGAGAATTCGATTTAACCATTTTTTTAACGAACATTGGTGGCGTCGTTTTTATTGGGATAGCTAATACAATTTTGTTTTTTTTTTTTTTTTCAAAATAGTCTGGCTTATCCCATTGTTGTTGTTTTATTGTTTTAACTTTTATAATTAGATCGCTTTAGGATAAAGACAGGGACATGGACGATAATAAATCCTAAAAGGTACAATTTGGCGAAAAAAATCGACAAAGTCCGTAAGAAAAAAGAAAGGTTACAAACAAAATCTGTTGATAAATTTAAAATCTTTCTCGGTTTGACAATGGACCGAAAAAGTGAGGTAGAAAATACCTATTTTTGAATTGTCTGCTAGTAAACTTATATAACAGAACTAGTGGTCATAGGTCCATGCTTTGGAATAGCCCCCATATAACGCTGCCGCCCGATTTCAGGTATTTTGACGTTTTAAGCCACATTTCTAGGCCGAATTAGCTATAATTTGACATTTAGGGTTCTTAGTGACCAAAGAGCTTATATTCGAAAAATTATGAACTTAAAATTGTCAAGAAAGCTCCATGTATGGATAAAACCCCCATATAACGGTACTTCCCGATTTTCAGTAATTTGATGATTTTAGCTACAATTTTAAACCGAACTAGCAGTAATTTGTCATTTGAAGTTCTTAGTGTTCATAAAACCTCTCTACCTCTCTATGGACATAGCGGTGCCTCCCGATTTTCAGTAATTTGGCAATTTTAGTTTCAATTTTTAACCGAACTAGCTGTAATTTGACATTTGAAGGTTGTAGTGGTCACCTATAGAACGGTACCTCCCGATTTTCGGTACTTTGAGGATTTTACTTAAAATGCTTAACCGAGCGTAGGTCCATGTTTTGGTATAGCCCCAAAACAAACCTCCCGATTTTCCGTACCTTAGCTTTATTTGTTGGCCGAAGTTTCTGTAATTTGAAATTTAAGAGCCAACAAAAATTCTGCATCAAAAATTGTTCATTTAAGTTCATATTTTCGTATACCTACATACCACATATAGCTGTACCTCCTAACTAGCTGGTAATTACATTTGAAGTTCCCACTGATCACAATCCACTAGAAATATTCAACATAGGTCGATGTTTTGGTATAGCCTCCATATAACGTTATGTACCGATTTTCGGTATTTTGAGGATTTTAGCTATAATTTTTAACCGAATTAGGAGTTATTTGGCATAAGAGGCTCCATCAACATACTTCCTTGTTTTATTATAACCCCTATATAGCGGTTCCTCCCACTTTCTAGCCCACCAAAAAATTTCAACATACATAGTTGGATATAGACACCATATATGTATATTATCTGACATTTTAACGAACCCATCTAAAGTTAGGGACAGGGATGAAAGCTAATTATTCCATTTTAATTAAGAATATTTTATAGTGAAGGGTATGAAAAGTTCGGCCCGGCCGAACTTTACGCTTTTTTACTTGTTTTGTATTCATACATTTTATTAACAAAAAAGCAGGGAAAAGTTTGTTGACCACTGCCAAATTACAGCCAAGTTAGGCCGTAAATGTATATAGTATATAAACGTATATAGTGTATATAGTAATATCCAAAAGACTCAAATTCGGTCTGAAAAAGTTGCTAAAATGTCAAAAAACCTGAAATCGGGCGGTACCAATATAAAGGGTCTAACCGTATTATGGACCTATGTCCTCAAGTTTTGGTAGATATGTTTGTTGACCACTAAGAACTTTAAATGCCACTCCTGAATTCTGGACCTATGTTCGCAATTTTTTGATGGATACAATTGTAGACCACTTTAAAGCCCAAATTATAGCTAATTCGGTGCGCAAATGTAGCTAAAAACGTCAAAATACCTCAAATCGGATGACACAGTTTCTGGTGGATAAGTTTTTTTACCACTGGGAACCCTAAATGCCAAATTAAAGCTAATTTAAAATGTAGCTAAAAAACGTCAAAATTCTTCACATCTGGTGGTACCATTATATGCGTTTTATACTTTATTGGGTCGCAAATGATTATTTCAATCCGCAAAAGTTTCCGTTTAAATCAGTATAGTCAGTTTGATTTGTGGGTCAGGTTGTTTTGGCACTGAGCGTCTCATTTATCTTAACGTGTGATGACGTTCCGAATAAATGCAAAACTTATTCAAACAAAATTCCATACTAAAACAAGTCAGCAAAGGCTGTAGTCGGCACGGGGCCGACCATGTGATACCCGCCTACACCACTAACCCTGTGCATAAGCTTTTCACTGGTATACATTTTTTAGGGAATATAATCCGACTACCACCAAATATAAGATGCCTCTTTCTCTCTGGGACCCCCATAAGCAACCAACATTTGGTGACCATCCGATCAAAGTTTCGACCTGTAGCGTGATTGCAAAAATAATGGAAGAATTGGATGCGTTACCGACTATTGTAAAATCTCCCTTGTTTGACCACCTTCGCCAACCTACTTTACACCAATGTAAAGGTAATAGTTTCTTCATCCATTGACAGGCTTTGCCGTTGGTATTCCCCCTATATATTCACAAAGAATAAAACTTTGAATTTGTCTCCACATGAGTTTTTCCCCATACCGACCTCTAAATATTATCCGACTATCACCAAAATCAATAGGCTTTTTCCTCTGTGGGTCCCCATCTACCCCCAACATTTCGCGACTATCCGATCAAAATTCCACCTGTAGCGTGATTACAAAAATTGGATATATTACTGACTCTTGCGATATTTCGGTTGTTTGCCCACTCACGCCAACATGTTTTGCATCAATATAAAGGACATCTTTTCTTCTTCCATTGACGGGCTTTCCTTTTGGAATACTCCTACCAGAAGCGGAGATATTCGCATAAGAAAAAACGTTGACTTTTCTGCACATAAGCTTTTTGCTTATTCCGACTCCTGAATATTACCCGACTATCACCAAACTTAATAGGCTTCTTTCTCTGAGGGAACCGCATCAACTCCCAAAAAAATCGCGACGATCCAATCAAAATTGCGACCTGTAGAATAATTGCAAAAAAAATCGGAAAATGGGATGCATTACCGACTATTACGATATCTCTGTTGTTTAACCACCTAAGATAACCTACTTTACATCGCACAGTGCGAAATATGAGCACTTTAGCAGAACTTTACCAATAACTTTTAAAGGAAAAGGTGTAGATTCCTAAAATTTTGCACAAATGTTTCTTATATTATTGGAGAGTGTGGGACTCAAATTGGGCCACATAGACCCGCGGCTTCCTGTAGCGGTCATGTAACGGTGGCTGCCGTTTTTACGTTTTACATTCATTTTTCAATCGATTTTGATGCAAATTGGTATATTGAGTTTTCAGCGGATAGAAAACTTATGTACAAAATATTTTCAATATAGGTTCGCGTTTTGGAATAGCCCAACATGCCGGGTTCCCTCATACTGGGTATTTTAAAGGTTAGAGACAAAAATTGCAGCCGATTTTGATGCAATTGTAAATTTTAAGATGTAAGCGAATAAACAACCTCCTCACACAAAAGCTGTCAACATAGGTCCACTTCTGGGTGAAGCCCCACAACCCTACACATCAATTAAGGAGTAAAATGTAAATTTTTTTTGTTTTCATTTGTATCTATAATGTTTATTGGTCCATTCAGCAGGTCTGTACCATTAATTTTGTTAATAATGTCTTTCAGATCAAGTTCAGGTCTGCACTGCATTACAATTTTTAACGTATTTTGATATTTGTACCGCAGCATCTAAAAATATTGCACTATATGTAAATCACCAACATTTAGAGGTCAAAACTATGAGAAATTGCGCGAGGTTTCTTAATTTTACAGAAATTATCACTGTTAGAATTAATGAGTCCATTTCTTCAAAACACAGTCAACAATGGCGTTCATTGTCGCGTTTACCTTCCACTTTTGCAAAATGCAACTGAATGAAATTCCCGAAGTCTTTTTAGAAAATCTTGAATATCTCCAAAGACCGCGCGATACCGCACCAGTTTTATAGCTTTGTGAACAGAGGAGAATCCAATCTTTCAGATTATATATATCATAACACGTGAATGTACGTAATTCACTTTTGAAATGACCACGGAAAATAAAAAATTACAATTTTTAAAACTTCAAAAATCACTTCTTTCCGACTAAAATTGCACGAAAACAGTAAGGGTTTTTTGCATTTTTTTAAAGTGTAAAATATCATAATTATTTTGTAAAATATTAAGAAAAATAAATCATGGCATACTGACTTACCATTTGTCCGCGCTACTCCATTTTTTTAATGAATCAAAAATACATTTCTTACAAAAAAAAAAATATTAAACAAAAGTGCAACTTTAAGTGTATTTTTTAGCCGTTTCGTGGAGTAAATCGGCAAACTGAGTATGGACCATTTGCAGTGGAGTACTTAGCTAACGAATTCAATAAAAGTTTAATAAATTGCATTTCTTTGAAAATCCCTTAAAGTTCCACTAAACTTCCCAAATTTCGCACTGTGCATCGTTGTAAAAGTGATATGTTCTACTTTCAATGCCAAGTTTTTCTTTTGATATGCCTCTTAAATAAACAGAGATATTGGCTTTTCTCCAAATAAGTTTTTGCCCATTCCGACCACTGTGGGACCCCCATTAACCCCCAAAATTTCGTAACGATCCGATCAAAATTGCGACCTGTAGCGCGATTTCGAAAAAAATTTAAAAATGGGATGTGTTACCGCCTATTGCTATATCTCCATTTTTGGCCACTTACGCCAACCTTCTTTGCATCATTGTAAAGGTGGCGTATTCTACTTTCATAGCCAGGCTTTGCTTTTGGAAGCTCCCCATCCAAAGCTGTGATATTCGTCATTATAATTAAAATCGCAAAAATGAAAAGTTGGGTTGTATTAGCGATTATTGCGATATCTTCGTTGTTTGACCACCTTGTTTGGCCAACGTACTATACATCCCTGTAAAGGTGATCTTTTCTACTTTCATTAGCAGGTATTGCTTTTGATATACCCCTAATAGATGCGGTGATATGCGCTTTGGAATAAAACATTGACTTTTTCTCCAATTAAGTTTTTTGCCCATTTCGACCCCTGAATACTTTCCGACCATCACCAAAATCAATAGGCTTCTTCCTCTCATCAACAACCAAAATTTGGTGACGATACGATCAAAATTGCGAACTGTAGCGTTATTACAAGGTTTAAATGGACAGACGGACGGACGAACACACATAGCCAAATCGACTCAGCTCGACTCATTTTTGAGTAATAGAAGTTCAAATTGGTACAATGCACTGACTGTATCGCTCCCTTATAAAACAATGTCATGACTGCAAATTCCCAACTTAAACTTTTATATCTAAAAAATGGTACAACCTAGGATAAGTTACTTAAACCAGTCTTGTAGAGAATTGTCACAGCTTTAAGTTCCCATATCGATGACTTGCCGTATTTAAGCAAAATCGCGAAACCCTAACAAAAAAACCTAAAAATGTAAACTGAGCTTCCTTATCCCAAAAATGGTACAGCCTGGGAACAAATCTAGAGAACTTTCACAGCTACAACATTTTCTTTAGCTCCATTTCGATTGGACTTGCGGTTTCCAAGCAAAATCGTGAAAACCTAAAAACACATAAAAATGTGAATTTTGACCGCGATTTATTTAAAAATTCCTATAGCTATTTTTTCTTGTTTTTGGATTTTTTCTCATCTATGAACATTGCTGTTTCAGAATTCACAAAAACTTCCCCCGTGTAAGCGGTTTTCATTTAAAGTTAGTTAAGGCGCACTCTTCATGGCATTGTTTTATAAGGGGGCGATACAGTCAGTGCATTGTCCCAATTTGAACTTCTATATCTCAAAAATGGTAAAACCTACGAAAATACCATAAAGGTCAATCTTGTAGAGAATTTTGACAGCTACAACACTTTCTTTTATTTTATTATTCTGATAGGACGTGCGGTTTCCAAGCAACATCGTGAAAACCTAAACAAACAATAAAATGTCAACTTGAATCGCGATTTATTTAAAAAGCGCTCCGGCGATTTTTTTGTTTTTTGATTTTTCTCATCTCATCAGAATCAGCAAAAACTTCCCAGGTTCAAGCACCTTCCACTTAAATTTGCTTTAAGAGCACCGTGTAGACCAATAACAAAAATACTTTAAATGATATTACCTGCACATAGTGAACTCGAAAAGGCTGAAGGATACACCAAAATATTGCTCATATCAACAACTTTTGGAGCATATGGGAGGGTAACGGAAGGAGTGGGTGGACATATTTCAAATTTACTAAATGTTTGGAAGAACTACTACGAAGTTTTGGGCTGAATCTGGTAATCGCTTCTAGATGTATCTTGAGCACTTAAAATTTCATTTTGTTGCCAAATTTTATACAGTAATAGAGTAAGTAACTGTGTATTATTAGGGGCTAGACCATTACAGTAATAAGTGAAAGGCTTTAAGTTCGGCGGGAATATTTTTTATCCCCAACGAAGACTAAATACTAAATTCCAATTATTTCGGCGGAATAATGTGGCTAAGGTCGTTACAATACCGAACAAAGGAATACTCTGTTCTATTGGGGCAACATAAAAACGTGGATGGATATGGATAAGCTTCAAAGCCAATCATCCTAGAACTTATAAACGTCTGTAACAAATTGCAGACCTCTGATATAAATATTGCGATCTGATCTTGATTTGAGCAGACAGGCGAAGGCACCAAAAACGTGCCTCATGGAAATTATGGTTTTAGACCTCATGTCTGTGTTTCGTTGTGAAATTCTCTTCAGCAGGTTTCCAGCGACCCCTTTTTCGACGGTACAAATTTTTTCGGGGGCAAGTCCATACTTTCTAAGGTAATGGCAAAAAAGCTGCAGCGGTACCAACTAGAATGGCAAATCCGCAATATAACTTGCGCAGGAAGTCTCTGCTTGGTCCAAACTTTGCACATCGTAGTATTCTATCTAGTCATGTATCCGGTTGGGATATGGACTACTTCCGACCTTCCCACACAAAATTTGTGGAAAACTGCAGTTTAACAGCTCGCATCGGATGGTTTTGATTTTTTTCGAAAAGTTCTTCTGGCAGAATATGTTACAACGGCGCAATTTTTTTCGGGGACAAGTCCATACTTCCTGAGAAAATGAATAGTACGTAGTTGGGTATGCGGCCCTAGTTAAGCCGGTTCAATTTTTTCAGAGGCAAATCCTAACTTCTTGTGAAATTGTCCTATGTACGTCAGAAGTATTGTGTTGGCTTATTTTTGCTTAGATCCCAGGTTGAGGGTATATTTATGTCGACACAGCTGACTGATACTTTCTTACTTGCTTAATATGTGTTTTACTTAGCCTCCTGAACAAATATTTGCCCATGGCTGTTTAACTGACTGGCAGCTCAGCCAAAGTTCAATTCCTAGAAGAATATCACACTACTGCCATCTACGAATTCGACGAAGGCGAGTTAGGATTTTTAAGTGGCATCCAACCTACCATTAATTTGTCCGACCATAATACACACCCAAGACATTTACACATTTCAAAAGCATGGCGAGAAGAAATAAAGGAAATTCAAAAGCAAAACCCCAAAAGAACCAAAATTAACTACGCACTAATACAGACGCTATGCCGAGGAGGAACATTGTTGGCTTTCAATGGATGTGTGAATAAGTTGAACATTTTCACTTTAACTTGGCAAATGGCTTCTGGTCCTTTTGGGCAAAAAAAACGAAAGGAGTAACCAAAAAGGAATTCATCTTGGTTATTTGCAAATGGCACAAAATGTTGGGAAATTTGATGCAGAGTAGAAAAAAATTTTGTGGTCATGGTGGACATTAAAGGGGAGCCAAAAAATGAATGATGTATTTGATGAAATGAAGCTTATTCTAATGAAGTCAAGAAATTTGAATAAAACGTTTTTGGTATAAGCTTTAGGGACACATTTTTACATTTTTTCAGCAGCTTCTGGAGATGGACTGCAAGATCTGCCAAACTAATTTAAGAAAAAAACAAGTAAAAGAGGGCTATAGTCAGACGGGCCGACTATGTGATACCCTACACCACTTCCCCTGGGTACTAGTTTTCCGCGGAATTGATTTGTATGATTGCGAAGTCTCCCTTGTTCCTCCGGGGTTGTTGTGGGAATATATGAATGTATGTATGTATAATTGCGACACCTAATATATTATTTTCATTATTTCGTAATGGACAGATGACCATATTGGTTACATACATAAATGTACATTAGGCCGGGGCGATTTGTGTGGAAGGAAAATAACCTTAATGGGCTCTTCGCGTTTCTGATTCCTGGGATTGAACTGAGCAAAATAGTCCACTGGACCATATGTCTACGATGAAAATCGAGCCTCCCGATTTTGACTTGAAATTTTTTATTGATGTTTTTAGGATATTTTGGCATATAACAGCCAAACCATTGAGATTTGCGATCAACACAAAGACCACAATCGTAGCCAACACAATAATTAAGAGCTCTCTAGTACATCGCAAAAGTATTGGAATGCTCCCTCAAGCAGTTTTGGCTCTGAGAAAGTTCACATCTTTCGGAAAATATCGATAAATGGCAGTGGTACAAAAGTTGACCAGAAATATATTCAAGCGTTCTGTTAAAAAATTCTATCGTGTTGGGGTCCATGGACAACGAAAATACCTTTGGTTCGTTTGAGTCACTTCGTTTTAATATTTTATAACGGTAAAAGTAGTGAAAATTTAAGTTTCTTACATTTTCAAATTTAAACATGCATATCTTCTTTTTTCACTACGGACTTCTATTGATCCTTTTTCCTTTTAAAGGTGGAAATAATATCTTTAGAAAGAGCTATTTTTTGTTCAATAGAATTTAAATTACTGATAAAAATTCAATTTGGATATTTTTTCCACAAAAGTTATGGCCAATTTTACACGCTAAATACTATCCCATCATTATAAACTATTATTGGCACCAAAACTATTACCTCAGGGGAATCTACGACGTATATATCGCGAAGTGGCATGAATTTTTCCAAAAACACACTTATAATACCCTATCCACATTGTGGGGTAGGGAATAAAAAGGTTTTTTCTTGGTACCTAAAAAGATGTAATTTTGAATACTGTTTTTGTACCCTCCACCATAGGATGGGGGTATATTAAATTTGTCATTCCGTTTGGAACTACTCGAAATAATTATTGCAGAACCCACAAACTATATATATTCTTGATCAGCGTGCAATACTACATCGATATAGCAATGTCCGTCCGTCTCTCCGTTTGTCCGTCCGTCCGTCTGTCCGTCTGTGGAAATCACTCTAGCGTCCGAACGGGTTGACGTAGGTGATATATTTGTCCCATTTGACCGCCGAATTGGTTATAATTTGGTATTTTGTGCCTCCAAAGGCTAAAAAACATTTCTACCAAAATGTGTGTATATAGGTCCACGTTTTCGTATAGCCCCCATATAACGCCACATATATAGTACGCATAGCTTTAAGATATATTGAATGATTTAGTCCCATTTGACCACAGAATCGGTTTTAATTTAGTATTTTGTGTTTCCAGAGTCTAAGAAACATTTCTAGCAAAAACTGTTTATACAGGTCCACGTTTTGATATAGCCCCCATAGGACAATATATCCCGATTTTCGGTATTTTGAAGGTTTTAGCTATATATTGTCCTACCAAAATGGCTGAAATTTAGTTCTTAGTCCTCCTTTGGGGTAAAAAACTTTCTCCCAGAAATTTATAGGTATCGATCCAAGTTTTGATGTACCCCCCATAGAACGGTACATCCCGATTTTTGCTATTTTTAAGGTTTTAGCCTCATTATAACACCAACATGGCTGAAATTTGGTACTTAGTCTTCCGTGCGGGTATAAAACTTTCCACCTGAAAATTGCGGGTATAGGTCGACGTCTTCATATAGCCCCCAAAGAACGGTACATCCCGATTTTTCGGTATTTCGAAGGTTTTAGCATCATTATCACAACGAAGTTCCGAAATTTGACACTTAGTTTTCGTTGAGGGTATAAAACTTTCCACCTGAAAATTGCCGGTATAGGTCGACGTCTTCATATAGCCCCCATATAACGGTATTTTAGAGGGTCGTGTCCCCAATATCCCATTGAAATTTGTGAAATTTGTTATTTAGTGCTAGCTGAGGGTATAAACCATTCCTCATGAAACTTGTTGGTATAAGTCTACGCCTTCATATAGCCCCCATAGAACGGTTCCTCCCGATTTTCGGTATTTTGAAAGTTGTAGCCTCAATTACTGAAAGTTTTAGCCAGAATATTTATTCAACGGGAAAAACTGAAATTTGGTATTTAGTCTTCGCTGGAGTTGAGAAACATTCCTCCAGAAATTTATCGGTACAGCTCGACGTTTTATACACCCTCCATAAAACGGTGCTCTCGATGTTCGTTAACTATCCAAACCCAGAATATATTTATTTCGCTCAATTCGGAAAATGGTAAATATTGGTCCATGTTGTGGAAAGAACAACGATGTCGCCCCATATAAGCTGTTTCGAAAGGAGTATTAGCAGTGGGATATATGTACTACTCATACAATAAAAAGAAGAGTTTAGTACTTCCATAAATAAAATTAAACTAATGGTTCCTATTCGCTTCAATAAAGTTCGTGGTGGAGGGTATAAAAAGTGCGGGCCGGCCAAACTTAACGCCATTCTTACTTGTTATTAAACATTGTATTATAATTCGTTATTATAATATTTTATATAAAATATATTTTCATCCTTTATTAAAACATTTTATCATTCCTTTGCAGCTCTTCCTTTTTTATACATTTCTTATGTCGATTTCCAAGGCCACTCCATTAATTGCCTTAGAGATTTTTCGTAGGGACATACCGAAATATTTGCCACATACACATTTTATGTAAATGCATGGGCGTCTACAAAGCTGGCAAGAAATAATGGATTTCAATATTGAATTAAAGATTCAATTTCAGAGCATTCTGTATAGTTTATGTGTTGTGTGTTTTGTTGTTCGAAAGGAAGTTCCTCATTTAGAGGAAATTTATTACTCTCTGCACGTTTAATATAAGTATGTATATAACATAAGGTTTAGTGACGATTAATCTATCCTGGTATGCGTATAAGCGGATGTTTATTTTTATTAGTACATCCGTAGATAATTAATGCATACATGGGCAATATATTTTATATTATTTTTGATGATAGGTTGGCTGAAGTGGATTGAAGCTCCTTAAAGAAGAATTTTGTATTGGTACTTCCGCAGATACATTAATACATGGGTAATATATTTGGGTGCCACCGTGGTGAAATGGTATGGTATGCACACATAAGGTCGTGGGTTCGATTCCCCGACTAGGCAACATCAAAACACTTTTCAACGGTGACAAAATACCCCTCAGTAATGTTGGCGACATTACCTGAGTATTTCAGCCATGTAAAAAAAAACTTCTCTATAAGAGTGGTATCTTAGACACGCCGTTCGGCCTCGGCGATAAACTGTAGGTCCCATATCATTGAGCTAATATGAATCGGGGTGCACTCATTGATATGAGGGAAGTCTCCTTTGTCCCTTATGGGATGTTTGTGGAACAATTATATAATATATTTTGCGTGTACTGTATGACATTATTTAAATAATGGGTTGCTAAACATATTCTGACACCTCAGCATGATAGAAGATTAAAAAAAGGAAGACGGGTGTCTCGCCGTTATTCACTATCTATATCAAATTTCGTTGAATTTTGAACAGTTTTTTATTTACAGACCGGAGCGGGGTAAACCTTAACAATAATTGAATTCTTTGTGAATTTCAGCTTAAAGAATAATACCTAGAAAGATGTTAATTCAAATTTTGGTAAATAAAAGAAGTAAGGTGTAAACTAACAGAACACAAGTCTTGTGTGAATAACTGAAGAAAATCAATAAAACATTGTAGAATCGTAATTTAAAGCGAACCCTCGAACTCGTTTTATTTAGTACACACCTACACGAGATTGGGTTAAACATAATTCCCTAACATATTCCTGATCAGGTGATTACTGGCAATAGCTAAATCCACAAAAATTGAGATAGGACGCTGAAATTTTGTTTGCAGGCAGGTCAAGTTCGAAGATGGGCTATATATAGGTCCACGTCTAGGTAAAACCCCCATATAACGCTACAGCCCAATTTCAGATATTTTGACGTTTTTTGCAACAATTTATAGCCGAATAAGTTATAATTAGGCCTTTTTGAACATAGGTCTAGGTTTTGGTATAGCCCCCATATCACGGTACCACCCGATTTCAGATATGTTGATGTTTAAGATATTTTAACGTTTTAGCTAAATTATCAGACATAATTAGCTGTACTTTTGAATTTAGGTTTCAAAGTAGTAAAAAACTAATCCACCAAAAATTTTAGACATATGTCCACGTTTTGGTTTAGACACTATATACCAGTAACGCCCGATTTCAGGTATTTGGAAGTTATTATCTACATTTTCGGTATAATTTGACTATACTTGGCGTTAAGGGTTCCCAGTGGTCGACAAAATTCTACATAGAAATTGTGAAACTAGGTACATTCTTTGGAACTTTGGAACAATGATGCACAAAATGATATGTGTGACTGTAGTATTTGTGCCATGAATCGACGTTAGAGTACTGCTTTGTTCGTAGCTGCTTTGGAAGGTCCCCATAAACCCGTATCGGCCGATTACAAATAAGTTTAATTTGTATACCCCCAGCCTTAAAGCTAAAGCATGAAATAGAAAACTTTTTCAAAATGAGCTTTTTGATTTCCTTTATTTTTTGCTGTGGTAATGCTGTTCATCAGCAAAACATTTAAGTATATTTTCAGATTTGTTTGACTTACGGTTCTAAAGATATCGCGCCTTGAAAAAGTCGGTGCTATTTGAAAAAAAAAACTTTTTATACCCTCAGCATTTATGCTAACATACGGGCAAAATGTGCCTCATCGAAATAATGGTTTTAGACCCCAAGTATGTTTGGACGAAATGTGTTTCAGACAATTTGGAGTCGATTTAGAAATGTCTGTCCGTATGTATGTATGTCTGCCTGTTTGCTTGGCTGGTGCGCACGATAACTCTCGAACGGGTTAACCGATTTGGTCCAAAATTTGGCTTTCGTAATATTTTGTCCAAACTTAGTTTAAGTTCGAATATGGGTTACATTGGTCCATTCCTTCCGGTACCTCCCCACAAAAGTTTGGAAATGTGTGCGCACTGTAACCCTTGAAGGGAGTAACCGATTAGGTGCATACTTTGCACATCGTAATATTTCTACCAGACTTATATGAGGTTCTAGTATGGACTCAATCAGTCAACTCCTTCGGGTACCTCCCACACAAAATTTCGAATAAATTCAGTTTAGGGCCTGTTCTCGAATCTCTCTTTTTTTTGTAGCAACTTGTATTCACTGCCCCGCTTACGACGGTACATGTCTCATTAAGGGCAAGTCCATACTTCCTGAGAAAATAGCCTGAAAGTGTAACGTGACAAATTGATCTCATACATAAAACCAACGACAGCGCTGCCCCACTACCACAACCACATTACAACCGGCCAACGGAGATCAGCTTTCAGTGGTATGTGTGTGTTACAGTGCAATTTTAGGCAAGCGACAGCATAACAACTGCTGAGTAATTCTCAAATGCTCTGTGCGACTGTACACACTAATATTTCAGTTACGTTGGCGAAAGACAGGCTTGCTACTGCAGGGAACCAGCCATACGGTCTTGAGTACAGTTGTTGTGTTCGTAGTCCGCCAACCGACACGAGAGTGTTAAGAGGTTGGGAAGTATTTTTGAGAGCCATCCCTTTGCGCGGTGGCTAATACATTCACTCCACCTTCGGGTGTTGTTCCACTCCAACTTCGGGTGTTGTTCCACTCCACCTTCGGGTGTTGCTCCACTCCACCTTCGGGTGTTGTTCCACTCCACCTTCGGGTGCTGTTCCACTCCACCTTCGGGTGTTGTTCCACTAGTCAGTACTCGTAGAATACCGTAGAGGCTAACTTAAAACTAACACTAACGAACGACAACACGAACAGCCGAGCCGAGTGCAGAACCACCGAGTAGCCGAACACCGAATCCTCGAGTGGCCGAACAGCTACAGCACCGAATCAACTACAACCCGAATCCCCCAACAGCCGAACACCGATCATCAGTGGCCGAACCTCTAACACCGAATCACCGAGTGGCCGAACACATACGAACTCCGAGTGGACACACATCTACTACACGAATCACCGAATGTCCGAAACCCGAACACATACGAACTCCGAGTGGCCGAACATCTACAACACGAATCACCGAATGGCCGAACACTGAATTCTAAACACCGAATCACCGAGTGGCCGAACACATACGAACAACGAGTGGACGAATATCTACAACACGAATCACCGAGTGGCCGAACACATACGAACTCCGAGCGCCCGAACATCTACAGCACGAATCACCGAGTGGCCGAACACATACGAACTCCGAGTGGCCGAACATCTACAACACGAATCACCGAATGGCCGAACACTGAATTCTAAACACCGAATCACCGAGTGGCCGAACACATACGAACAACGAGTGGACGAATATCTACAACACGAATCACCGAGTGGCCGAACACATACGAACTCCGAGTGGCCGAACATCTAGAACACGAATCACCGAGTTCCCGATTATCTTCAAATCGTCGCCGAACAGCGAATCATCGAGTTCCCGATTATCTTCAGATCGCCTAGTACCTAACGGCGAATCACCGAGTTCCCATTTACTGAATCCAAGTTGCCGATTCCCCAGCCAATTATCCTTCTTATCGTATTTAAACATAAGTAGATTATAAATTAGTTTTACATCAATAAATATCCGATTTAACCCCCAGGAAAGGGAGAATACTCGTCTTATTATTCCGTAAGGTTTAGTGGGCCCTTATGGACACGACTAAGTCTACCCCAGCCTACGACAAAACCACGTTACAAAAGTTGCAAAAACTCCTATGACACCGTGTGTAGTGGTTGGAGAGCAAGATAATTCTCGAACGGATCTGCCGATTCGCTCCAAAATTTGGCCTTCGTAATATTTTGTTCAAACTTATCTTAAGTTCAAAGAAAAGCCATATCGGTCCACTCCTCCAGGTACCTCCCCACAAAAGTTCAAAAATGTTCGGAAAAAATTGTGCGCAGACAACTCTTGGAGGGAGTGATTGATTTGGTCCATACTTTGCACATCCTAATATATTTACCAGATATAGATCAGGTTCGAATATGGACTATATTTCGGGTACATCCCACACAAAATTCGTAAATCGCAAAAGATCGTAAAAAATTCACTTTAAAAATCAATTTGATCTTTATTGAAGCAACGTGCATTCGCTGCCTCAATTACGACAGTAAAAGTTTTTGCAGGGACAAGTCCATACTTCTTGAGAAAACAGCACGAAACGTGTAAAAGCCCCTATACCACCGTATGTAGTGATTGGAGACCTCGAACCGAATACTACGTTCGTGCACACTTTGGGTATCGTAATATTTCTTTGAATATTAGATGAAATTCGAAAGTGGTGCTTGGAAAATAGTCGCTTAAATAGTAAGCGCGATATCTCATAAACGCAGCAACCGAGTTGGTCCAAACCTTGTATCTCTAAATATTTTGCCCAATCTTACTTTATGTTCAATCGGTCCAATCCTTGGTGTTCAACATTTTTGTGTGGTTTAGGGTCAGTTCGGGGATCCTTTGGAAAGTTTTAACGAAGGGTTTCCTAGTGGCCCTGTTTACAGCGATATTACGTTTTCGTAGACAAGTATGGTACAAAAGCCCTCTCTATTGATACCCCCCGCACATTTGTGAGCTTTAATCCAATTCATATTTTTTTCGGTTCATACGCCCAACAGTTTGGAAACCACAATAAATGAATAAGTTTTTTTGGGAATAAGTTTTTCACTCCATACAGGATGAGGGTATATATCGGCAAAGTCAACTGATACTTTTTTACTTGTTAGCTTAATTTTCTGGCCAACATACAAATGGTGTCTTAGGGTACGCCGTTCGTACTCGGCGACAAACTGTAGGTCCCCATATTAGGAAATATGAATAGGGGTGTGCTCATTGATATGAGAGAAGTCTCCTTTGTCCCTTATGGGATGTTTGTGGAACAATTATTATATTATTATTTAGGCTTGATGTGATAAGATAGCAGAAAAGGTCACAATAGGCATTGCGCAAAGTTAGTGGGCTCAAAGTTAAAGATAATAGCGGTCAATGCGCGAAAAATAAATTGCGTTCAGAATCGGGTGTATGTATATTCCGATCTAAAAAACTCAACTGTTAACCCATCGGCTTCTGCTACCATATTATTTTAACCGGCTTACTGATATATTTACCTAATTCTGGCTGGGTGTTTATTCAATACCAGCTTCAGTGCTCATTGCTGCTTTAAGACAACTACAGCTTGAAAAAATGTTCTTTCCATAACTTAATAACTGTAATTGTCCTAGGCAATCAGTTTGACGTTTTTCTTTTTGGTAGAGTTTTTGAAATTCATTTTGACTCTTGTAAATCTCCAATTTTTTCATAGTCTCTCTGAGAAAATGTGTTTTTCTCTGAATTTTTCTCGATAGTTTTCTCGTGATGAAAACAAAAGTCTTGCTATATTTCCAATTTCCAATTTCCGCATTTTACTGTTTTCTGCTTGTTAAAATTTTCTTATAAATTTCCATGGATACACAAAGGCTCTGAAGGCTCCTTTTTATAAAAAAGAAAAAAAAAACATAAATCTATTTGTGTCATAAAAATCAATTACAACGTTGGCAATTAAAATTAAATCCCCGTAGTACAAAAGTTCATATATAACTTAATAACTGTAATTGTCCTAGGCAATCAGTTTGACGTTTTTCTTTTTGGTAGAGTTTTTGAAATTCATTTTGACTCTTGTATATCTCCAATTTTTTCATAGTCTCTCTGAGAAAATGTGTTTTTCTCTGAATTTTTCTCGATAGTTTTCTCGTGATGAAAACAAAAGTCTTGCTATATTTCCAAATTCCGCATTTTACTGTTTTCTGCTTGTTAAAATTTTCTTATAAATTTCCATGGATACACAAAGGCTCTGAAGGCTCCTTTTTATAAAAAAGAAAAAAAACATAAATCTATTTGTGTCATAAAAATCAATTACAACGTTGGCAATTAAAATTAAATCCCCGTAGTACAAAAGTTCATATATAAATAGTATGTCCTTCGAAGGCTCACTTTGAAACTTTGGTATGTAGCCAGGCAGTCAATAACTAGCAATATAAACGTTTAATTAAAAGCGAAATTGAAGGCAAAAAGAAAAAATACACACACAGACCAAACCAAGTCAGATGTGAACACAAAAGGAAGTAAAAAAACACAAATCAGAATAATATATAATGTGATGATGTTGAAAAGTTTATTTGTGTTTTTTTTTTATTATTGCAAGTTGTTACTACAACGCAGATGGTTGGGATGGTGAGGGGGAAGATTCCCAATATCACTGTGCAACATTTTTTTCAAATGATGGGAAAACCAGTTTAGATTACGAAAGTAGAACTAAAAATATGACACACCTGCATCGGCGTTTTTATACCCTCCACCATAGTATGGAGGGTATATTAAGTTTGTCATTCCGTTTGTAACACATCGAACTAATCATTTGCGGCCCTATAAAGTATATATATTCTTGATCAGGATAAAATTCTAAGACGATCTCTGTCCGTCTGTCCGTCTGTTGTAATCACTCTAGCGTCCGCAATAATTGAGATAGAGTGCTGAAATTTTGCACCCAAGGGTCTTTTTTCCATAGGCAGGTCAAGTTCGAAGATGGGCTATATCGGTCCACTCTTTGGTATAGCCCCCATATAACGGTACCTCCGGATTTTAGGAATTTTGACGTTATTCGCCACCTTTGGGGACCGAATTAGGTATAATTTGGCACTTAGGGTTCCTAGTGATCAACAAACTTATATCCCAAAGTATATGGGCATAAGTCCATGTTTTGGTATAGTCCCTATATAACGGTACCTCCCGATTTTCCGTATTTTGAGAATTTTAGCCACAATTTTTAACCGAAATATCTGCAATTTGACATTTGAGGTTCTCAGGGGTCATGAAACATCTCCACAAAACATCGTCAACATAGGTCCATGTTTTGGTATGGCCCCTCTATAACCCTACCTCCCGATTTTCGGTATTTTGAGCATTTTAGTTACAATTTTTAACCGAACCAGCTGTAATATGACATTTGAGGTTCTCAGTGGTCATGAAACATCTCCACGAAACATCGTCAACATAGGTCCATGGTTTGGTATAGCCCCCATATAACGGTACCTCCCGATTGTCGGTATTTTGAGAATTGTAGCCACAATTTGTAATCAAACTATCTGCAATTTGACATTTGTCATGAAACATCTCCACAAAACATCGTCAACATAGGTCCATGTTTTTGTATGGCCCCCTTATAACCGTACCTCCCGATTTTCGGTATTTTGAGCATTTTAGTTAAAATTTTTAACCGAACCAGCTGCAATTTGAAATTTGAGGTTCTCAGTGGTCATGAAACATCTCCACGAAACATCGTCAACATAGGTCCATGTTTTGGTATAGCCCCCATATATAGGTACCTCCCGATTTTCGGTATTTTGAGAATTTTAGCTACAGTTTTTAACCGAAATAGCTGTAATTTGACATTTGAAGTTCTCAGTGGTCATAAAACATTTCCAACAAAACATCGTCAACATAGGTCCATGTTTTGGTATAGCCCCCTTATAACCGTACCTCCCGATTTTCGGTATTTTGAGAATTTTAGCTACAATTTTTAACCGAACTAGGTGTAATTTGCCATTTGAGGCTCTCAGTGGTCATAAAACATCTCCACTAAACATCGTCATCATAGGTCAATGTTTTGGTATAGCCCCATATAACGCTACCTCCCGATTTTCGGTATATTGAGAATTTTAGCTACCGTTTTTAACCGAAATAGCAGTAATTTGACATTTTAAGTTCTCAGTGGTCATAAAACATCTCCAACGAAACATCGTTAACATAGGTCCATGATTTGGTATAGCCCCCTTATAACGTTATCTCCCGATTTTCGGTATTTTAGGAATTTTAGCTGTTGCTTAAGTGCTCTACAAAAACAACAAACAAATATATAATGCTAATTCATGATGGCTAACAGGGTCTCTTGCAAAAATTTCATCACGCCATAACGCGGAAGTTCGACTCACGGCGCATCTGTCCTTCGGGGTTTTTAATACACACACCAAGGGCTTTCATCTCCAAAAGGAATTATCTCTGCCCCAACATTTGTGTTCACAGTGTAATTTAAGCAATAGTGGGAGGCAGTAGGAGTCTATCCATTGTCGAAAAGTCGTTCCACCTAAAATTGTGAAAATACCCTAATTATTCCATTTTAATTAAGACTATTTTATTGTGGAGGGTATAAAAAGTTCGGCCCGGCCGAACTTAACAGCTTTTTACTTGTTAAAGTTTACATCGGAAAGTAGCCACAGTAGGCGGGGCAAGTTCCGCCCATTTCTCGTTTTTTCTAAATATTCGAGTTAAGATATCTTGGAATCCTTACATTTTAGGTATATAATGTCTTTGGAAACTTTAAAGAAGAGGATTTGTGGAATATTTTTGTTAAAAATTTTAACCCTAATGCGGTTCACCAAAGTGGTCTTTTCGGTCTTTTCTTCGAAAATCTTTCAAGAACTCCTTTAAAATGTGATCATATCAAATCCAAATAATCTACAAAATTGTTCGTCATATCATTTTACTAGAGGTCTCAGAATACACCAAATTTGTAAATCTTATCTAATCGCCAGGAAGCTCTAAAAATGAAAAATAGGTTTTAGGGTTATCACCAACGGAGATTGGACCGTATATTTTTCGGAGAATTTTTCTCTCGAACACACCAAGTACTGCCTTATCTGCTTGCACAAGTACCCATGTTTCGGAGCCATACATAAGCACAGGTATTATCAGTGTTTTGTAGAGTGTGACTTTAGTTTCACGAGAGATGGCCTTGCTTTTAAACTGCTTACTTAGTCCAAAGTAGCATCTATTTGCCAATATTATTCTTCTCCTTATTTCAGGACTGATGTTATTTGTTTTATTTATGCAGGTGCCGAGTTAGATGAAGTCGTTAACAACCTCAAAATTGTATGTGCCAACTTCCACAGTAGGTCTGGCTTCCGTTGATGCATTTCGCGTCGATACCATCTATTTCGTCTTATCTCCGTCCACTGTCATCCCTACTCTTCTTCTATTCTTATAAAGCTGTTAATCGCTGTTTGTTCCGATCGACCTATGATGTCGATGTCGTCGGCATAAGCGAGTAGCATGTGGTTCTCATTGTATATCGTGCCATTTCTGTTTGCCTCAGCATCTCGTATGATTTTTTCCAACAGTACGAGTATGTTGAATAGACCATTGCTTGAAGCCTCTTTTGGTGGTGAACTCCTCAGAGAGATTCTTCCCGATTTTATCTGATGATCGCATTTTTGTTAGCGTCATCTTGTAAAGTCGTATCAGCATTGCGGGGATACCAAATTCAGTCATGGCTTGAAATAGTTTGGTACGTAATGGACTGTCAAAGGCAGCCTTGTAGTCAGCATCTCATATGATTTTTTCCAACTGTATGTTGAATAGATCACATGAGAGACTATCTTCTTGATTGAAGCCTCTTTTGGTGGTGAACTCCTCAGAGAGGTTCTTCCCGATTTTAACTGATGATCGCGTTTTTGTTAGCGTCATCTTGCAAAGTCGTATCAGCTTTGCGGGGATACCAAATTCAGTCATGGCTTGAAATACTTTGGTACGTAATGGACTGTCAAAGGCAACCTTATAGTCGATCTGTTTCTCTTGAGTTTTTTCCAGTATTTGTCTTAGGGTGAAAATCTGGTCAATGGTTAGGGTGAAAATCTGGTCAATGGTGGTCAAGGGGTCTAAAGCCACATTGATATGGGCCTATTATATTGTTGACTATTGGCTTTAGTCGTTCGCATGGTATACTGGATATAATTTTAAAGGCGATGGGGAGCAGACTTATGCCTCTATAATTGGAACATACAGTCTTATCTTCCTTTTTATGCACGGGGCACAATCATCAGGCATGCTTTCCTCATGCCATATGCTGTTAATGAGCTTGTTCATGCATCTTATCAACTCGTCTCCTCCGGTTGTGAACAGTTCAGCCGGTAGCCCGTCAGCTCCTGCTGCCTTATTATTTTTCAATCTACTTATTGCTGTCATAACCTCACGATCGCTGGGCGGAATGCATTCAATTCCGTCATCTGGGATTGGTGCTGTCACCTCGTAATCATCGCTGCTGCTTGCTATCAATAACTTAGAAAAATGTTCTTTCAATGTTGCTACTGATTGTTTGTTCGCTGCATTCTTTCCTTTAGTAGCAGCACGACACTCTTCATCGTACCATTTGTTCTTTGGTGGAGGCTTTTCGAATCCAAGCACAGTTCTTGCAGCTGTTTGCATGGGTTGGGCAATCTTTTGCCATTGTGCTTTTATGTTATCGAAGACAGGAGTGCTTTATCTCCTGGTATTGCAGATTTTCGATGTCCAGCTTTCTCGCTGTGTTAGGACGTATTTTATTCGCTACGTTCAGCCTTGGCTGCAAGTGATCCGAGATCAATTTGTTATTTTGTTTTTTTGTGTATATCGGGATATCTAAACTTGGTGTTGTTAATTACCATGTTCCTGGCAGCTGCGAAATCAGTCAGCCTCATTCTGTTTTCGGATATTTCACTGTGGAGTCTATATTTACCGACTGTAGGGCCAAGATATTCTCCTTTCCAATTTTTGCATTAAAGTCACCTAGAATGAACGATCATACGTTTTCTCAAGTCGCTCGTAGAAAATATCTTTGGTTTGCTCGTCTTTCTCTTCGGTCGGGAGCATGGGCACAGATTAGACTGATCTTGAAGAATTTAGCTTTTATCCGAATTGTTGCTAGTCTTTCATCTACTGGAGTGAATCTAGAGACGAGTTCTTTAAGCCTTTGGCTAACTACTAATCCACTGCCAAATTCGCGTCTGGTATGTATAATACGCCACCTTTAGGTATTGGTTGCGTGGTTTTTTGTTTTGTCCATCGTATTTCTTGTATGGCATTGACATCGGCATTGTACTCATGAAGTACTTTCGCTAGTGCGCGAACTGCACCATCTGAATTAAAGTATGTACGTTCCGTGTACAGATTCGCAGATCATGGTCCTTAAGATATTTGCGGGGGTCGTCAACATTTGGGGTATTGGTTTCTCTTTTCCTTTGTTTTTCATTGTAGAAGGAGGGTTACCAGACCTTCGCTTAAACCCTCGTCCTTTCTCATCCGGGCTTGGGACCGGTAATGGCGGATGAAATCATTTGTTTTAATTTTGGACTGTTAATTTTACATAATTCCAGAGTGGATCAAAATCTAACAAAATCCTTCACTTTTTGGGGATATTGTTAAAAAAGAAATGTTCTAAATCAAATTTCACTATGAGTTTCTAAATAAAAGAAATCTGTAACCATAACATATAACAGTCTTAGCAGCCTTTGTTTTTGATATAGGGTTTGGGTCATATTTTACAATAATTATCCAGATTGTCGTTGTGATTTGACACTATAAGTATGTTATTGTTGGTTTTTCGTTATAAATTCGTACAGAAGATGTTGTGGGCTCCATTTAAACAGCCTTTGAAATATTTGTGATGAATTTATATTTGAAAAATATAGAAAACCAAAATCGGACTTTGTAAAATTGCGTATTTTTAGTACTTGGAATATTTGGATTCGATATGATCACAATTTTAAAGGAGTTTTTGAAAAATTTTCGAAAAAAAATAACAAAAAGACGCCTTTGGTGAAACGCATGAGGGTTAACATTTTTAATAAGAATATTCCACACATCCTCCTCTGTAAAGTTGCCAAAGACAATGTATACCTAAAATGCAAGAATTTCATGATATCTTAACTCGAATATTTCGAAAAAAAAACTAGAAATAGGCGGAACTTGCCCCGCCCAGTTTGGTTACTTTCCGATGTAAACTTTAAAAACGCCGATACACGTGTCTACTTTCATTATCTACTCAGTTTTCCTTGTCATTTTTTGTTGTCGCACAGTGTATTCATTCACTTACTCACTCACTCATCGACCACAGTTCCGCGGCGGAAGTTTGGTTGTTGAATGAAATCTCTATAACGAAATCGCTGACAGTAAGTGTCTGTGTGAGTGTGTTCACATTGTGGATAGCACCACCCTATATTATCACGTTGAAGTGTGTAATGCAATAAATTTTATATTGCCTTTAACACAATCGATGAAAAAAAATTGTATTGCAAACCATACAGTCAAACCAGCACAAAGGAAAAATAAAGAAAGAAAATAATAATGAAACCACCGCTGTAACAACTACAGCTACATGCATACATATCGGTGCAACAGTAACAGTAGAAGAATAAAGAAACCACTGACGTTGAGCGGAATTTATCGATGATGATAATATCAATACTCACAGTGTTATTAAACATATACAGTGAAACCACACTTTAATTGACATATTAATTTATACTGACACTTCATTAAAGTTTAATTTCTATGCATGCTCTGAAATGAGAACATGGTAGAACACATCTGCAAATATCTCTCGGGATGAACATACTAATTTCAGAATTGTGTAAACTTTTATCCATATTTATATGTACTTGAAATAAGTTTTCACTGTGCTGCATCTATTATTTGTTCATAGTTACTATCATAAGTAATAATTACTTTTTCTTCGAAGCCAGTAGCTATGCAGAAATTTAATATTTAATTAAAATCACTTTTTTCCTATCTTTAGGGCAAATCATAAAATAGCAATGGTAAAAGGAAATGAAATTGTATGTTACTTTGGCAAAATTCTTATCGAAAAATACAAAAATTGTATGCAACGGAAATGTAATTTTGAAAGTAATTTTGCCTTTTGCATTGAAGGCATAACAACAATTGATTTCCTTTAAAGGTCAACAGACAAAAAGCCTGATGTTGTTTTAAGGAATATTCCTTAAAATCAGTTGACCCTTGAAAATATTTTTAAAAAATCAAGGATCCCCTACGGGATCCCCGTCAATACCCAAAATTCGGCGATGATCCGATCAAAATTGCGACCTGTAGCGTGAGTACAAAGTTTAGATGGACAGAGGGACGGACACACAAAGCCAGATCGACTCAGCTCGTCGATACATTAATTTTAGTATATATGTATGTGTATGGACTACGATCATTATTTCGTGCGTTACATACTTTTTGAATGTCTCGACGAGCTGAGTCTGGCTATGTGTGTCCGTCCATCTGCTCGTCTGTCCATCTAAACCTTGTAATCACGCTACAGGTCGCAATTTTAATCCGATCGTCAGCAAATTTTGACTGTTAATGAAGGTCCTGGAGGGGAAGAATCCTATTTGGTGATAGTCGGATAATATTCAGGGGTCGGAATGGGCAAAAACTTATTTGGAGAAAAAGTCAACATTTTATTTCAAAGCGAATATATCCGCTTCTATATGGGGTATATCAAAAGCAAACCCTGCTAATGAAAATAGAAAATTTGCAACGATATAACGTAGGTTGGCGTAGGTGGACAAATAACGGAGATATCGCAATAATCTGTAATACATCCAATTTTTAAATTTTTTGTAATCAGGCTACACGTCGCAATTTTGATTGGATCGTCACGAAATTTTGGGTGTTGATGGGGGTCCCACAGAGGAAAAAACCTATTGAATTTGGTAATGGTCGGATATTATTCAGGGGTCGAAAAGGAGAAAATGCCAACGTTTTATGTCAAAGCGAATATCTGTCTTCTATAGGAGGTATATCGAAAGCAAAACCTGGCAGGAAAGTACAAAATATCACTTTTAAAACGATGTGAAGTAGGTTGTCATAGGTGGTCAAACAGCAGAGATATTGCAATAGACGGTAATGCATCAACTACAGGTCGGAATCACACTACAGGTCGGAATTTTGATCGGATCCTCACGAAATTTTGGGGGTTGATGGGGGTCTCACAGAGAATGAGAATCAAACTCACTTTTCGGCTTTTCCCAAAAAAAAAAAAAAAAACAACACAAAAAAATTATTTTGCAACATCCCAGCACATATCAGTTAAGAATTCATCGAATTCTGTGAGTTGAACAGAACATCAACACAGTTGCCTGTGACTGATTGTTGTTAGAATATTGTTTAAAAATTGTAATAGAAAGGGGTAATACTTCAGACTTAAAAACAATCAAATGAAAAACACCAAAACAAAACAAGCAGAAAATATTTTTTTTAAATCCACGAACTTATTCCTTGAAGAATGTTTGTTAAAATCTACGCTTTTGGTCCTTGAAAAATATTTTTTTTTACAAAATCCACGCTTTTGTTCCTTGGAAATATTGTTATAAAAATACTCGTATTTTTTAATAAATCTACACCTTCGTTCCTTGAAAAATATTTTTTTTAAATCCAGGCTTTTTGTCCTTGAAAATATTTTTTTAATTCACATTTTTGGTCTATGAAAAGTGTTTTTTTTGTTAAATCCACGCTTTTGGTTCTCGAAAAATATTTTTTTAATTTGGTCCTTGAAAGTAGTCTTTTTTTTAATCCATGCTTTTGATCATTGAAAATATTTTTTGGTCCTTGAAAAATATATTTTTTTAAATCCACGCTTTTGAAAAATATTTATTTAAAAATTCGCGCATTTGGTCCTTGAAAAATATTTATTTTGGTCCTTAAAAACCGTGTTTTATATACACGCATTAGGTCCTTGAAAAATATTTGTTTTAAATATTCACGCTTTTGGTCCTTGAAAAATATTTGTTTTAAAAATTCACGCATTTGGTCCTTGAAAAATATTCGTTTTAAAAATCCCCGCTTTTGTTCCGTGAAAAATATTTGCCTAAAAAATCCAGGCTTTTGGTCGTTGAAAAATATTTATCTACAAATCCACGCTTTTGGTCCGTGAAAAATATTTGTTTAAAAACATTGAAAAATATGTGTTTTAAAAATTCAACTAGTTCTTGAAAGATATTTGTTTTAAAAATCTACGCTTCTGGTCCTTGAAACATATTTGTTTTAAAAATCCACGCTATTGGTCCTTGAAAAATATTTGTTTTAAAAGTCCACGCTTTTGGTCCTTAGAAAATATTTGTTTCAAAATTCCACGCTTTTGGTCTTTGAAAAATATTTGTTTCAAAAATCCACGCTTTTGGTGCTTATGTATTCTACATTCGAAGCTAATTTATATCTGAAAGAAATATTACGATGTGTAAACTTTGGATCATATCGGTTTATCAGTTAGAGAGATCTCGTGCGAACCATTGAGTTCCAAAATAATTGTTTCGGTGAGGCAGATTTTTTATCATATCAAAGTGTATATACCGTTATAAGCCAAATTCTCAAGGGCATAAAAATCGGCATATATTGATTTTTAGGTACTTGAAAATTTCTTCAGTTTGATTTAATCTTTAAACCAATCACTGAATCTATTATACATCCTTTATCCGTTTTTTGTATAAAATGTTTGTTTTTGTGAGTATATTGTGGGATTAAAATTTCCTTGCCGGAAAAGTTTTTCCTTACGTTTGTTATTACATTTTCCTTACCTTTCTATTATCACACAATAGCATATCCTGGCTATTGTTTTGTCTGCTGCCTATGTTGATAGAAACAGCAATGTCCTTATGTTTTGTTGACAATCAATAAGAACAACAAAAATTACTTGAAATTTTTTTATTTTCTTCCTCATTTTTCCTTTTGATTTTATCTATTTTTTGTTTACTTTTTCTAGTGACACTTTGTAGCAAAAGCTAACAGTAGATGTTGTTAAGAATACATCTAAGAATTCACTTTCATCAAAGAAGGGATAGTGAGAGGGAATGAATATAATTCACTATCTCCTTTGCCTCAATCTGTGTGCTTAACACTAACATTTACACACCCACTACAGTTTTGTCTATAACCATTACCACCCTTCAATGATAACGACAAGAAAAAGGTGTGAGTTTTACTCTCAAAAGAACACTTTAGTTCTTTAGAGCTGCTGTTTATCGACTGTATTATCAGCTTTCATAAAGTATTTACAGTTCTTAGATATAATGGACCATCCCATCCTCCGCCCAAAATAACATGTTGTAGGTCAGGTCAATGTTGTCGTATGTTACATGTCAGGTGGAGTAGTTTGTTAGCATATGTACCTTAAAACAGGCCCAATAGGCATAGGACAAACAAAAAGAAATCGAACACAACTTTTACAGGTATATCTGCAATTGACAAATGTATGCCAATATCCTATGTGTATGATATATATGTATGATGCACAAAACGACCACGAAGACTCGACAAAATCGATTTGTTGTCAATGAGAGCCGTACCTAAAATTTTCTGGCCGACATTTTTGCAGAACATTTCGAAGCTAAAAAACTTCATCTTGTGGTACTTTTATAGCGGCTCTTAAAATAAAGGACGAAAAGGACATTGAAGGAAGCGAGTTAGAAGGTCGAAGTGCTCTACGAAAATAATCCTTATTCGATTTGACTGAAGACATGTCATCTCAAAAATAAGCTAAAGCAACAGTGAACAAAGATATAACGCTAATTCCTGATGGCTTACAGGGTCTCTAGCAAAAACTTCATCACGCCATATCGCGAAAGTTCGACTCACGGCGAATCTGTCCTTCGGGGTTCTGTATATACTCTCCAAGGGCTTTCATCTCCAATAGGAATTTTCCACCACCCAGACTTTGAGCTCCAGTTTGTTGCACAGTGTAATTAGGTACCAGTGCAACAATATTCTACCTATGTTACCTATAATTACAAAAGTTTTCTGTTACAATCCTTAACTCAATCTTAACTTCACATCACAACACCTCCAAAAAAGCCTTTTGCCTACCTGTGCAACATTTACTAAAACTTTCCTTTATCTTTGATTAAATTAATTTGACTGTCTAACAGTTAACTATTTTCGGAAATAATAAAAGTTCTACCAAAATTTCGTTGTAATTAAGTTACGATTAGGTAAACCAGAAAATTTTTGGCGTTTTAAATAAAATAAAAATATGAAAAGTTATCAACTTGATTTCTATCCACCATATCACCCATGTACATACATATGTATGTGGTATTTCATTAGCTTTTGGTTGACATTGTATAAATACATTGTTGTTCTAATGGGTTTACCACCAAAAATTGTTAGCTAAGGCCCGGTGTATGAGCGAAAATCCGTGTGTGTGCGTTTGTGTCAAAGCTTCAATGCTGTGCCAATGAAATGTTTACGAAAACCACAAAACTTCCAAATGATTTTGCAAACACTATTTGATTGTAAAAACTTTTATTCAATAGCAATTTAACTTTTTCCCGCTAGGATTAGCTGTGTGTGGTTTTAAAATAAAATTGTCAACACATTACGGTGTAAACATTGACACACAATTCTTGTTTGAAGATTTTTCAATTTATTTGGAGAAATGGGATTAATGTATTTAAGCGATAGGGGCTTGGTGAATAATTGTTTACGCATGATATAAGTTGGTGTCTCATGGAAGTCCCAACTAAAACGTGTAAAAAATAGCCAGAAAAGCGGTTTGTGACCCAATCATCGAAGATGATATTAAATGTAAGTAGTCAAAACAATATTACGTTAAGTTGCTAAAGAATAAGAAAATAAATAAAACGATGTATTGTGGGATGAAGTGCCGTAAAGGAAAAGTGTGTAGGTTGCAGCCACCAGAAACAGTGATTGAGGATTTTAGCTACATTTTTGACCGAACTACCCGTAATTTGACGTTTGAGGTTCCCAGTGGTCAAATAGCTACTTCACCAGAAATTGTTCGTATAGGTCCATGTTTTGGAATAGACCCTATATAACGGTCCCTCACGATTTTGAGCATTTTAGCTATCTTTTTGGCCAAACTACATTTAACATATCTACACCAACAATTTTCAATGTAGGTGCACACTTTGATATACACGTTGCTCTCGAACTAACTTTAAATGGAAGGTGCTTACACCTGGAAGTTTTTTAGATGAGAGTTTTTTTTTAAATAAATCGCGATCAAACTTCACATTTTTAGGGTTTCTTTACGTTTTGATGATTTGCTTGACAATCTTATAGCTGTAAAAATTCTCCACAAGATTGGATTTCGTAAATTATTCCTAGGTTGTACCATTTTTGAGATATATTGTCAAAATTTGAACTTCTATCTCCAAAATAGTAAAATCTACGAAAATATCAAAGAGAACAATTTTGTAGAGAATTTTCACAGCTACAATATTTTCTCTAATCCCAATTCGATAAGGCTTGCGGTTTCCAAGAAAAATAGCGAAAACCTAAAATAAATCTAAAAATGTGAACGTTGATCGCGATTTATTTAGAAAGCGCTCCGGCGATTTTTTTGTTTTTTTTTTTTACTTTTCTCATCTATGGACATTGTAGTTTCAGAATCCGCAGAAACTTCCCAGGTGTAAGCACCTTAAAGAGCACGGTGTATAGTGCCGCCCGACTTAAAACATTTTTAGATGCATTTTCTGACCTAGTTTAGATATTTGAGGAATCCGGGGAACAAAATAATTATTCCGTTATAGTTCGGAACATTCTATGGTGGAGGGTATACAAATTTCGGCCGATGTTAACGCATATTTACTTGTTTGATTTAATTTGGGTACTTATTGATTTCGTCTTACTGACTTCGTTATATGTTTTCTTATCTGCTTTGTGTAGAGTAGCTTTTTGGTCTCGATTGGGAGTCTTCATTGCACGTAATGAGACAAGAACATACAGAGCCTTTTCGACTTCTTCAACTGTGCTTAGACCATAGATTTCAAATTACCCATTCGGGTTTCGACGTCCTGCTGTTTGGCTGGCTTGAGTATCCTGTCCTGAACGAGGAGGTACCCACACTGAAGTTACAAACATACGCGGGATCGCAGCAACGGGTACCGCCGCTAAATTACTGCCCTCCCGAAGCGAAACAAGGCCTCCATAAGGAAATCAATCGATTCCAATACAGTTGATAGCCGAGCCGTACGATACTTGAGATGGCACTGGAGCAGCAACCAATGACATTCATTGATACAAACATTGGAATCAGCCTTGTCTATGATTGCAAACCTCAAATCAATCGTTACCAATTCTTAGATTTTTCGTCATTGGGGCTTGAGGCCTTTGTAGTGGTAGACGTTGTCACAGACGGTGGATGGTTTCTTGCGGTTGTGCCAAAGCCATCGAAACCGTCCTGCTACTAGATCTTGAGGTATTTTTAGTCGTCAACCTCACATGGATCTAAGCAGGTATCACTCATGCGCTTAATATTGGTTTTCTTGTAGCGAGAAGAGGTTAGTTATACCCTCAGCATTTATGCTAACGAGGGTATATACAATTTCATACGGGCAAAATGTGCCTCATCGAAATAATGGTTTTAGACCCCAAGTATGTTTGGACGAAATGTGTTTCAGACAATTTTTAGCCGATTTAGCAATGTCCGTCCGTCTGTCTGTCTTTCTGGCTGGTGCGCACGATAACTCTCGAAAGGATGAACCGATTTGGTCCAAAATTTGGCTTTCGTAATATTTTGTCCAAACTTAATTAAAGTTCGAAGATGGGTTATATCGGTCCACTCCTTCCGGTACCTCCCCCACAAAAGTTCGGAAATGTTCGGAGAATTTTTGCGCACTATAACTCTTGAAGGGAGTAACCAATAAGGTTCATACTTTGAACATCGTGAAATTTCTACCAGATTTAGATGCGGTTCTAGTGTGGACTCAACCTGTCCACTCCTTCGTGTACCTCCCACACAAAATTTCGGAAAAGTTCAGTTTAGGACCTGTTCCCGAATATCTTTGATTTTTGTTGTAGTAACATATCTTATTAGGGGCAAATCCATACTTCCTGAGGAAATAGCCGGAAAGATGCAAAAAAAAAACCTCTGAGTGGTTGGAGCGCAAGACAACTCTCGAACGGATCCCCCGATTTGGTCCCAAAATTGGCCTTCGTAATATTTTGTCCACACATAGTTTAAGTTCGAACATAAGCCATATCGGTCCACTCCTTCAGGTACCTCCCCCACAGCAGTTCAAAAATGTTCGGAAAGGTAGTGACCGATTTGGTCCATACTTTACACATCCTAATATACGTAACAAGTACAGAATAGGTTTGAATATGGACTATTTTTGTCCTCTCCTTCTGGTACCTCCCACATAAAATTACGGATAAGTTCACTTTAAGACCTGCTCTCGAATATTTGGATTTTTTGGAGCAACTTGCATTCGCTGCCTCAATGAGGACGGTTAAAGTTTTTTAGGGGCAAGTCCATACTTCTTGTGAAAACAGCCCGAAAGTTATAAAAAACCCTTCAGTTAGAAGATAGACAATACCGGTCCACAGCTTCCGGTAGTTCCCCTGAATATTTAAAAAATGTCAGTTAAATGGTATGCACGATATCTCTTGAACAAATTTGGTCCAAAATTGGGATCTCCTAATAATTTGTCCAAATTTGGTTTAAGTTCAACATTTGTGTTTAAGTGCAGTTTAAGGTCTGCTCGAAGATCCTTTGGAAATGTATGCCGATGCTGTTCGTTGTTGTCCTGCTTACAACGTTATTATGTTTTCCGTGGACAATTCCATGCTTCCTGGCATACTGGTCCATAAGTCATACGATGACCCACTGAAATGACTAATGGGCGCGATATCTATCGAAAAGATATGATTCCCAAAATAAGATCCATTTCCATAATGGACTATGTCGGTCCATTCCTTTAAGTACCTCCTCTGCAACACTTTTGAACTTTAATCCTAATCCATATTTTCGTCGGCAAGTTCAAATGTCCCAAAAAAGGCAACAAAATAATGAAAAGATCATAAATATATTCAATCTGACAGTAGATGAAAGTTTCAATTCACATAGGCTGAGGGTATATCTCCGTTGGCAAAGCCGACTGATACTTTTTTACTGGTTTTTTTTTCGAACTTTCTCACAAGCATGAAGTGCTTTTTATCAGCTAAATTTCCTTTCAGTGATGGATGATTCTCCCTTACCAACATCCTTCGTTTCGCCCTTTTTGCTTAAGAAGTAATAAATTGTCATGTTTATCTGAGGCTAACAAGGCCGATCGAATGGAACGGGTCATGTCAACGGAAAGTGTGTTGGTGTTCTTTTCAACTCACAGAATTCGAAGAATTCTTAGTTGATACGTGCTGACATGTTGCAAAATATTTTGATTTTGGCGTTTCTTAGGAAAAGCCGAAAAGTGAGTGTGATTCTCATTCATATGAGAATACTAGACACTTAAAGAGTTCGGTTTTTCGCTAAAAAGGCATCATTTCAAAAACTGAGAAGCCAATTGATAATTCCCTTCGCCGGGATGAAATCATGATATTGGTAGCGATCAGTAAAATTTTGCAACACTGTCAGTTCGTTTTGAAAAACATTACTCTCTGTAATAGAGGGTAATAAATGAAGTTGAGCCAATGGGGGAATACTCCACTCAAACAATCGAATTTTAAAAATATATATAAACATATGGTCTATATTTAATTTCCTGGAGGGCATATACCGGCAAAGTTGCCTACATATGAAAAAAAAACTACTGACCTTTCCCCCTGATGCAAATTGCAATAACGTTTCTGCTTAATAACAGGCCTACTGCCTAATATATAATGGGTTTTGTGTAGACAACCACATTTTCCCATTCCCAGTTTTTGCATTATTGCGAATTACATGGTGCCCTAGTGTAGTATCTGTCCAATACGATTTTTATACATACATTGCAGCATGGGCGCGTTTTGCCACCTTTTTTTAAAGCGATTCCCTAGCCAGGCAACATCAAATTTTCAATGGTGGCAAAAAATCTTTCAGTAATGTTGGCGATATTTTCTAAGTATTTCAGCCTTGTAAAACTTCTCTGCAAGTGGTGTCTTAGGACACGCCGTTCGGATTAGGAGATAAGCTGTGGGTCCCATATCATTGAGCGAATATTAATCGATGTACACTCACTCATTGATATGAGATAAGTCTCCCTTGTCCCTTCTGAGATGTTTCTGAAACAATTATTATATTATAATTTAAGCTTGGTGTGATACGGTACCAGAATCCACAAAGTTATTTCTTACAATAAGTATATTTGTTCCATAAAGAAATTTTGATTTGTGAAAATCTAATTCCCAGTGGTAAAGGTGTAGGGTATCACATGGTCGGCCCCGTCCGACTATAGCCTTGGCTTACTTGTTTTTCACATTTGTTTTGTTGTTTTATTTTGGAATTTATCTTAAGGGGATTTGAGAGATTTGGCCCAGTCTGCTATGTAGACGACTTTATAATACTTCTGAGGGGTAAGAATCCAAATTTGCTATACAGAAGAACCGAATCAGCTCTAAAACTCGCGTACAACTGGGCTGGACCAACGTTAACCCGAAAAAACGGAAATATGTATTTTCACTAGGAAAACAAAACTGGAACACTTTGGGGAACCAGTTTGCCTAAAAAAGACAATCAGTATTTCCAATAAAGTTAAATACCTGGGAGTAATCCTGGATAGGAAACTTAAATGGAGAGACCATATTCAGGAGACAGCTAACAAACCTTATAAATGTTGGTCAACCTGTAGAAGGGCTATAGGCTCCAAGTGGCGTCTTAATCCTAAGATGACACACTGACTATACAAAAACGTAGTTAGACTTATTCTAACATACGCACAGAGGGGAAATTGGTGTTAAAAGTTGATCAAAAGCCCTAGAAAGCTCATTTATAGTCCGATTGATATAAAATTTTGCACAAAGCATATCTTCTGTATAAGGATTAATCCTATAGAAAATAATGAAAATCGGTCCAGATTTGAATGCAGCTTCCATATATATTCGCATCTGATATGAGATAAAAACGCACCAAAATCACTGAAATTTGACACATGCAACCTGAACAAGCCTAAAAAAAACATTGAGCCAATTTTCAAACAAATCGGTACAGATGTATATATAGTCCCATATACATATATTTCATTCCAAATTTTATTTTTTGAAACTTACTTAAATTAAATTTTTCTCAATTCACATGAGAAAAGCCGTGAATGTTTCTGAATAATGCAAACATATTTGATAGGTGTTGGTTTAGTCTGATAAATAAGATCCCCGGTTATAAGGCGGAGCAAAATTTAGTGAGTAAATTTGTGAGTAAACCTTGCAATTCCATATAAAAATATTTCATATTTTAGTTGAGAAAAATTAGATTTTTGCGGAATGGCGCAAATATGCGCAATTTTTTATGATTGAATCTGATATTTGAGACTCAAGCGCATAAAACATAAGAAGAGACTATGGTCGGGAAACGACGGGGAAATAGACTTTTTCACTATTAAAAATGTAGTAATCTTAAAAATTATCATAAAAAAATTTCATAAAGAGGATATGTACCACCATTATTAAAGAGCAAAGATGTAAAATCAATCTGAAAATTTTAAATGCTAATCTTGTTCGGATACTGTACAAAAACAATAAATCTTGATAAATATAAAATTTCGCGAAAATAATGTCATTTTAATGTTCACCTAATTTCTTAGTTTTCGAACATTTACTTTTTGTTTTCAGTATGGCTGAGTTCAATCGACTGCTGCATTGGATTGGTTAATCTTACAAAGTCGAGGATGGTTATAGCAAATGTAGAAAAGAGTATGGTTGCCGTTTATCAACATTTTTTCATAAAAAAAACGATTTTCATATTTTGAGTTTTGAGCAACTTTAGGCCTATGTTTCCCCTCTGTGATACGCTTCAGTTGTCTGGTGGACAGCTATGGATAAAAAGTGTAATATTAAAATATTACAGCGATTAAAATATTACAGCGAATATTAAAATATTACTTCAAGCGATGGACGAGTGGATCAGAAAGGAACACGCAAAATACCATCAAAACATTTTACGGGTAACAACGGGAGAATCAATGGATAACATTATATCGGACCGCATACCTGAAACAATTGTAGCTGCCTCATGCGAGGATAGGTTGAACTCTAGCATAAATGCCGACTGAAAACTGTTGTTATACAGACGACTCCATGCTAGGTTGGAGAAAGGGACTGGGTCTTTTCATTAAAGAATCGTTTCCAGGATAATCAAGCGGAGATCCGAGCGATTACAAAGTGTCTGAACTGGCTTCATGCCAACACGAGACCAACTACTGTAGACGTCCTTACGGACAGTAAAACTGCAACATCTATTCTCAAAATGGTTTGGTGCGTATAATATGGGTCGCGGGACATGCGGGGAATTGATGTAAGGAGATAGCAACTTCTCTGGCAAAAAATGGACGGGAATTAGCCACGCGTCTCGTCTAGAGTTAAAAACTTGGTCAAAAAATGCCCTTTTATCCCTATGGAACAGATAGGAAATAGGGAAAACCACAAAAATCCGATGGGGAGACCCAAATGAGGAAAATACTAAAAACATATTATTGCTAGGTAAGGCAGAGTTGAGTAGATTTACAGGTCTCCTTACAGGTCACCTGGGTTAACAAGCTCATCTGCACAAGATTAATTAAGCAGACAACAGACATATGCAGGGCATGCGGAGAAGTTGGCGAAACACTGGAGCATTTACCTGCCAATGTCCCGCTTGCGCTAACATCAGATCCCAGTTTTAGGGAAAAATACCAGATCTTATTCATGTAATTGTAGACGGCCGGAAACAGTTACAGGATTTTGTTAAGGGCACAGAGTTCTTTAAAGAAAATACAGTAGAGTCCCCTTCTTCAAACGAACCTAGTCTAGAACGCTCAACAGGCCTACTTCTGAAACCTTTAAAAATCTGAAAATATACGAAAATGTTTTGCACTACAGCAAAAAATAAACGAAATAAAAAACTTCATTTTAAAAAGTGTCCGATTTCACTCAGAAATCCCCATATAAATGTAAATATCCACGAACCATATCCATTTTTGGAAACAAATTATCTCTAAATTAATAAATTAGTGCAATTTATTTATGTATTATCAAAACATGCCTATTTACATTTTCATTATAATTATAATACACACCCAGGGTTATTTCTGAATTTTGTTTTTAATAAAAAAAAAACACAACTATATTTCAAATTCGGTAATTAAATTTCAACAGAATTTGTTGTATGTCCATCAGGTAATGAGATGCAATGTTTGATTAGTTCACACTTTAGAGGCCAAAGGATAATGGGGCCTTTTGTGATTAAGCATTTTAAAATCGATGCCAATTTAATTATAATAATTTTGTATTTGATTTTATAGATCCCACTTTTAATTTTTTTAGTGTTTCACAAAATTATAAAATATTTATTTAAATTTATAGAGCCCTCTTGTCTTGAGGCCTTTCAAGTGTCCAATTTTTATCATACGACCAACATGACATTTATAAAGGCTTCATATGCATACGTATGTACGTATGTGTAAATGTATTAAGTTTTACCGAATCAATTAAATGTTAATTATTGCGTGTAATTAAAATGTTATTGTGTTTGTTTACTTGGCTTATTAATTTAATGCTACTCTAAAAATAGATATGCATAAAATATGAGTGCAACCACATAGGATGCGGTCAGCATTCATTATATAGCATTTAGGAAAAAAACTTGTATACAAATGCATATAAAACGTTGGTCAAAACACAAATTATATAAAATAAACTTCAAATTATCACTAATGATACAAGTGTTTTTATTTGAAGGATTAAATTATGTACAGGCACAGAAAAAATCAAGTCAAAAATATTTATTTTAGGAGCTCTTATCCTGCTTACTTTCCACCTGTTGCAATAATTTTCGGCATATGTTAATTATATAACACAAATTTAATGCCTTTCCCAGAAATGACTAATTACAAGGTAATATCTTATGCTGACATGTTTGCAATAACGTAACTAAATCGCGAATTTCATCAAAAGAACTTCATTAAAATGTTGAAGTTAATTAACAAATATTTCCTGAAACAAATGTGGCTGACGTTGTTTGTCTTATCCATAATCTATGCGAGCTGTTGAATGCCACCGCTCCTTGGCATGTGAAAAACTTCAAAACACATGCCTGTCGCAAAAAACGAAACTCTCGACTAATTAATGTTAATGACTGTTGACTTTCTCCCGGTATATCAAACATTTGTTTTTCTGTTTTGTAGAGCGCGAGCTAAATTTGACATACACGAGCACAACGAATGCGGTTGGTCTTCTGTTGCTCGAATGAAAATTTAATTTAATTTTTTTCCAAAGGAATTATGTGAATAAAAATACTTCTTTCAAAAGTTATACAATGTATTTCAAACCCACTTTCTCCCTGTCTGTCTGAATATTGTCAAATAGCAAAATTGTTTCGTTGGCAAAGTTTTGTGTACAATAAGCTGGCATTTGGCAGGCAAGCCAAGTTATTTAAAGCTACGGAAACAAATTGTAAAAAGTTATCTGGTTTTGAAATATTTCTAATTAAATTAGCAAACATAGTAGAAGAGCAAAAGTTTACAAAAAGCAACAAATGTTCTAAATAAAAAATTTTCAGCAAATACATTTCACTTTCAATGTGAAAATGAAATAAAATGATTGCGTTTGGCATTTGTTTTTCTGGTAATGATTTGAGGTGAAGCGAATGAAGTCTTTCGAAGTAAATTAACACATTCAATGCCTAATAACAAAAATATTTTTGAGAATATTTCAATTCTAATTATGTTTTTTGATATAATAGGAATTCGAAATATCCCAAAATTTGTCCTCAAGGAATTCCTTTGTTATTCAAATTACTTACTTACTTAGATGGCTTTTATATTAAACAGAACTTCTTGTTCGATAAGCCGAACTAAGAAAAGATTTCCAAACGTACCGATCTTTTACTTTACTATCCAATTTTGGATGCCATGTTTTGTGATATCTTCTTCAACTTGGTCTTTCCATCGGAGTTTTGGCCTTCCCTTGGGGCGTATACCGTCGAGTGGCCAAGCCAACGCAATCGTTGTAGTTCGATACGTTTAACTATATCGATGTCGGTCAGATGGTATAGCTCGTGGTTCATACAATGTCGGTATTCACCGTCAACGCATATTGGTTCATAAATCTTTCGAAGAATTTTTCTCTCAAACACACCAAGTTCTGCCTCATCTGCTTTCGCAAGTACCCATGCTTTAGATCCATACATAAGTACTGGTAGTGTCAGTGTCTGGTAGAGTGTAAGTTTTGTTTGACGAGAGGTGGTTTTACTTTTAAACTGTTTACTTTGACCAAAGTAGCATCTGTTGGCCAATATTATACTTCTTTTGATTTCAAAACTGATGTTGTTCGTTTTATTTATGGCGGTGCCGAGGTAATTAAAGTCACTTACTACCTCAAAGTTGTAGTTCTGAACATCAACGGTTGCTCCGAGTCTACTGCACCTCTTGCGTGTTGATACCATAAACTTTGTCTTATCGCCAGACCCACTTTGGCAGACTCTTTTTCAATTTTCGCAAAGGTGGCTGTTACGGATGGAGTTGATCGACTTATTATATCAATATAGTCTGCGTAGGCCAGAAACATTATATCCTTATTGTATATAGTGCTATTTTTATTTCTATCGGTATATACATTCGCTTCTTGTATGACCTTTTCCAATAGAACGTTAAATAGGTCACACGGCTGTCACCTTTCTGAAACCTCGTTTTGTTTCAAAAGGTTCCGAGAGGTTCTTTCCTACTTTTACAGTTGATGTTGTATTAGCCAATGCCATCATTCATAATCTTATAAGTTTTGCAGGGATACCAAACTCAGACATGGCTTGAAACACTTTTGATCGAATTGGGCTGTCGAAGGCGGCCTTATAGTCCACGAACAGGTGGTATGTGTCGATCTGTCTTTCGTGGGTCTTTTCCAGTATTTGACGCAGTGTGAAGATTTGGTCAATTGTCGATTTACCAGGTCTAAAACCGCATTGGTATGACCTGATTATGTTATTGGCCATGGGTTTTAAACGTTCACACAATATATTCGACAGCACTTTGTATGCGATTGGGAGCAGATTTTTATGCCTCTGTAGTTTGTACACACCGTCTTGTCTCCTGAGGTTCCAATCGTTGGGTATGCTCTCTTCTTGCCAAATTTCGGTAATTAACTGATGCATACTCCATATCAGCATTTCGCCACCGGTCTTGAACATTTCGGCGGGCAGCCCATCAGCTTCTGATGCTTTATTGTTTTTCAGCCGATCAATTGCTGTCATGACCTCGCTTTGGCTAGGTGGAAGACATTCAACATCGTCGTTTGCTATTGGTTCTGGTGGTTCTGGTAAGAGCTTCATGAAATGCTCCTTCCAGATCCTCAGTACGCTATCTGCATCAGTTACCAGATTCCCTTCATTATCTTTGCAGAAGAATGTGCTTGCACCATTCCGGACTTCATTCTGACTCCTGAACATCTCGAGTTTCTCACGCTCACGTTTTTTCTTGCTCTTTCTTTCTTCCTCCTCTTCTCCCGATATTTTTCTTTCGCGCCTCGTGTTGCTACTGAATGCAGGGTTGCTTTGTATGCCGCGTTCTTTTTTCAGTAGCCTTACGGCCCACCTGATCGTACCATAGATTTTTAGGTGGTGGTTTTTGGTAACCAAGCACAGATTTTGCGGCAGTTTGAATTGAGTGGGTTATTCTTTGCCATTGAGCTTTCACATTATCGGGACAAGCAGTTCCGTCTTCCAGCATGTGAGTCAGTTGAGCGTAATAGGCTTGTGCTATCTGTTGTGTTTGCAGCTTCTTGACATACAGCTTCCGTCCTGCGTTAGATCGCACTTTTGCCGCAACATTAAGGCGAGTGCGTACCTTTGCTGCTACAAGGAAATGGTCCAAATCGATGTCCGCTCCTCGAATCGATAGGACATCTAACACACTGGACGAGTGTCTTCCGTATATCACAACATGATCAATCTGGTTTCTTGTTTTCCCATCTGGGGATATCCACGTGACCTTGTGTATGTCGAGGTGTTGGAATCTGGTACTGCTAACTACCATGTTTTTTGCCGCTGCAATATCGATCAGCCTCATTCCGTTGTCGGATGTTACCTCATGAAGGCTGAACTTTCCGATCGTGGCACCAAAGATATTTTCTCTCCCAATTTTATCATTAAAATCTCCTAGAACAATCTTAATGTCATGGCCAGGGCAGCGGTCTTATGCTCTCTCTAGGCGCTCGTAGAATATATCCTTTGTCTGCTCATCTTTCTCTTCGGTCGGGGCATGGGCGCATATGAGACTGATGTTAAAAAACTTTGCATTTATTCGAATTGTGGCAATTCTCTCATCAACAGGAGTGAAGCTGGAGACGAGATTTCTAAGCCTCCTATTTACCATAAATCCAACACCAAGCTCATGTTTCGTTTCGTTTGTTATTTTTACTTCTGCCCGGTTCGCACTTCCTGTAAGGCGATAATATCAGCTTTGTACTTGCCAAGTATATCCGCCAGTGCGCAAACTGCACCTGCTCTGTAGAGAGTCCTGACATTCTAGGTGCAGATTCGCAGATCATAGTCCTTAAAACTTTTGCGGGGTTCGTCAACCTTAGAGGGGTTTGTTTTTCATCTTTTTTCTTTGTTTTTTCATAGTAGGCGGTGTTTTGACGGGGTGAGTTACTAGTCCAACGCCCAACCAAAGTTTTTAACGTACTTATGGGTGTCATTCAAATATCAATTAATATATAACTGTCTGTTTTTAAAATGCCACCACACTTCTCAGAGTTTCAGACAGATTAACTAAGCCCCAGTGAGTAAATGGAATTACGTTTTTATTAAGGTCGAAGGTGTGTTTCCGTCGTATTCTATTCCTTTCGTGTATTTTACAGCTTTTAATGACAGAAACAAAAATGATGATGACAAACAAAGAGTTTGAAAAATAAAAATTGTGCTGGAAGTCTGCAGACATACATATATTCCCACTAAAATCACTGAAGGGAACGGGGAGACTATTCCCGTATCAATAAGTGCATTAATTTTGCTATAAGCTAAATGATATGCGACTTATTTTTTATCGCCGAGTTCTAACTACGTAAATATTTACACAAATCGGTTACTCCGTTAAAGAGTTATCATGTACTCCAACCAGTCAGACAGAGCTAAATCGACCCTAAATTGTTTAAAACGGACTTCGTCCAAAAATACTAAGGATCTAAAAAAAATTCTAATATGAAACTAAATTTTATCGCATCGCATTATATCGCATACCTTACCATATAGTAAGGTATTAAAAGCATTACGATCCGATTTTCAATTTCAGTGATTGGACCTTTTATCTATACCAGTGAATGCCATAATATTTCATATAAAGAATTTTCGGATCAAATGGAAAACAGTTAAGAGGAAGGAGTTCCCAAAAAAAAATAAAAATATATCAAATATAGGGTATGACATGGTCGGCCCTGTTCGGCTATAGCCCTCTCTTACTTTTTTTTTTTTTTTTGTAGAGCGCGAGGTAAATTTGACATACACAAACACAACGAATGCGGTTAGTGGTCTGATGCTTAAGTGAAAATTTAATTTCTTTCCAAAAGAATTATGTGGATAAAAATTATTTTTTTTCAAAAGTTATACAATGTATTTCACACTCACTTTTTCTCTGTCTGTCTGAATATTGTCAAATAGCAAAAGAAGCAATAGAAGTCGTCATCCCAAATAAAAAACCGCCAACCCTCCTAATTGTGATACCGTCGAAAGTCTGGTTTATTGCTGTAATAAGCAATGCCAAGAAATAAGTTATGTGTTTTCCGTTGAGACTCAACGAACCCATAGCAGTGGGAAGGATTTGGTTTTGTTTGCAAGTGAAGTTGGCCGAGCTTAGGGAGTGCCTAGAACATTTTTCGATCGAAGACATTCTTTGGACACGTATCTATTTGAGCGAGCAATTGACACTTGGATATAACAAGTTTCTTGTTGAAAAATAAGAAACAAGGGAACTGATGAGGATCTGCGGCAAGATCTGAAACTATGGTCTTCCCTGCCTTACCCCTTGGTAAACCTTCACAATTTTTTCCAATAATAAATTAAAGTTGTTTTAATAAAATATTAAAACAAAAGCAAAAATTAAAATATATTTGTAAACATTTCATTTACAATTATGTTTTAGACGTCATAGGAATTCGAAATATCCCAAAATGTATCCTCAAGGAATTCCTTTGTCATTCAAATATCAATTAGTAAATAACTGTCTGCATTTAAAATGCCTCAAAACCGTTCAGAGTTTCAGACAGATTAATTAACCCCCAGTGACTAAATGGAATTACATTTTTATTAAGGTCGAAGCTGCGTTTCGTCGTATTCAATTCCTTTTGTGAATTTTGCAGCTTTTAGTGACAGAAGCAAAAATGACAAAATGAAATACCTATGGGAAGAATTCACATAAAAAGGTAATCGCATAACGTATTTTGAAATGGATTTTTTTTGATGTGCACAAATTGGTATACAGATACATATGTGTGTAAATGAAATCAGTACAGGATATACAAACATACATATCGTCACCATAAATGCCGGAAGACGTAACCGACATGGAAACGGAAATTCGTTTTTTGATGGAATCTGATATATTAAGCTAAAATACATGCTCTGGCAAAATTTCAAGCTTCTACGTTTAAAAATAACGATCCTATTCAAGAAATGCCAATAGACGTAACAGCATACTGTAATTTTCATAGAACACAAAAGGCGTAACCCACATTATTTCAAAACTAAACAGCAGTACAAACAATGTATTCTTTGATATTTGCAGCAATTATAATGCCAGAGGGAGGGCTTATTGAGTTAATGTATAATTTCCACGGGGCGGATTCGGTTAACCGGTTATTTGACCCGAAAGTCCCGGTTCAAAACCGGGTTAGACCCAGTTCTACTGAACCGACTACTACAAAATGGGTAAGGTATGAAAGCTTATGGAAATACCTATCACATGGTGTAGTTACTTTAACAGTTTTGTCTTTTACTCGGCTTATTTCTCAATATGTGTAATTTGACTCTTAGGTTATCATATCTCAAGAATGGTAGCTTTTTTCAAAAATCACAAAGACCATTCTTTTAGTTAATTTTTAAAGCAATAACTTTGACTTTGAAATAATTGAAGATGACAGAAGACATATGCCCTGATTTAAATAAACATCTAAAACGCACATATGGAAAACAATATGTTAACCGGACAAAAGGAAGCGGTTATTCGGAAGGCAATGCTCGTCCCGATATTGTTCATTTTTCCAAGAGAAAGAACGAACGGAAATGTTCAAAATTTGAGACGTTGATACGAAAACGTGTAAGTGGACAAAATTCACGTCGTTCTAGTACAAAGATGTATTCTTTAAATACGGATACGATTAGGCTGTAAATTTGCAGAAGATGGTCTGGTCAACCAACCCATGGTTTAATAGAGATCAACTGATTGTAATAATCGAATAGGTCCAGACAAAAACGCAAATTTCCTGTATTGGTTTGGATTATACAAAAAGACAGGAAATCCTACAGTCACTGCGAGCATTGGCTTTTGATCATAGCAGTATAATCTTTTTTAAACTTGATATCAAAGACGAGTAGCAGATTCTACCATAGAGAAGTCCGACAAATTTTGAGGCAGTGAATCCTCCTCAGATGTACACACAAAGGCTAAAAGTTTCAAGAAAGAAATTTCAACACCTGCAAGACTTAAAACGCTTAATTCCAAGTGATTGTCATTACTTTTATGACAACATTCCTTATGACAATTAAAAGTTACATTTAAACTGTTACAGATCACTTAATTTATATGAACTATATTCTGTCAATAAATTGACTTAAATACAACAATAAATATAATATTCCAGATTTAATATCGTCTAATACAATTGAAATTATAAGTAATTATAGTGATGGTTGGAATAAACAGTTCACCTAATTGTGGTCCATTGAAATATCAACGTTAAGACTGGGAATTGAACCCAACACCGTCAGATGGCTAGTTTAAAGTTCGCTTAACCGCGTAGGCCAATAAACCAGTCCTAATTTGTTTATAATTTTTTATTTATACTAGTTTCTTCAAATGTATACTCAATAAATTGTAGGTTACGTCTTTTAGTATTTCAGAAAAATACAATACCAAAAGACGTAACCCACACAGCTTCTAACATTCTTGGAAAAAATTTAATTTTTTTTCAAAAAATATATTTCTTCACTGTCTTAAAACACGATACTAAAATTTTTCGATATTTTATAACACCGTTTTCATTTTATAACGTTTTTTGCTTCTCCTGTAAAGTTTTATTTTTGTGGGTTACGTCTTCCGGCATTTATGGTGACGATATGTATGTACACATGTACATGCAAGCATACATACATATGTTTTATAAATTAATTTGAAGACAAACCAAGAATTTGAAAAATAAAATTTGTTTCTAAACTCTGCAGAAATACATACATATATTCCCACAAAAAATCATAGAGGAGAAAAGGGAGACTTTTCTCATATAAATAAGATTACCAATTTTGCATTACTTCAATGATATGGAACAAATTTTTTAACGCCGAGTCCGAACTGCGTATATTAAAACAGTAAGAATTTTGTTTTTTTATACCCTCCACCATAGTATGGAGGGTATATTAAGTTTGTCATTCTGTTTGTAACACATCGAACTAATCATTTGCGACCCTATAAAGTATACATATTATTGATCAGGATAAAATTCTAAGACGATCTAGCCATGTCCGTCTGTCCGTCTGTCCGTCTGTTGTAATCACTCTAGCGTCCGCAATAATTGAGATAGAGTGCTGAAATTTTGCACGCGAGGGTCTTTTTTCCACAGGCAGGTCAAGTTCGAAGATGGGCTGTATAGGTCCACTCTTTGGTATAGCCCCCATATAACGGTACCTCCGGATTTCAGGTATTTTGACGTTCTTCGCCACATTTGCAGACCGAATTAGCTATAATTTGGCACTTAGGGTTCCTAGTGACCATCAAACTTATATCCCAAAGAATATGGGCATAGGTCCATGTTTTGGCATAGTCCCCATATAACGGTACCTCCCGATTTTCGGTACTTTGAGAATTTTAGATACAATTTTTAACCGAACTATCTGCAATTTAACATTTGAGGTTCTCAGTGGTCATGAAACATCTCCACCAAACATCGTCAACATAGGTCCATGTTTTGGTATAGCCCCCATTTATCGGTACCTCCCGATTTTCGGTATTTTGCGAATTTTAGCTACAATTTTTATCCGAACTAGCTGTAATTTGACATTTGAGGTTCTCAGTGGTCATGAAAAATCTCCACCAAACATCGTCAACATAGGTCCATGTTTTGGTATAGTCCCCATATAACGGTACCTCCCGATTTTCGTTATTTTGAGCATTTTAGTTACAATTTTTAACCTAACTAACTGTTATATGCCATTTGAGGTTCTCAGTGGTCATGAAACATCCCCAACAAACATCGTCAACATAGGTCCATGTTTTGGTATAGCCCCCATATAACGGTACCTCCCAATTTTCGGTATTTTGAGAATTTTAGCTACAGTTTTTAACCGAAATAGCTGTAATTTGACATTTGAAGTTCTCAGTGGTCATAAAACATCTCCAACGAAACATCCTCAACATAGGTCCATGTTTTGGTATAGCCCCCATATAACGGTATCTCCCGATTTTCGGTATTTTGAGAAGTTTAGCTGCAATTTTTAACCGAACTACCTGTAATGATCGGTATTTTCAGAATTTTAGCTACAATTTTGTCTATTCAAAAATAATCGTCAATATAGGTCCATGTTTTGGTATATCCCCCCATATAACTGTACCTCCCGATTTTCGGGTATTTTCAGTGGTCACGAAATTTTTTCACTAAAATTCGTCAACATGGGTCCATTTTTGAGGGTCTACATTGTTTTGATGAAACTACCCTAAATTTGACTCTTGAAGTTCCCTGCAGCCATAAAAATTTTCCGCCAAAAAATTTAAACATAGGTTTACTCTTTGATATAGCCCCGTAGGTGGTACCTTTCACCTAGCTGAACACATTTTTTTAGATTAGAATGTCTGGGGCACGGAAAATTCCTCTTGGGGAAGAAAGGCCTTGGTGAGTATATTATGAACCCCGAAGGGCAGATCCGCCGTGAGTCGAACTTCCGCGTTATGGCGTGATGAAATTTTTGTTAGAGACCCTGTGGGCCATCAGGAATTAGCTTTATATCTTTGTTCACTGTTGCTTAAGTGCTCTACAAAAACAACAAACAAAGATATAATGCTAATTCATGATGGCTTACAGGGTCTCTTGCAAAAACTTCATAACGCCATAACGCGGAAGTTCGACTCACGGCGCATCTGTCCTTCGGGGTTTTTAATACACACACACCAAGGGCTTTCATCTCCAAAAGGAATTATCTCTGCCCCAACATTTGTGTTCACAGTGTAATTTAAGCAATAGTGGGAGGCAGTAAATTTGTAAAATGACCCTAATTATTCCCTAATTTACGGTGGAGGGTATAAAAAGTTCGGCCCGGCCGAACATAACTACTTTTTACTTGTTTTTAATAGTCTGGCGTAATCCCATTGTTGTTGTTTTAATATTTTAAAACAACTAATTTATTAGTGACTAAAGTTTGGCATTGTTCGCAAAGTGGTAAAGCAGTGAAGATTAGTTTCGAATCTCGCCACAGGGTCTCATCAGTTCCCTTGTTTTTTGTTGGTCTGCATTACAACAACAACTGTAAATATTCACACAAATCGGTTACTCCGTTCGAGAGTTATCATGCGTTCCAATCTGTCGGACAGGGCTAAATCGACCCCAAATTGTCTCAACGGATTTTGTTCAAACATACTGTGGCTAATTTTTTATCGTTCTTTAGTCTAAAGCCGGAAGGTGTAGAAATGCATTAATAGCATTACGAAAATGTTTGAACATTATCAAAATCCGATCCGACTTTCAAAATTTTTTGAAAGTTTCGTTTCTTAACCACAACAGTGAACTGATAAAAAATTTCAGCGATTGGAGCTTTGGTGTGTCAGTCTTGTATACAACCTTCAAATTACGTAAAATCTATTGGGAGTATACAACAAATGAATCTATATCTCTCATTTTCTGCGTGGGCTATATACGAAGACTACATACCGAATTTTACCTATCACCGAAAATAGGGAGGTATTGTTCTCTGAGTGTGGAGTGGACCGATATGACTATATCCTCAGCAAGGGTATATACACTATCATACGGGCAAAATGTGCCTCATCGAAATAATGGTTTTAGACCCCAAGTATGTTTGGACGAAATGTGTTTCAGACAATTTGGAGTTGATCTAGCCGTCTGTCTGGATAAACCGATTTGGTCCAAAATTTGGCTTTAGTAATATTTTGTCCAAACTCATTTTATGTTTGAAGATGGATTATATCGGTCCACTCATTCCAGTACCTCCCCCACAAAAGTTCGGAAATGTTCGGAAAATTTGTGCGCAGGATAACTCTTGAAAGAATTAGCCAAATCCATACTTTGTACATCGTGAAATTTCTACAAGACTTAGACTCAATCTCCACCCCTTCGGGTACCTCAAACAAAGGATTTCAGAAAAGTTCAGTTTACGGCCTGCTCTCGAATCACTTTTATTTTTGTTGTAGCAACTTGTATTCCCTGCCCCCATACGACGGTATAAGTTTCATCAGGCGCAAGTCCATACTTCCTGAGAAAATAGCCTAAAAGTTACAAAAACACCATGACACCGTGTGTATTGGTTGGAGGGCAAGATAACTCTCGAACAGATCTGCCGATTCGGTCCAAAATGTGGCCTTCGTAATATTTTGTGCAAACTTAGTTTAATTTCGAAGATAAGCCATATCGGTCCACTCCTTCAGGCACCTCCCCCACAAAAGTTCAAAGATGTTGTTAACCGATTTGGTCCAAACACATTACATTACACATCCTAATATATCTACCAGATATATATATCAGGTTCGAATATGGACTATATTTGTCCACTCGGGTACCTCCCACACAAAATTATTGATAAATTCAATTCAAGTCCTACCCTCGGATCACTTTAGTTTTTGTTAAAGCGACTTGCATTAGCTGCATCAATTACGGCAGTAAAAGTTTTTTCAGGGAAAGTCCATACTTCTTGAGAAAATAGCCCGAAAGTTATAAAAAACCACTATGGCACCACATGTTGTGGCTGGAGAGCTCGAACCGTATACTGCGTTCGTCCACACTTTGGATACTGTAATATTTCTTCGAATATTAGATGAAATTCGAAGGTGCTGCTTATAGGTCCACTCCTTCCGGTACCTCCCCCCACAAAAATTCGAAAATATTCGCTAAAATGGTACTCGCGATTTCTCATAGACGTAGCAACCGATTTGGTTCAACCTTTGGATCTCTAAATATTGTCGGAACTTAGTTTATGTTCAAATTTGTCCAATCCTTGTGGTACCAACCACACAAATGTTCGACATTTTTGTGTGGTTAAGGGTCTGCTCGAGGATCCTTTGGACATTATTACCAAAGGTTTTCCTAGTGGCCCTGTTTACAGCGATATTATCTTTTTCTTAGGCTAGTGTGATAAAAAAAACTCTATCTATCGATATCTCCGCAAATTTTTGAGCTTTAATCCTATCCATACTTTTGTCGGTTCATACGCCCAAAATTTTGAAACCTCCCCTAAATACATAAGTTGTTTTTTTTTTTTTTTTTTTTTTTGAAAAAAAGTATTTTAATCCACACAGGCTGAGGGTATAACCCTGTCGGGAAAGCCGACTGATAATTTTTCACTTGTTTTGAACATAAACTACTTTTGGACAAAATATTACGAAGGTCCGAACTGGTTGATTTGTTCGAAATTTTTCGTGCACTGTAGCCACTACACTTGGTGCCGCAGGGCATTTTACAATTTTCGGTTCACTTGCTCAGGAAAAATGGACTTGCCGCTGAAAAAACTTTTAACTTCGTAATAGGGTAAACGAATAAAAGTTTTTGGAAAAATTCGAAATTTTGTGTTATCGTGAGCCCCAGGCAATACACAACGTGCAATACACGTTTTTACGGCTTTCGGGCAATTTTCTCAGAAAATATGGACAGCAAATTGTACTTCTCTGAAATGTTTCGTGGAAGGTATATGAAGGAGTGGATCGATAGAGTCGATATTGGAAAGTCATCTATGTCTGGTAGAAGTTGTACGTTTTGCAAAGTATGAACCAAATCGGATACTACCATGTTCGAACTTAAACTAAGTTTGGACAAAATATTACGAAGACCAATTATTGGACCCATTGGTTGATCTGTTCGATAGTTATCTTATCGTGCGATCCCGCCAAACAAACATACGGACGGACATTGCTCAATCGACTCCAAATTGTCCGAAACGGATTTAGCCCAGACTTACTTGTGGTCTAAAACCACAGTATAAAGTTGGTCGGTCCCGTCCGAACATAGCCCTCTCTTACATGTTTTCTTCTGGAATGTTTTATAACCAGCGTTGCCAACAGTTTTTGATCGGAAATCGTCAATAAATTTTGGCAAATCGTCAAAAATTGTCAACTTAGATCAAAACTAGGTTTGGTTACCGCTTAATGTAGTTATAACAATGAGACTGAATACACAAGATATAAAACACATAGCAGTAAAGCTAACTTAATTTGACTTAAATACCTCCATAAAAAAGCTTTCAACATATGAGAGTTTCAAGTATGGCCATCGAGTTTGCAACAATGCAGCAAGGAAAATACTCTGCCAGTTTTGAATGACAGCTTTACTCAAATATCGTCTCATTGACTAACTGACTGACCTCTTAAAGAGCGCAGAAAGTGGGACTCCTACATTATTCACAATGAGATAGACGATTTTTATCCATTAAAAATCCTAAACGAAAATCAACTGATATAATTCGAATGTGATGCAAAAAAGCTCAAACTACCTGTATTCCAGATATGTACCTAAATATAGCCAATCTGGCTGGAAATTTCTAAGAACATTAAAAAAGCTCATAAGATCGAGTTTGCAACATTGTCTTCTTTAAATTCTTTCGTTAAATTTTGGTTAAAATATATATTTATCCTGTTTTATTTCAAGCAATCTTGACCAACGTGAAAAATCGTAATTTCAGGGCATGAAATATAATCGTCATTTTCCAATTTTGGGACAAAATTCGTCAAAATGACGATAAATCGTAAAATTCGGCAACACTGTTTACACCACCAACGAAGACTTAGTACCAAATGTCATAAATTTCGGTTTGATAATGAAGCTGAAAATTTCGCAATACGGGAAATCGGGAGGTACCATTCTAGGGAGGTATATGAAGACGTGGACCTATACCGAAAGAGTTTCTGGTGGAAAGCTTTGTATCTCCAACGAAGACTAAATACTAAATTTCAGTTATTTCGATGGGATATTGAGGCCATAACCTTTAAAATAACGAAAATCGTAAGGTAGCGTTCCATAGGACTATATCAAAACGTGGACCGATATAGCCCATTTTAAATACCAATAAAATAATAGAAACTTATATATCAAATTACTATTTATAAATATTGCGAGATGTATCTTGATTTCAACAGAAAGACAACATACAAGGTGATAAGGGAGACTTCTCTCTCCATATTATGGTAGAGGGTATAAAAAGAACTTCCCTCCTTCAAACGCTCCGAGTAAACCTCGACAAGACCCACGTAAAAAAACTCACTCCAAAAATCCTTTGGCTTGGCCCGACACAGTGAGCTTGGACATGAAGAAGGTGATGCTGAGATTATTCCTCTAAAAAATGGGGGCTTCCGAAAGGACCGTAACCAACTTACGCAAAAGTAGCAAAAACACAATACAGGTATGAACAGAATACTTCGGTGATCGACACCACTAGAAGGTCTCAATTCCACAGCGGCGGGTTCTAAGATACTTGTTCCGGCCACCTAAACAGCAGCCGCATATACAGCACTTAACACTGGTCGTTGCTCTTCCAATTTTCATGGACTCCGAGGTATGACTGTAAGGATTTCTAGTTATAAAGGATATATAAATATTGTTATCAAAAACAATATTTGAAAAAAAAATTTTAACTGTATCGATATGAGATCATTTTTAACGTGGCGAAGGCGCCCCATGTTACCATATACCTTAAAGGTTGAGTGTATAAATATTACACTGTAAACACAAATTTTGGGACAGAGATAATGCCTTTGGGAGATGGAAGCCTTTGGTGAGTATATTACAAAATCATTTAGTTGTCATTGAGAGCCGTACTTAAAATTTCCTGAGCGACATTTTTGCAGAACTTTTCGAAGCTAAAAAACATCATCTTGTGGTACTTTCATATCGGCTTTTTAAATTAAAGGACGAAAAGCATATTGAAAGAAGCGAGTTAGAAGGTGGAAGTGCTCCACGAAAATAATCCTCATTCGATTTGACTGAAGACATGTCATCTCAATAATACGCTAAAGTAACAGTCAACAGATATATAACGCTAAATCCTAATGGCTTACAGAGTCTCTAGCAAAAACGTAATCACGCCATAACGCGGAAGTTCGACTCACGGCGGATTTGTTCTTCGGGGTTCTTAATATACTTACCAAGACCTTTCTCCCCAAGAGGAATTTTCCGTGCCCGAAACTTTCACCTCCATTTTGTTGCACAGTGTTATTAAATAAGTCATTGTAGCTAAAAACACAATTTTTCTATCTTCTTTATCATTTGGAGTAACAAGACAAGTTTTATTTAATATCATTTATATTGCAAGTAATATGTTATACATGAAACATGTCTGTTATCGCAGATGTCCGCTTGATTGATGATGAAAATAAGAATGTAATTGCGTTTATTTTGATGTCAAAATCGTATGAAAAAAAAAACAACAGCAAGAAAATTATGTCTATACTCACGTTATTCCAATTTCATCAGAAACACTAAATTTCTTTCTCTGGAAAAACTTAAAACTTCCCTATTTACAATAGAAATGTAACGATATGGCTACTTGGAAATCTAGGGTAAAACAGAAGCATTGCAAAAAATAAAACAAAACCAAAACTTTAAACATGTTTACAAATTGTTGCTACAAATTAAATTTCTTGGCACAGCAGGCAGGAACAAGGAACGAACAATTTTAAATCCATTGTCTTTTTCTAATTTATCATCAGTAGCATTAAACCATATATAAACCCTGATTATAAGAACCATACGCAATGGTAGTTTTCATCCATTAGAGTAAGGAATTTTCCTTTCCCAAATGCATATACATACACATGTATATATCGCATCATCCTTTTGTTTGACTTAATGCTGTTAACGCCGGTTAAACTTCCATTTTCCCTTTCGGTTCACATGAGGGGAAACACACAATGGAAAAATTAGAAAGTCTTTTTTTCTCCACTGCAAATATGTTAACCATTATAAAAATTTAAACCCCTTTTTAGTGTGAAACACAGACATCTACCCTTTTTAACTTACTCACACCTTCCACACATATGAGTATTGCCATTACTATATACAAGGATACCCAGTTGTTCAATAAATAGCAATTGTCTACTTTGGCATAGTTATGTAACTAGTTACTCATTGATCCTACTTACTTTACACACAAAAATGGCACACAAATAGCCTATAGCCTGCTTTTGTCACTGGAAATGGGCTTCCCTGCCTATCATGACAATTCACTAGTTACAGGTAATGCGGCGTGTAATATATTGACTATTTTATAGACTACCGATGGATAGTGTAATCGACAATGTTTCTCTCTTGTAATCTCTTTTCAACATTATTTCTTTTTTTTAAACAAAATATAAAAAAATGTTCTGTCATATTGTTTATTCATAATTAAAAAACGTGTTTTGATGCGTTTGTTGTGCAAAAAATTAAGATGCCAAAAAAGAACGTGCTACGAGTTAAATCATAGAAAGGATGAACAATTTAAGAAGAATATTTATAATATATCTGTGGTAAGTATTGATCTATCTATCTTGACGGAATAAATTATCACGTCATTTCATGAAACTTGTATATATTTTATTTCAGGAACTTTTGAATGATCTGAAGGACACACGAGAAATACATTTCAAGGACCAAATAAACATAAGTCGCTGTATCAAGTAGTAACGCTTTAGTTCCAGTACCAAGAATCAAGATGGACCTGTCATATCCATAAGTATACATACATGATTATATTGTCATTTGTAAAATTTTTGCACACCATGCAATAAAATAAAGTTTGGCTAATGCATACATATACGCATTTACCCATTTATCTGACTTCAACTTACTAGTAATTTTTTCTATAATTTCTGACTACTGAATTGACTGGTTACTGGTAATGCAATGAAGGGACAAGTTGCTTTCCGAAGACTATCGAATTGACTGGTTACTGGTAATGCAATGAAGAGACAATTGCCTTCACACGACTATCGAATTGGGTGGTTACTGGTAATGCAGTGAGGAGACAATAGACCCCTTCCTATGACATCCCCATGTTAAATTCACCAGTCTATAACATTGCGAGTAGATTGGGTGGTAACTAGGGGTGTTTACCAGTAGCCAGCAACATTGCTACTTATTCCCTAGTTACCTGAACAACTGGGTAAACATAAAGTTGGCTTAAGATTTTTCTTGTTCGGGATACCATTAATGTACGCGTAAGAATGGTCTTTGGTTTATAAGGATTTTCGTGCTGTATGTGAAGGTTTGTTAGTAAATTACATCCACTAAACATTACGTTGCATATGTCTGCTACACATATGTTTGTATTTTTTTCCTCTTTCGAAATATTTTGTTTACATTTTTGTTGTCACTTTGATGTTTATTAAGTTTAGATGTTTTAGACATTTCGGTTTATTCTTTTATATATATTTCTTTGTAATGTACAGTGTGAAATAAGAAAGAAAAGTGATTAAAAAGTTCACATAGATATCTCCACGTCGAGAGAAGACTTCTAAAATAATATTTTAGACTTTTTGCCATTTTAGGTAAATATTTTAAAATTAATTGGGCTATCAACTATTGTCCTATGTCAAATTTTTTTGGAGGAGAAATTGTCTGTCCATTGAGCACCTACATACATATATGTAATATTACAGCCGATTATTTGAAAGGACACAACTGTTTTCGAAAAAGCTTAAATTGCCGTTTAGGGTGAGGGGGTTAACAGCGAAACCGGTCACAATTTGTAGTTTGTATGCCAAAGAAAATTGACTTTCTTTTTTAAAGAAAACATCTCCCATTTTTTTAGAAAACATAACTCGGTAATGTCGTTGACTGAGGTAAATTCAGTAGCTTCTCCATAAGGAACCACTAAATATTACAAAGTGAAAAGACTAGTATATCCCTTTCCTGGGGGTTTAAATCGGGGTTTCATTGATTAAATACTAGTTTACAATCTTAGCTAGACCATTACAGAACATTTGTTCCATAGACCGAATTAAGAAAAGATCTCCAATTTTCTCCGTCATCTCCAATTCTTATCATCTCTTCATCTACTTCTTTGCGCAATCTATTCTTTGGTCTGCCAATTCTGCGTGCACCGCAATGCGGTCCGAATTTATACGAATTTATGACCTAGCCAACGCAATCGCGTATTTTGGGGATTTTAGCTACATTTTTTTACCAAACTACCTGTAATTTCACGTTTGGAGTTCCCAGTGCTCACAAAATATCTCCACTAAACACCGTCAACATAGGTCCATGTTTTGGTATAGCCCCCATATAACGGTGCCTCCCGATTTTCGGTATTTTGAAGATTTTAGCTAAAATTTTTGACCAAGCTACCTGCAATTTGACAGTTGAGGTTCCTAGTAATCACAAAACATCTCCACTTAAAACTGTCAACATAGGTCCATGTTTTGGTGTAGCCCCCATATAACGGTACCTCTCAATTTTTTGTATTTTGAGAATTTTAGCTAAAACTGTTCACCGAACTACCTGTAATTTAACGTTTGGGGTTCCCTGTGGTCACAAAATATCTCCACTAAAAACCGTCAACATAGGTCCATGTTTTGGTATAGCCCCCATATAACGGTTTCTCCCGATTTTCGATATTTTGAGGATTTAAGCTACAATTTTTGACCGAACTACCTGTAATATGAGAGTTGAGGTTCCTAGTAATCACAAAACATCTCCACCTAAAACTGTCAAAATAGGTCCATGTTTTGAAATAGCCCCATATAACGGTACCTCCAGATTTTCGGTATTTTGAGGATTGTAGCTACATTTTGCGACCGAACTACTGTCAATATAGGTCCATTTTTTGGTATAGTCCCTGTGGAACTGTACCTCCCGATTTTCGGTTTTTTTGATTTTGGCCGAACTTAACACGTTTTTATTTATTTTTGTTTGACGAGGTGTGGCTTTGTTTTTGTAGTGCTTACTTATGCCAAGGTAGCTTCTGTTGGCCAATACAATTCTTCTTTTTATATCACAACTGATGCCGTTTGTTGTGTTTACGACGGTACCGAGTTATACGAAGTCTTTTACTACCTCAAAATTATAGGAACCAACTTCAACAGTTGGTTCGATCTCAATGGACGCATTGCGCGTCGACACAATCAACATGGCCCTCTCGCCGTTTACCGCCAGACCCAATTGAGCAGATTCTCCTTCGACCTTCATAAAGGTATCGGTTACTTCTTTTACTGATCGTGCTATGATGTCTATATCATCAGCATACACAAGTTGCTTAGGAGATAGCTCAGAAATGCCGCAGAGAATAGTTGTTGTTTGTGGAGATGAGAATAGTGATACAAACCCGAGTGTTACCGATAAGTAAAAGAGGAGAAAATAAAACATAAATGCTTTTAGTTTGTATAAATACTAATATTGGTGTGGGTGATTTATGAAGGCGAAAAGTACTGATGACTTCACCTGGTGTGGGATGAGAGGCGTTACAATTCGCGAGTAAACCGAGAAGTACTTCTGTACTGCTGAAGAGATGACTTATAAGTGATTTGTGTATAAAACCGAAAGTGAATCAAGGCTGAGGCAATCACTGCTTATTGGAAAGTTCTCACTACGATCCGAACTGAGCGAATACAGTTCCAGTTCTCACTACGATCCGAACTGAGCGAATACAGTTCCAGAGAGAGAGAGAGTACTCTCTACGATCCGCGCTGAGAAGATTTGTAGGGAAATGATTGGAAATATCACCCTACAGTCCGCCGTAAGCGAACATAGTTTCTCAGAGGGTTTGTAGAGAACACTTAAGGAAGGGAGGCCTCTCTGCGATCCGAACTAGGCGAACAAAGGCTGCCTGGAGATTTGTAGTGAAAATACCAATAGAGAGTTTCTAACTTAAACACAAGTAACATGTGGCTATTGGTATAGATTGTTCCACTTCTTTTGAGGCTTGCCTCTCGTATAACCGTTTCTAGCAGGATGTTGAAAAGATCACACCAAAGGCTGTCTCCTTGCCTGAAACCTTTTTCGGTACAAAACTCTTCGGAGAGGTTCTTTCCTATTTTAACTGAAGATCTTGTGTCAGTTAGAATCATTTAAAAAAGCTGAATGAGTTTTGCGGCGATATCAAATTCAGACATTGCTTGGAATACCTTTGAACGTAACGGACTGTCGAAGGCTGCTTTATAATCGACAACAAGGTGGTAGTTGTCGATCTGCATCTCTTGGGTCTTCTCCAGGATTTGCCGCAGGGTAAATATCTGGTCAATGGTGGACTTGCCAGGTATAAAGCCGCATTTGTATGGTCCAATTATTTCGTTGACCATGGGCTTTAGTCGTTCGCACAATATCCCTGACACTATCTTGTATGCGATAGGGAGAAGACTTATGCCCCTATAGTTGGAGCATAAAGTCTTATCTCCTTTCTTATGGACGGGACAAAGGATGCTCAGGTTCCAATAGTCGGGAACGCGTTCTTCCTGCCAGAAGGAGCTAACTAGCTGGGGCATACACCTTATCAGCCTCCGGGTTTAAATAGCTCGGCTGGTAGCTCCTGCTTGCTTATTATTCTTCAGCCGGTTTATTGCTGTCTTTACCTCATCTTGGCCGGGTGGTATACATTCAATACCATCTTCTGGGATTGGATCTGCTGCATCTTCGTCGACTTCGCTTCTATTGGATATCAACAGTTTGGAAAAATGCTCTTTCCATATCCCTAGCACACTATCTGTATCAGTTACCACATTACCTTGCTGGTCTCTACAGGAGGATGTGCTGGTTCCAAAGCATCAGTTTGATGTTTCACTCGTTGGTAGAATTTTCGGACTTCATTCTGTTTCCTGTACATCTCGCTTTGTTCAAAATCCCGCTTTTTCATATCTCTCCTTTTTCCTGCGAAAAAGACGTGCGCTCGTGCGCTACGCGTTGCTACTGATTGTAAAGTAGCCCTATATGCCGCATTTTTTCTCTTCGGTAGCAGCACGACACTCCTGATCATACCATGGATTCCTTGGTGGAGGTCTCTGGTATCCAAGTACTGATTTTGCGGCTGTTTGCATGGAGTGGGCAATGTTTTGCCATTGTCCTGATATGTTATCAGGACGAGGAGTGCTTTGATTAAGCAGTTGGGCCAGTTGAGTGGAATATGCTGTGGCTATCTGTTGTGATTGCAGCTTACCGATTTCCAACTTCCGTGTTGTGTCTGTTCTCACTTTGTTTGCTACTTTTCATCTGGTACGTACCGTTGATGTAACAAGGTAGTGGTCCGAGTCTATGTTTGTCCTCGGAACGATCGTACATCCAACACGATTGACGCATGTCTTCCATCTATCACAATGTGATCAATTTGATTTCCTGTTCTTTGATCTGGTGACAGCCAGGTGCCCTTATGAATATCGAGATTCTTAAATCTGGTACTCTTGCAGCTGCAAAGTCTATCAGCCTCATACCATTGTCAGATGTTTCACTGGGGAGACTGAATTTCCAGACATTTGGGCCAAAGATATTCTCCTTTCCAATTTTGGCATTAAAACCGTATAGTATAATTTTAATGTCATGGACAGGGTAACCGTCATAAGTTTCTTCTAAGCGCTCATAAAATATATCTTTGATCTGTTCGTCCTTGTCTTCAGTGGGAGCATGAGCGAAAATAAAGCTGATGTTGAAGAATTTTGCTTTTAATCGAATTGCAGCGAGTCTTTCATTCACTAAACGAGTTTAAATGCCATCAAAATTTATTAAATATGGATGGATCAATAGTAGGTGTACAGGTGGCCCATGCTGGCTGTGTGGGTGTTTGGCAGCTCGAGAATTCATTTAGAGTCGGCGGGTACTGTTCTAAATGGTACGTCGGTGGTTATACACGTATTTGCTCTGCCGACTCTGAAATTATGTGGTTGCTAAACGATTTTTAGATAATCGGGTGTGTAGATAACCGGAAAACTGTTGTGTTTATGTGGGTTTGTAGATAATCTCACGAGTTTAATGGTGGCTATACCAGAATGCGGGCCGACACATCCCATCTTTGAACTTTACCTGCCTATGGAAAAAGACACTCGGGTGCAAAAATATAGCCTTCTAGCCCAATTATTTTGGACGCTAGAGTGTTTATAACAGACAGATAGAGGGACAGGGCTAGATCGATTCATATTTTTTTGCAAATGACTACTTTAATGCGTTACATCCCTTATGTTCTGCCGAATGCCCGACATGCCTTATTTTTCTCCTAGGTAGCAGTACAACTCTTCTGGTTGTACCAGGAGTATTGATTTTGTTTGTTTGCATGGAGTGGGCAGTGAAATTTTGCAATGGCGGTAATATTTATGGGGCGAGAAGAGCTTTCATGAAGCCCTCTGTTGGGAATGCAGCCTTCCGATGTCCAGCTGTAGTGTTCTGTCAATTGTTACAATATTCGCTTTGTTCAATTGTTTGAGTATCTTTGCTACAACGAAGTTATAATTCGGGTAGACAATACGACCGATTTGGTTTTCTGGTGAGTTCAGTTTATACTTCATGTCATTTCTTTATGAGTTGCTCTTTATGTTAGGAGGTATCTTAATCTGGTGCTGCTAAATACCATGTTTTCTGTCATTGCAAAGTGTATCGTCCTAATTCCGTTGTCGAATGATTCGCTGTAGAGGCTAAATCTTCCCACAATTAGCCCAAAAATATGTTCAATTTTCCCATTTCGTGGTCAGGCACCTTCATATGCTCTTTCTAAACGCTTGCAATACATTCCATTGGTCTGATTGAAGAGGCTGTACAAAAACTTGGAGCTGTGTCATATCTCCTTTACATCTTCTTTTAAATCATTTCAAATCACTGTGTCATCTTTGGCATATGTTGAGGTTATACCTCTTAAAGCATAGTGCCGTCCCCAAAAATGCCATATGTTACAACTAAATGGACTATAAAGTATTCAACTGTTTGTCTTTGGTATTTATTTGTTTCACTTCGCACTGTTTTCTTTGGGAAATTTGAGTGAGTGTGTTTATATATTGTGCCTTATTTTGACAACCCTAAGTTAAAAGGAAAATAATTTTTTTAACCAATTTCCCAGATAGTTAAGATGAAAATCTAATGGACGTGAGAGTTTGTTTGTTTCACATACAAATACGGTCAAACCAAAAACCAAAAAAGAAGGGATAACATTTAAGGTATTAGCAGCAAAAGTTTTTTTCTTCTTCTTCGTTTTTAGATCGGAAAATCCCTTGATATTGTCACACCGACAAATCATAGGATTGTTGGTATTTTCACCTGTATTTTGGTTATTGTTTTGGGGGGATGGTAATGGATAGAATACTGCGAACGGTAACATTTGGCTTTAGGAATTACGGTTGAAAAGGTTTGTGCGGAAAATATTCTCTCTTTGGTGTCATAATAGTATACAAAGATGCCATGAATGTGAAGTGTGGGAATAAAAAAACGTTTTTTAGTTAAATAAGTTTAAGCTTTTATGTTTTTGAGATTGTAGAGATAGGTTTATTGGAGTAATGATAAGCTTGGATAATTTACTTTAATGACAAGATAATTATAGATGACTGATAGGTAGCAGCATATAATATTTTTTTGAAAAATTGTGGAAGTTTTGTTTTATAATAGCTTTACTATAAAACAAGTATGAGAGGCCTACAGTGTATTTATTTAAAATGATAATTTTTTTAACGAAAACAAAGTTATAAATTTATTTATTTTTTCTTTTTATTTATTTATATCTTTTTTGTTGGAAAACGCAAAAATAAGGAATTCAGAATTCAATAAACAAAAGTTAAAATTCGAAAATCATTTTAGGTCGCAAATATAAGCGGAGAAAACTAAAGCACCCCTCAATTTGAGGTACAACAAAAACTATTGCGTATTCTCTATTCTGGATGACACAAACACTTTTTTAGGCAGAGGATACTAAATTATTAATTATTGCGTTAGAAAAATTTAGCTTAAATCCTAAAAATACTGAAAATTGGGAGGTACCGTTATATGGGGTTATACCCAAACGTGGACCCAGGTCCACAATTTTTTGTGGAAATGTTTTGTGACCACTAGGAACCCTAAGTACCAAATTGGGGTATCCGAAAATTGAGCACTGTGCTGTTTTCTGATGAATCTAACTTGATTTTAAAGGATTCGGATTCGGATCAAATAGACAACGGTTAAATCCTAAATATTGTAAGGGCACTGTATAACATGTAAGCGGAACACAATGGTCTGGGATTTTTTTCGGGTCAAGGAATTGGACCAATTCATAAAATTAAAAGGCGTGACGTTGCCTTATGCTGGAGAAGAGATGCCACTTAGATGAATATTCCAGGCCAAAACATGTATCGAAAGTGGTTAAGGAGTGATTCCAAAACAATTAGACAGAAGTTCTCCGTTGGCCCACCCAATCCCCTGATCTTAGCTCTCGATTGGGGCTTGTTGGAGATCGTTAACTCAAAAATCAACCGGAAAAAATTGAAAAACCAAAGATAATTTATTTGAAGTTGCAAAAATTGTTTGGGAAGCTATAGCGCCAGCAATAATCAACAACTTTATATTCTCTATGCCTAAACGATGTGCTTGCGTCATCCAGAATAAAGGATACGCAACGAAATATTGATTTCAATAGCTTTTGTTGTATCTCGAATTGGGGGTGCTTTAGTTTTGTCCTTTGCTTTTTGAATTTTAACTTTTGTTTATTAAATTCTGAATTCCTTATGTTTGTATTTTCCAATAATAAAGATATAAATAAATAATAAAATATAATTAAAACAAGCAAGCAAAGGTTAAAGTTGGACGGGGCCGAACATTTGATACTCTACACCACAACCTCTAGGAATTAGCTATGTGCAACCGCCTAGCACGCTGAATGTCCGGGTTCGATTCCCAGGCCTGGCAACATCAAATTTTCAACGGTGGCAAAATACCCTTTAGTAATGTTGGCGATATTTCCTAAGTATTTCAGTATGAATCAATTGATATAAAATAAGGGGCCTTGTCCCTACTGGGATGTTTGTGGAACAATTACATAATTTATACATTTCTAAAAAATATTCGAAAATTGGAAAATTCACATTGATTAGCCATTCCTGCTACATCCTAAAATTGTCTTTGAACATAAGATTTCTTTTTGGAATAACCTAAAATAAATAAATATATATACAATGCAATTGGCTATATCTCCGATATTTGATATTTGGCAAAATACCCTTTAGTAATGTTGGCGATATTTCCTAAGTATTTCAATATGAATCAATTGATATAAAATAAGGGGCCTTGTCCCTACTGGGATGTTTGTGGAACAATTACATAATTTATACATTTCTAAAAAATATTCGAAAATTGGAAAATTCACATTGATTAGCCATTCCTGCTACATCCTAAAATTGTCTTTAAACATAAGATTTCTTTTTGGAATAACCTAAAATAAATAAATATATATACAATGCAATTGGCTATATCTCCGATATTTGATATTTGGCAAAATACCCTTTAGTAATGTTGGCGATATTTCCTAAGTATTTCAATATGAATCAATTGATATAAAATAAGGGGCCTTGTCCCTACTGGGATGTTTGTGGAACAATTACATAATTTATACATTTCTAAAAAATATTCGAAAATTGGAAAATTCACATTGATTAGCCCTTCCTGCTACATCCTAAAATTGTCTTTGAACATAAGATTTCTTTTTGGAATAACCTAAAATAAATAAATATATATACAATGCAATTGGCTATATCTCCGATATTTGATATTTGATGAAAAATATATTTTATACCGGTAGAAATAACTAATAATGAGTAGAAATTCAAATAATTTGCAGGCAAACAAATTTATAAATCTCAAAATTATTCATGTTCAATTACACACCAAAGAAGATAGTATAAGTCAGCTGATCTAACGGTGATATACCTTGAGCCTCTGACCAAAAAAGAAACAAACACAATAATTATGCCGTATAAAAATTTATTGATTTTGTATCACGAGTTTCTTCAAAATACGTGGAATCTGTAGGTATCGTAATATGGGGCTATACCAAATCAATTTTAGTAGGCTAACTACTGATTTTTGAAAAAGTGTGAGAATTATTTTTCGGACATGTATTTTTATTTGGAGCCGGCAGGGGTTTTTACCCCAGAAAAATTGTACCGTTGCAATAGGGACCATGAAAAGAACCTTCTTCAAAGAAATTCAAATAGATCCGATACGAATCCTGAAACTGCCAAATTTTAAGTGGGAGGTACTCGATAGACGGGACCGATATATTCCATATTCCAACCTGATACATGGCTGGATGAAATAATACGATGTGCTAAGTTTGGACCAATCAGAAAATTCTCCTTAAGACTTATCTTGCGGATTTGCCATTTTATTTAGGTTTCTTGTTTGTTTTTCAGGATTTCTTGGAGCTTTTCGGCCATAATCTCAGGAAGTATGGACTTGCTATTGCAATTGTACCGTCGTTAAGGGGACCGTAAGGACTATCTGCTGAAAAAAATCAAAACGATTCGAGAGGACTCTTAAATTTCACTTTTCCGAATTTTGTGTATGACGTACGCGAAGGTGTGGACCGATATAGACTTACCCGATCTATCGATCGATTACTCACTTCGCCAGACATCGTTCCCAAAATTTTTCGAAAAAAATTTTGAAGTTTTGTTTGGGAGGTGTGGACATATATAACCTATATTAGATCATAAATTCAGTTTGGGCAAAATATTACGAAGTATAAAATTTGGTTCGAATCGGTAGATCCGTTCGAGAGTTATCTGAAACGAATTTCCTCCAAACATACTTGGGGTCAAACCCATTATTTCGATTACTGTAAATCCTAAGGTATAAAATAGGTGGCGAGGCGACCCCGCGCTGCAATATTTGTATAAAACATCCAATTGGACAACTGAACTAAAAATTTCTCTGTCATCATAGAGACTTTTTTTAGCATGGGAGGAAATTGAGGTTCTCTCCCATTATATATTAGACAGTAGGCCCGTTATATAGCAGACACATTATTGCAATTTGCATCAGGGGAAAGGTCAGTAGTGATTTTTCCTAATGTAGGCTACTTTGCCGGTATATGCCTTCCAAGAATTTAAATATGGACCAAAAATAAAATTTGTATATCTTTCATACAAAAGTAATGGTCTATGTCACCCCTAAATAATATAAGATCATCATGCAAAGTTATAGGCATTTTCTTCAACTTAAACTCTTACTTCGTGGAAAATTTCGTGACTATTGAGTATAATTGCGACCCCTAGCGTGTTTATGAGTACACTACAAGCAAAAAACTATATATATCAGGCTGTAACTCTGTTATCTGATCACGTACATCTACATAGCTGACATCAATGGAAAGGCCAAGGGATCGTCTTCCAAATATAACTCATGGGGGAGGAATGTGTCTTTCAGGAACAAAGATATAAGCTGTATAAAAATTTTCACAATTTTCACACAAAAGTTGTGTTCCATTCAACCCTCTAAATATTATCTGATAGCTATCTCAAATTGCAAGCTTCTTTTTTGTCATATACTCTTAGCTTATTTGAAATTTCGCGTTGATCGGACTATTATTGCGACCACCAGAACCGCTACAAAATTGGATAAATATTATGTTTTTGGTCCATTTCACTCGCTAAATATATCACGATCATCACCAATGAAAATAGGGATCTATTCTGGTCTGAACCCGACCTCCATACAAAACTTCGTGATGATCGGTTCATATCTGCGGCCTGGAGTTTGATTACAATTTATATTGGACAGACGGACGACGGACACACATCTCAAAATCGCTTTATCTCGCCGAGATATGAAGATTGGTATACCACATTGTGGGGTCTCCGATGAATATTTCGCGGTGTTACATGAATTTTTCCCAAAACAAACTTATAATACCCTACCACAAAGTGGTGTAGGGTATAAAAACATGTAACAACGGCGTTGTATTAAAGTAAAATGGAACAATCAGTTTCCTTTTGTTTATGAAGTCTTCTTCAACTACAAAATTTCAGCAAGTTGGACAAAAAACAATGTGGCTAACCTTCAAAATACCAAAAACCGGAAGGTACAGTTCTATGGGGGCTATATCACAACGTCGATCTATACCTACAAATTTCTAGAGGAAAAATTCTAGACTCAAAGAAGACTCAAATACCGATATTTCGGTAAAACCTTCAAAATACAGAAAATCAACAGGTACGCTTCTAGGGGGGTATAGGAACCCGCGCACCTATCGTGATAAATCTCTCCTGGAATATTTTATAACCCCATGGAAGACTAAAAAACAAATTTCAGTCTTTCGGTGGGATATTGACCTAACAATCTTCAGAATTACGAAAATCGGGAGGTACCGTTCTATGGGGGCTAGATCGATCCGGAGGAACAGTTCTACGGGGGGTATATCACAACGTCGGTCTATACCTACAAATTTCTGGAGGATAATTTTTAGACTCAAAGAAGACTCAAAGACCGATATTTCGGTAAAACCTTCAAAATACAGAAAATCAAGAGGTACGCTTCTATGAGGGGTATTGTGATAATTCTCTCCTGGAATATTTTCTAACCCCATGGTAGACTAAATAAAAAATTTCAGTTTTTCGGTGGGATATTGTCCTAACAACCTTCCGAATTACGAAAATCGGGAAGTATCGTTCTATGGGGGCTAGAACGAAACGTGGACATATACAGACGAATTTCAGTCAGAAAGGCTTTTACCTCCAACAAAGACGAACTACCAAATTTGAGCCATTTCGGTGGGTTGCTGTAGCCACAGCCTTCAAAATACCAAAAATCGGGAGATACCGTCCTATGGGGGCTATATGAAGGCGTGGACCTATACCGACAAATTTCTGGGGTAAAGTTATATTCCCCCAACGAAGACTAAGTACCAAAATTCAGCCATTTCGGTGTGATAATGAGGCTAAAACTTTTAAAATACCGAAAATCGGGTGGTGCCGTTCTATGGTGTTTATATGAAGGCGTGGACCTATACCGACAAATTTCGTTTGGAACATTAAATACTCCAAATGAAGACCAAATACCAAATTTTAGCCATATCGTTGGGATATTGAGGCCACAACCTTGAAAATACCGGGCATAGGTCGGTACCGTGCTATGGGGGCTATGCTAATTTAGCCATTTTAGTGGATTATTAAGGCCACAACCTCCAAAATACAGGAAATAGGGAGGTACTGTCCTATGGGACTATACTAAGGCCTGGTCCTATACCGACAAATTTTATAAGGAACGTTTAATACTCCAAATGAAGACCAAATACCAAATTTCAGCCATTTCGGTGCAATATTTAGGCCATAGCCTTTAAAATACCGGGGGATAGAGAGGCACCATTCTGTGGGTCTATACTAAGGCGTTTACCTGTACCGACAAGTTTCTGGGGGAAAGGTTTATTACCCCAACGAAGACTAAATATCAAATTTCAGCCATTTCTGAGGAATATTGAGACCAAACCCTTCAAAACACCGAAAATCGGGAGGTACGTTCTATGGGGGCTATATGAAATTTCTTCACAACACCGAAATTCGGGAGGTACGTTCTATGGGGGCAATATGGAGGCGTGACCTATACCGACAAATTTCATTGGAACGTTTAATACCCCAACTGAAGACCTAATACTAAATTTCAGTCATTTCGGTGGATTATTGTGGCCAAAACATACAAAATATCGAAAATCGGTAGGTAACGTTCTATGGGGGCTATATAAAGAAGTGGACCTATAACAATAAATTTAAAAAAATTATAACATGGTTGTCGGTTTATAGCCCCTATAAAGCCTAATGTCGCTGGGCCATTTAAAGAATTATAATAAAGAACAAAATGAAAATCTGGTGGTACCGTTCTGGGGGGCTATACCAAAACGTGGGCCGATGTAGCCCATTTGCAATACCAAACATCCTAGGAGTAATAGAAACTTCTATACAAAATTACAAAGCTCTATCTTAAAAATTGCGAGCTTCATTTTATTACACGGACGGGCAGACGGATATGGTTATAACGACTTATATCACGTTTATATATAACCGGATTTAACAAACCCACTGGGTTTCAAATGTCAATTCCTTTGCGTATACGTCAAACAAATCTTCATGAAGAAGGTTGACCCTGCAAAAGGCTATAATATAAACATGGCCTTAGGATTTTACCCTGATCAACAATATATTTACTTTATAGGGTGTCCAATGCATATTTCGATGTGTTACAAACGGAATGACAATTTTAATTATACCCTCCATATTATGGTGGAGGGTTTAATAATAATATTTTAAAAACGCATGTTATTTTTTAACTTCGTTTTTCTTAGAACCATTTTTTGGGCTTATGCCTTTTTGGCGCTGAACGCCATTGAGTGTGAAATTTTCAACAATTTTTTTTGCCAAACAACACGTTTCTATATACATGAGAACGCCCTGCCTCTTTCTTTCTTCCTTTCTTCATAATACGAAAATTTTATTAAAAACATCTGTTTCAACTTTGCACCAATATGTTTGGTTGATAAATATTTGATGTTTGCCATTGGATTTCTATAGAAAATTGAATTTTGTATTATAAACTGTCGAATGAAGAATATTTATTCAATTTTCTCCGCATTTATCCACTTAATTTTTAACAATTCCTCTTCTGACCCAATTTCTACTCCATATCACAGCCAACAGTATGCGAAGCATGAATAGATAATTCGCTTACGCGTTCCTCACGTAAGCAAAATTCATGACTTTATACCAACATTTATTGCTCTTCTTTATATTTTTTGACATGGGGGCAGGTATAGCCTTTTTGCGTCTTTTCCTTCATCTTTGCCTCTTAATGTCAAAAACAAAATATAATCTTTATTTAGGGGATTTTTTCCAACGAGAGAGATATAGTAGCTTTAATGTCATTTATCTTAGCACTTTGATAGGATTTGTGCTCTCGTAACTCATGTTACGCTTACGTATTGAGTTAATGGCATTTGTAGTAGAGAATTGTTATTTCGAGAAAGAGGTGTCTTTTGATATCTTTAAATGAAAATGTTTAAAGCTGTTATTTTCCAAGATATTTTTCATGGCATTGGTTGCTGTGTGGGGAATATTGAAGTATGTGTGCAATAAAATTGGGAGAAGTGACAAATGATGTATATTCTGACAAGAAATTTTGGTGATTATGCTTTATTTGTGGAGCTGCTGATAACAGCCCAGCAAAAATTCGGATCCATTAGTCATTACGTAACCCATTACAAAGTAATGTAAACAAGCTTCTTTTCCCATTACAAGTAATCTGAAAAGTAATGGGATACTTCTTAAAAAAATTACAAGGCAAACCTACTTACTTTGCTCCTCACTAAGTAATGAGGACGGTGGCACAGTGAGTGTGTGTCCGACTATAAATCCTAGGGTTGTGTGTTCAACACTCACTGTCGGCAGGCGATTTTTTTTTAACTAAAAAATAACAGTTCGTGGTGCACATGTGCACTGCACATTTAAGTTCTTAAGCAACCATTAATGTTCGTGTGTGTGGCATAGTATGTAGTGTCTTTGGCTAGAATTCGGAGGGTTCGGGTGTTCAACTCGCACAGCGAGCGAAATAAAATAAAGTAAGAAATGTGATGAAATTAAAAAAAAATTCTACATCCCTTACAAAACCCATGATTTTGGGAGGACTTTTTTTGCTAGGGCGTGCTTCTCCCCCTATTTCTAATTCCAATGTATAGAAATGTTATCCAAATACTTCATTGTTTAGATTTTTGTCAATTAAATATGTGAATGCTGTTTGGGTTAAAAATATGGTGATAAAGTGAATGAATATCTCCCCTTTTTAAACTGCTAACAGCAAGGGGAGGATGACGGGTAAATTCTTATAAAATGTCGTGGCCAAGGAAATGCTGCAAAAAACATAGCCTTCGTACCTAATAATTTGGAAACTGGACTTACTTTGTGCCTTTCATCAGAAAGGATGCCAGGTGATCAAGTAAAAAGAATCAGTCGATTTTACCGACAGCTAAATACACACAGAATATGAGGGATCTACATTAACTATGAACCAGATTTTTTTCTAGTTGAAAAAAAAAACAAAATCCTTACGAAATAATGGGATTTTAGAGTAATTATTGGTAGTCGTAACTACTTACAAAACCCCTACTAACCAATTATCTTAACAAGGGCATGATGCACTGAATAATTTGTTATTTTACCACCACTAGAATAACTAATTAATTTGTGGCCACTGGAAGTAGCAAAGTAAGCTAAAACACATATGTATTTTTTTCTATTTTTATAATTATAACTGTTGAGATGGGAATTTGATCATGCGAACTTGTGATTTGTAGACCAACACGTGAACGAACATTAAGGGTTGTTTAAACGCTTACATATGTATCTTACAAGCCACCACCAACTGTTCTTTGTCACGTAACCCTTGGATTTGTAGTCTGATTAAATTATGAATATTGTGGCACATAGCGTATGTGTCACAATTTTAATACCTTAGTAAGGAGTAATATAAGTAGTTATTTTTGTTTACATTACTTTATAATTGGTTACATAATGACTAACGAATCCGAGTTTCTTTTCTTTCTTTCACCATAGTATGGAGGGTATACTCGTATACCCTCAACATTTACGCCAACGAGATTATAGAAATACTGATTTTAGACCACAAGTATGTTTGCGCGAAATACATTTCAGACAGTTTGGAGTCGATTTAACTATGTCCGTCCGCCCGTCTGTCTGGCTGGCTGTTGCGCACGATAACTATCAAAGAATCAAATTTTAGGTTTCGTAAATTTTGTGCAAACCTAGTTTAAGTTTGAAGATGGACCATATCGGTCTACCCCGTTAATTACCCCTACGAAAGTTCAAATTTTTTCGCTAAGATTAATAGTTCCAGAAGGGACTAAACGAATTGTTCCAAACTAGGGATGTGAAAATATTACTTTTATGCATATATCAGGTTCGAATATGGACTATATCGGCCCACTCCTTAGGGAAAAGTATAGTTTAACAGCTCTTCTCGAACCGTTTTGAATTTGTTTGTTTGCAAGGCGAACATGTTGCCTTGCGGCCCCTTTTACAACGGTGATTTTTTTTTTTGTTGTGCGTGCTTGGAGCTTTGCGTGCAAGTTCAAACTTCCTGAGGCGACGCCAACTAAACTGACTAGTGCCTAAGATAAAGAAATAGGCTTTGTCTTAATTCTGTACGAGTACATCGTATTATTTCTTAGAGACTTGGAATACGTCCGAATATGAACCACATCGGAACACTCCTTCGGGTGCCTCCCACACAAATTTTGGAAAGAGTGCCGTTTAATTACTCGTCTCGGATTGTTTATTTTTTTTTGCTTTTTTTGTCTTGTTACAACGGTACAATTTTTTGGGGGTCAAAGTCCAGATCAGCCCGTTATTGCGGCTTCCATTCGACAAAAATGCGTTATCCTTAAAACGACATCCAAAGACCTACGATGAGAAATTTAAAAATAGATAATGGTCGGTTTTGTCATTATTAAATCAATACCATTCATTATCTGTTTTCAAATCTTACAAAAATAAGGAATAATTTAAATAAATTATGTTTACTGTCTACATTAAAATTAATGAACTTTAAATATGTATATACCTTAAAACAACATGGTTTTTCATATCGTGTATCCATCACTACGGCTTTTCCATTATCAATATTCATAAGCATGCTCTGCAAAATTTTGTTTTATGATATTTATCCGAAAAATATTGATTGATTTATTGCCATCGATATGCTATTTTTTTCATTGCATCTTTCTTCAAAATGTATAAACTTTCTTCTAACTTTGCTATTGTTTTTGTTTTCTTTTTCTTTTTCTACCAGACCGAATGTATGTATTTTGTTTTGTTTTTATACCCTCCACCATAGTATGGAGGGTATATTAAGTTTGTTTTCCCGTTTGTAACGCATTGAAATACTCATTTGCGACCCTATAAAGTATATATATTCTTGATCAGGGTAAAATTCTAAGTCGATCTGAGCACGTCCGTCCGTCCGTCCGTCCGTCCGTCCGTCTGTGGTAATCACTCTAGCATCCACAAAAATGGAGATAGGACGCTGAAATTTTGGGAAAATGCGTCTTTTGTTTGCAGGCAGGTCAAGTTCGATGATGGGCTATATCGGTCCACGTTTTGGTATAGCCCCCATATAACGGTACCCCCCGATTTACGGTATTTTGACGTTTTTAGCTACATTTTCAGACCGATTTGGCTATAATTTGACATTTAGGGTTCTTAAGTGTCAGTTAACATATACAACAAAACTTGTGGACATAGGTCCACGTTTTGGTATAGCCCCCATATAACGGTACCCCCCGATTTGCGGTATTTTGACGTTTTTAGCTACATTTTCAGACCGATTTGGCTATAATTTGACATTTAGGGTTCTTAAGTGTCAGTAAACATATACAACAAAACTTGTGGACATAGGTCCACGTTTTGGTATAGCCCCCATATAACGGTACCCCCCGATTTGCGGTATTTTGACGTTTTTAGCTACATTTTTAGACCGATGTAGCTATAATTTGACACTTAGGGTTCCTTAATGTCAATAAACTTATATAACAAAAGTTGTGGACATAGGTCCACGTTTTGGTATAGCCCCCATATAACGGTACCACCCGATTTACGGTATTTTGACGTTTTTAGCTACATTTTCAGACCGATGAAGCTATAATTTGACATTTGAGGTGCTTAAATGTCAATAAACTTATGTGACAAAACTTGTGGACATAGGTCCACGTTTTGGTATAGCCCCCATATAACGGTACCCCCGATTTACGGTATTTTGACGTTTTTAGCTACATTTTTAGACCGATTTAGCTACAATTTGACATTTAGGGTTCTTAAGTATCAATAAACTTATATAACAAAAGGTGTGGACATAGGTCAACGTTTTGGTATAGCCCCCATATAACGGTACCCCCCGATATACGGTATTTTGACGTTTTTAGCTACATTATCAGACCGATGTAGCTATAATTTGACATTTAGGGTTCTTAAATGTCAATAAACTTATATAACGAAAGTTGTGGACATAGGTCCACGTTTTGGTATAGCCCCCATAAAGGGTACCCCCCGATTTACGGTATTTTGACGTTTTCAGCTACATTTTCAGACCGATGAAGCTATAATTTGACATTTGAAGTGCTTAAATGTCAATAAACTTATGTGACAAAACTTGTGGACATAGGTCCACGTTTTGGTATAGCCCCCATATAACGGTACCCCCGATTTACGGTATTTTGACGCTTTTAGCTACATTTTCAGACCGATATAGCTATCAATTGACATTTATAGTTCTTAAATGTCAATAAACTTATATAACTAGTGGACATAGGTCCATGTTTTGGAATAGTCCCCATATAACGTTACCGCCCGATTTCAGGTATTTTGAGAATTTTACCAACAAGTTTTAACCGAATTATCTGTAATTTAAACATTTGACATTTGAAATTCTTAGTGGTCACCACACCTCTCCACCAAAAATTGTCAAGAAAGCCCCCATATAACGGTACCTCCCGATTTTTAGTAATTTGATGATTTTAGCTACAATATTAAACCGAACTAGCAGTAATTTGAGACTTGAAGTTCTTAGTGGTCACAACACCTCTCCATCAAAAATTGTCAACATTGGTCCATGCTCGAATATAGCTCCCATATAACGGTTCTTCTCAATTTCAGTAATTTGGCAATTTTAGCTAACTGTAATTTGGCATTTGAAGGTTGTAGCGGTCACCACACACCTGCATCAAAAATGTTCAACATAGCCCCAATATTTTACTTAAAACTTTTAACCGAACGTAGGTCTTTGTTTTGGTATAGCCCCAAAACAAACCTCCCGATTTTCCGTACCTTAGCTTTAGTTTTGGACGAACTTACCATATTTTGAAATTTAAAAGCCAACAAAAATTGTTCATTTAACTTCATATTTTCGTATAGCACAGATACCTCCGAACTAGCTGTTAATGACATTTGAAGTTCCCACGTTATGTACCGATTTTCGATATTTTGAGGATTCTAGCTAAATTTTTTAACCGACTTAAGAGTTATTTGACATTAAAGGCTCCCATCAAAAACTGTCAACATAGGCCCATGTTTTATTATAACCCCTATACAACAGTACCTCCCAATTTCTAACCCACCAAAAATTGTCAACAGTTATATATAGGCACCATAAAAAAGGGCCTCCCGAATGAAGCACTTTATGTACATTATCTGACATTTTAACGTACTCACTTAAAGTTGAATATTTTATGGTGGAGGGTATGAAAAGTTCGGCCCGGCCGAACTTAATGCTTTTTTACTTGTTTTACTATGAAATGTCACCGCCAGCAGTAGCAGACGCCTGAAATTACGCAGCACAAAGCAAAACTTTAACAAATTATCTTTAACTTTTGAGTTATTATCTGTCGTTAACATTTAAAAGATTGTTGTTTGTCTTATGGCATTTTTTCGCTTCAAGCTGTCATGCAAAGAAATGTGAGCTTAGTGATGAGGGAATGTTGTTGTGGAGAACATTAAAGTCAAGACAACTTACATGATGGACAGTCATTGTTGCGTTGAGCAAAATTATGAGATACGTTTTTTTTGGTACAAGATTAAAGAGTATTGTTTAGAAAATGTCATAACTCCAGTTATGTATTGAAAATAATGGATAGAATTTATCCCTTTTCCTAAAAATGATGGGGAGTAGTAAAAGAAACAAACACTTTAAAGAGGTCGGTATGACAATCCCATAAGTACAATAACATATCATTATTTATATGGAATATTTTTTTCAATGAAAATCCCAGAAGGACTATGGAAACTACTTCACATCACAGAATGCAGGCTGATCATTGTTTATAAACACGTGGTACATATACTACTTGTAGAAAAATTTTACATACTGACAATCAGGACATTTAGTCGACCTAACACTAATGATTTTACCACTGAACCCAAGTCGGGTATGTTGACCATTGTAGCATCACGGTGGCGCCCAATTGCAAATTACATTTCCCTTCAAATGGAATTTAGCCACAGCCACTATAATTTGTAATTATCCACAACCAAGGAACAAAAAGATACAAATTTGCAAAATTGTCGTATATTCCGACACATACCATTCGTTTCATAAATTGTTCAAATCCTTCCTATCATTAAACAACATTGTCGCTAAAATACGTGTAGTCTCTTGGCTGAGAAATAGCAGTATGAGTGCAAGTGTAATCATAAATTTAACTCTTTGCATCAAACATAGTACATACTTTTGTGTATGTGTGTGAGTATATGTTTCTGCAACCATAATTCTGTGTTACATTATATTTATAATTAACATAATGCACGACAGCAACCATAAAGATCCACACACATACACACATATAATGCTCATTCAGGATAATCGTAGGATAATAAAAATTCGCGGCAAAATATATACACACTGGATGAAATGCGTACACATCAACTACAATGGGCAAGGACACAAGGCACATATGCATGACTAAAAGTGTGGGTGCGAGTGTATACATATTTCATATAAGTAGACATGTGTGTGTCAGCATAGAAGTTACAATGAATTTAGTTATTATGGCATTAAGCTTTATAATGGTATTAGACAGCCAACCAACAAGGCACTGCAAAATTCTTAAAATACATATACAATGAGCCGCTTAATGTATATAATGCGGCAAGTCAAAATATTACAAAATATAAAAGGGGTATGAGAAAAAGCTAAAGAAAACACGAAGAGAAAGTGATGTAACTCGATTCGATATTTTACTCAGTAATGGCATCGCCTACTCTTAACGGTAGAATATGGGTCATACACACCCAAGATGTCCTCTTGCTCTCTATAATAAGATCCACACCCGTTTTATTTATAGTAACAGGTATCAAATGATTTTGTTGCAAATTTTTCATTGGGTAGAAATATGATTGCGACAAATTTTTGCCATTCTATGGGGCTTTATGAAGGCGTGGACCTATACCGACAAAAACAAAATTAGAACGGAAAGTTAAATACCTCCAACGAAGACTAAATACCAAATGTCTGCCATTTCGAAGGATTATTGTGGACATAACCTTCAAAATGCCGAAAAGCGGGAGGTACCGTTCTATGGGGGCTATAAAAAGGCGTGGACATATACCGACAAATTTAAGGGGGAAAATTTTATACCACTAACGAAGACTAAATACCAAATGTCAGTCATTTCGGAGAAATATTGAGGCCACAACCTTCAAAATACCGAAAATTGGGAGGTACCGTTTTATGGGGCTATATGACAAATTACATACATATGGACAGCTTTATACCCCAAATGAAGACCAAATACAAAATTTCAGCCAATTTCGAAAAATATTGAGGCCACAACCTTCAAAATACCGAAAATTGGGAGACACCGTTCTATGGGGGCTTTATTAAGGCGTGGACCTGTACCGACAAATTTCTGGGGGATCGTTTTATACCACCAATGAAGACTAAATATCAAATGTCAGCCATTTCAGAGGAATATTGAGGCCACAACCTTCAAAATAACGAAAATCGGGTCGTACCGTTCTATGGGGCTATATGAATGCGTGGACCGATATAGGCCCTTTGCAATACCAAACATCCTTGGAGCAATAGAAATTCTATACCAAATTACAAAGCTCTATCTTAGAAATTGTGAGCTATATCTTGATTTCAACAGACGGACATGGTTATATCGACTTAGAATTTTACCCTGATCAAGAATATATCTACTTTAAAGGTTCTCCGATGAATATTTCGATGTGTTACAAACGAAATGACAAGTTTAATAAAAACAGTACGGAAACGATTAAAGTCTATAGGCCGACAAAAATTGAATAATTAGTTTCCCTTCAGTGACGAAGAGAACATAATGTGGCAAGGTTATTTCTCGGCCAAATTGCGCCACATTTTGCATTTTCCATCTAAATTGGACAGACCTAGCGTGCTTACTGCATAAAAATCGGCCGAAAATATATATTGGACCTGAGCCGATTTACACCAAAAAGACGGACGGACATTCAAAACCCGATTTAGAAAGTCAGTCTGTGTAATCTCTTAAATAAACTATGGTAGTTGCTGGTTTCTTATTCCACAGATATCAGCCCTCTACGGAGAATCCTGCTTCATTTGCGAGGTTTGGCCTACTTTATTCTGAATTTCACGCATGACTGGCGATGTCACTTTGGGTCACCAAAGTTTCAAACAAGACCATAGGGTAATACTTTCGACATTCTCGAACAGCTTCGCATGGCTTACCGTATCAAAAGCTTTAGCCTGATCCTGGTTGAGGCCTTGCAAATAAGTCTGGAAATGGCGAGAAATGCTGTTGATAATCCGTAACTGTATAGCACTCTGATGCTGGGAAGGAATACCGCTTCAAGAATTTCGGTACTGGCGGCAGAAATCCTATAGGCTTATACCTTTGCTGCCATATTTGCCAGGCTTCAGTAGTGGGACCACCCTGCCCGTTTCCATGCATCGGGCTATATTAGGGTGGCTAACGATAAATTTAGGACTTTGTTCAGACACTCGACTTCTGGTTCATGCAGCTGCTATAGCATCAACATTGAAACTCCACCTGTTACAAGCGATTTGGATGATCTTAGGCTTCAGATAACATAATACATCGTAACTGTAGTGGGTCTTCCTCGACTGGAAGAAATGGCACATGACGGAAACCCCCTTTCCTTCGGTCAGTCGTTTTGGGGCGCTCAAAATTTTTTCAGCTATAATATAGCGCAAACCTCTTCAGATCTGTCACAGCAGCACAGTTGAACGTCGCAGAAATGCGTTCATAGTTTGATCGACGCCTTAATCGTCGTCCACAATTTACTACGACCGATTTCAATGATGGATCCCTACAGATGCTATAGCCAGTTTTCCGTTCGTGTTAATCGATACTCCTAATAATTATAAGCTGTGATCGGCAATTCATCATCGATTATCAGAGGAGTTGAATTTTTGTATAAAGCATTGTTTTTCTCGGAATACATGTCAATTGGATTTCCCATCGATAAAGAATGTACGGATGGTCCATAAATAGAGATGGGGATAGGGAGGTGGATGGGTACATACCCAGCAAAAGTCCTCATTACAAACCTCCTTTCCACCCATTATTTTAACAAGGCATGTCGCGCGAAATATCTGGTTATTTTGTAACCACTGAAATAAGTAGATACTGAGTAGATTCTGACTACTTATTTCAGTGGTTACAAAATAACCAGATATTTCGCGCGACATGTCCTTGTTAAAATAATAGATGGGAAAGGAGGTTGTAATGAGGATTTTTGCTGGGTAAGAAGAACACTCTCAGAAATCTTTTTACAAAAATGAAAGTTTTTTTCCGTGTTTTCCCTAAAAGTTTTAGTCCACTTAAATTGGAATTTCACTAAAAGTTTTTACCTGGGGAAAAATAAAATACCTCACTACTTTGAAACGCTACGATAATTTAGGAAAACGATTCTTAAAGACAATAATCCTACCTATTTAACAGAACTTGAATGAACACAAAAAACCATAACAGATAGTTCTATGAAATAGCTATTTCTTCCTCCAAATATGTGCAAAAAATGGGGAAATTTTTCGTTTTTATAAGCACGCAACGCCCATATCTTAGAATAGTTTGACCCAAGTGTTTGGATTTCTTAGTTTAAATATGTTAACTATCGAATCCCACATAGAAATTAACAATCGGTGATGCCAAAATTTTTTCCAAAAATTCAAGCTTTTTATAAATTTTATAAGCTCACCAAAATATATGTAGATCGTTCAATTTGTTTTCGAGCTTTCGTTGACATCGGTTTCAAAAATGCCATTTTCTATGCTACATAAAAATTACAATAATTTTTTCCTTCCAATGTTCATATAACTTCCGTTTTTGTTCCGATCAACTTGAATTTTGCAATTTTTTTGAATCTCTTCAGAGGTACCTGATAAAATTAAATAAATTTCAAATCCTATTCTAATACCCCTTCCCAATGTCATTTCATCTCTATAAATGAGTATATGATTTGAATTCAAGATAATAGAACATTAATTTTACACTTAGAAAAGAGGATTTATTTGACTGAAATACGATTACATCTGCCATAGACAATTGCAACAGATAACACTCACTCAGTCATTGAAACACGCCACAATGACATCAAAAGGGAATGTTGAAAATTTATGATTACATCACACCAGATTGATGTGAATGTTTGTGCGGAAGTGGAAAAGGTTGAAGAGTTGTGATTCAGCATGCATAAATCACAGTCATTAAATTTAAAAGCACACCGGGGAGATATTAAGGAAATAATTATCTACTAAAACAGGATTAAAATCTATTCGAAATAATATTTTAAAATATTTCTGGGTGCTTATGAAGCTATATTCCCGGCCAACTACCTTCAGACTGACACGCACGTCATCTTGAATGTATGCCGGAAAAATGTTCTGCAGACACTTTTGCACTGCAGCCTGCTTCCGATACAATATTAACATCCGTAGCGAAAATCGGGCCGGAATTGTAGCTTCCGTGGTATTGCAAGTAAGCAAATGCTATAGTTGGACGCGGCTGCCCGACACCACTACCCATCGGAATTAGCGTTCAACAAATCAATATTCCTTTAGTGAAGAAATAAACTTATTGTAAGAAATAACTTTTTGGATTCTGTCACCTTATCACATCAAGCTTAAATAAGGTCGCTGAAGGTCGTGGGTTCAATTCCCGGCCAGGTAAATTCAAATTTTCAACGGTGATAAAATACCCCTCAGTAATGTTGGCGACATGTAAAACTTTTCTTCAAAGGTGTCGGATTCGACGATAACCAATACAAATCGGTGTGCATTCATTGATATGAGAGCAGTCTCACTTGCCCCTTTCTGAGATGTTTGTGGAACAATCATATATATTATATATTTTTAATAAATTTTCTTAAATTGGAAAATTAACATTTTTAGCCCCTTCGGTTTACATCTTTAAATTTTCTTTGAATATCAGTATCCTTTTTGGTATACACCTAATATAACTACCCAGCAAAATAAATTGGAAGTAGTGCAATGTTGACTAGGTCCTTCATGGTATGTTTTGATGCAGTTAAAACGGCGTCGTGAAAAAGGCACACCATTCCTGATACATTAACCACATTTGGATACAATCCAGAGAATCACATCCATTTGCCACCTTTTAACAACATCCGGATGCAGTTCAACGGATCGTGACTTCGCATCTGGATGCACTTCAAGCGGAGACGTGAAAAAGGCACTCCGTTCGTTACATTTTATTAGCACATGCTTAGAGGTCCCTACAAGCAATTCGATCCCTACAAAAACAGAAAAGCGTGTAAACATTTCCAAAAATGTGTTACTATAAAATAAAAATATATAATTTGCGAAAATTTTCTAATGGAGTACCGTTGGAGTACATGTCGAAATCTTAACTGGTGATGGGAAGACAAAATACAAATCCATTAAGCAGATGAAGCAAAACAGTTCAGCTTGGATTAAATGAGAGCGGAGGAAACACGCATAATTGCTATTGAATTCAAGGGAGAATTTGTGTTAATGTAATAAATTTTTAATATTTATACCCTACGCCACTATGTGGAAAGGGTATTATAAGTTTGTTTTGGCAAAAATTCATGTAACACAGCGAAATATTCGTCGGAGACGGATGTGTGTCCGCCCGTCCGTCTGTCCATTATAAATTGTAATCAAACTCCAGGCCGCAATTATGGGTCAATCGTCACGAAATTTTACATGCAGGTCGGTTTCAGACCAGAATATACCCCTATTGCTATTGGTGATGATCGTGAAATATTTAGTGGGTGAAATGGATCAAAAACCTAATTTTTATCCACTTTTGCAACGGCTCTGTAGGTCACAATAATAGTCCAATCGCCTCGAAATTTCATATAAGGTAAGACTATATGACAAAAAAGAAGCTTGCAAATTGAGATAATGATCAGATAATATTTATAGGGTTAAATGGACCACAACTTTTGTGTGAAAGTTGTGAAAAATTTTAATAAACATCTTTAATCTTTATTTCTGGAGACACATTTCGTTATATTTGGAAGACGATCTCTCGACCTTTCTATTGAAGTCAATTACGTTGATGTACGAGTTCAGATAACAGAGCTACAGCCTAATATATACAGTTATATGTTTTGTAGTGTATCATAAAGACTCTATAGGTCGCAATTATAGCACAATTTTGCACGAGGTAAGAGTTTAGATCAGAGAAGACGATGATCTGATATTATTTAGCGCGTGAAATGGAACATTACTTTTGTATGAAAGATATAAAAATTTAATTTTGGTCCATATTTTAATTTCTAAAGGGCATACGAGAGGCAACAAAAAGCCTTCTGGCCTAGCCAACACGCAGTGTCGCCAGATGCAGCCAATCATCAATTCCACGTTTTGTCCGGACAAGAGAGCGCTGGTTTGAATCGATTTGTGGGAGCTCGAATTGTCATGATGCAGAACGATTCGATTTCTCTTGTTCGTTTTTCGAATTTGTCAGGAGATCTCAGGCAAACAAAATTTTATTTGAAGTTGTTCTATGTGAAGTAGTGATTGAATAGCTTTTCTAGAAGCAGTGCACACAGAGTCATGAAAAATGCATTCCGTTCTTCACATTTTGACAATGTATGCAAGAAGCGTTTTAAGATGTTTTTGTGTATTTTTGAGTAATAAAACCTAACTTTTTAGAATAACAACAACTTTCGTTCGATTGGGCTCGCTTTCGAAGACCCAAATGGTCGATTCCTGTTTTGTTTCGGGGTCCTAAGCATAGATCCAAGATTCGTCTGTGACGGTCTTATACATTTTTTGCACAAATCCACAAGAGCCTTTTTTGAGCGATTGGCCAATTTTGCTGGATCCAGCGAGAAAAATCCATTTTTGTGGCCAGGTGTTCATGCAATATTAAATCTTAGTTGGTGGAAGAAATGCCCAAGGATGCCTCTTTCTCACGGTATATGACATGGGGATCCTGCATTGTCCGTTCACGAACGGCTTAATTTTTTTTTGGCACAACGGCCGATTTTGGGCGACCCTCACGGCCTTCGTTTTTTTTTGCGAGTGTCGGCGACGATTGAATTCATTAAGACAGTTTTTCATAGTGATATAGTATGGCCCTTTATCGACATACGCAGAGTTAATTTGATCTATGCACTCTTGCCGTGATTATCCATGTCGAAATTTGAGAATAATTATAGGACGGAAATGTTCACAAGTAAATTCCATTTTTTTGCAAATTGATTTTTCAAGTCACTGTAAACAACACAACACATGGTCGTATGTCAAACTGCCCTGAGTACGCTTAGGCTAAAAACTGTCGAACTCTCTAACAAAATGTCAGATAACGCCTGGCGACACTGAGTGTTGCCTAGGCCAGAATGTTTTTAGTACCCCTCGTATGCCGGCAAAGTAGCCTACATATGAAAAAAGAGCTACTGACTATTCTCCTGATGCAAATTGCGATAATGTGTCTGCTAGATAACGGGCCTACTCCCTAATATATAGTGAGTTTTTTTTGTAGAGAACCATAGTTCCCTCTCATGCTACAAATTGACTCTATCATGACACAGATTTTCCTAGTTCTGGCATTATTGCAAATTACGTGGAGCTTCAGCGTATTAATTGTCCAATTGGATTTTTATAAATATATTCCAGCATGGGGTAGCTTAGCCACTTTTTGCAAAATGTACTGTAGCTGTCGTTAAACTTTTGTCTTAATATTAATTTTGGTGAAGGCGAAGGCGAAGGCACCCACAGCCTCCTGACGTATAATTGAATATGAATTTTTCCTGCCAGGCAACATAAAATTTTTAATGATGGCAAAATACCCTTCAGTAATGTTGGCGACATTTCCTGAATATTTCAGCCATGAACAACTTTTTTACAAGTAGAGTCTTAGCACACAATAGAATCTACAAAGTTATTTCTTACAATAAGTTTTTAAAAATAATGCATTTTATTTGTTCTGGAACATGTCGCAATGACTTGCACACATTCCGCAGAATGCCTATATGCTTTGGACTGCATCTTATTCTACCCCTAAGGGTTAGTTAAAATGCAGTGCCAAAGGTCAGTTAAAATGCAGTGCCATATGGTTTCCGGTGTCACGATCTTCTAAGAAGAATAAGTGAAAATGCATAATTTGATGTATTTCAAATCAGTTGTACAATGTACATATTATTTAACTGCCTCTTTTTGCTCGGTAAATATATAAGCCCCTACAAATTTTCCCTGTTGCAATGCTTTTTGTCATATCTCTGATATTTGACAGAGAAATTTTCGACCGACGAACACTGCTCCAATTTATTCAACACTACAAACGCTATGTAAAAATTGTCAATTGAAGACCTATCGTCCAAAAATTGTGCCTTTGTACCAATCATATGATTGATAATGTACGCGATTTTTGTTTTTATGATATCAAAAATAAATTTATACCGGAAAAAATAACTAATAATTAAACATCGGATTTTGCATATTTTTCAAAATTTCAACTAGTAATATTTTATTGGTTTTGGGTGATTTTATATATTTTTTATCATATTTGTACAAAATATAATAAAATAGTTTACAATACGGCAAAATATCGCACCTGTTCAACAAAAGGGTAGTAACTCAAAATTTGGAAATTTTCACTTTTTAATAAAAAACGATAGATAATGATCAACTCCATCCACTGTAAAAATCTCACATTGGTTTGTTTACTCGTTCGTCAAAAAATACCGTTATTCCGCACTTCGTGTCCTCAGAGTTACTAGTTAAGTATGAACAGGTTTTTGTCTCTACTGAAAAGTAAGAAATTTTGAGTTGCTTCCCTTTTGTTGATCAGGTGCGATATATTCAAAACCACATAAGAGTATCATAATTTTCCCAATTTAGTTTTTGAAAAATATGCAAAATCCGATGACTGCTAATACTTAGGCAGAGGAATTTTATGCAACACCTATTTTACGTCCGATTCATGTCAAATTTTGGAACTGGGCCTATTTTTAGCTTCGGATATAATTGCAATCGAAACATGCAAAAAATAATATTTGCATATGCAAAATTTATGCATTTTACATAATTTCTTACGCAACAAATCTTTCATTAAAAGGTACGAGACTGTTTGTGTGTACATTTTTTCTGTTTAAAATTCTCTTCAGACAAGTCAATAAAATAGAGAAATGTATAACCACAACCATAACCTTCAAAATACCGAAAATCGGGAGGTATCGTTCTATGGGGGCTATATGGAGGCCTGGACATATACCGACAAATTTCAGGTCGAAAGTTTTATACCCCCAACGAAGACAAAATATAAAATTTCAGCCATTTCAGTGTCATATTGAGGTCACAACCTTCAAAATATCGGAACTGGGGAGCAACTGTTCAATGGGAGCCACATGAAGACGTGAACTTATACCGACAAATTTCAGATGTAAAGTTTCATACCCTCAACGAAGACTCATAGAAAATTTCAGTCATTTCGGTTGGATATTCAAGCCACAAAATATACAAAGATTTATGGACCTAATTCGTTTTATTTTGTGATAAAACAAGTTTCTGTCTAATCAGATTTTCTTTACGACCATCCTAGCCATTTGCATAGGATTCCGCTGTCTACTAATAATGAATAGAGATCCAAATAATTTGCATCCAAACAAGTTTATAAATCCAAAATCAAAAAAAAACTTTAACGGAAGCGACACATGTTGCAATGAATACATAAAAAATCCCATTGGGCAAACAAACTGAGTATTTCTTTGTCATGATAGAGCCAATTTGTAGCATGGGAGGAAAATGTTGTTCTCTGCACAAACACCACTATATATTAGGTAGTAGGCCCGTTATCGAGCAGAAACATTATTGCAATTTGCATCACGGGAAAGGTCAGTAGTTCTTTTTCCATATGTAGGATAATTTGCCGGCATATGCACACAGAGAAGAGATATTGTAGGAGCAATCATATTCTAAGAACAAAATAGTGTATTTTAAAAATCTGAAAATATATATTTTTGTTTCAACCATATATTTTTTATTAGGAAACATGATGACACAAAATATGTTGTTGGGCCAATAATACATATTTTAAGAATTTTAAAATACACTATTTTGTTCTTAGAATATGATTGTTCCAACAATATTTTTTTCTCTGCGTGTGCACTCCAGGATTTAAAATATTGACCAAAAATAAAACTTGTATATTTTTCATACAAAAGTAATGGTCCACTTCAGCCGTTAAATAATATCAGATCATCATCCGAAATTGAAGATACCTTCTTCGACCTAAACTCTTACTTCGCGAAAAATCTCGTTACTATTGACATATAATTGCGACATCTAGCGTGCTAATGACAAGACTACAAACAAATAACTTGATATATTAGGCTATAACTTTATTAACTTACCACGTAAATCAACATAATTGGCTTCAATGAAAAGGTCAACATTTGGCATTCCAAATATTTTTTACAGTCCGAATGTGTCTACCGGGAATACGGATATTAGCTATATATTAAAAATTTTCACAATTTTCACACAAAAGTTTTGGTAAGTTTTGGATAAGATTAAGAGGGTTAAATCTTATCTGATCGCCATCTCATATTGCAAGCTTCTTTTTTGTCATATACTTTTACTTTATTTAAAATTTCGCCTTGATTGGACTATTATTGCGACCTACAGAGCCGCTACAATATTCGATAAATATTAAGTTTTTAGTCAAGTTCACCCGCTAAATATTTCACGATAGTCACCAATGAGAATAGGGATCTATTCTGGTCTGAACCCGATCTCCATACAAAATTTCGTGACTTTCGGTCCATAATTGCGGCCTGGAGTTTGATTACAATTTATGATTGACAGACGGACGGACGGACACACATCTCAAAATCGCTTAATCTCGCCGAGATATGAAGATTGGTATACCACAATGGGGGGTCTAGGACCGATACTTCGCGGTGTTACATGAATGTTTACCAAAACAAACTTATAATACCCTTTCCACATAGCGGTGTAGGTAGGGTATAATGAATAAGTTCCTTGAGCTACGGCCCACACATGTACCGCCCCATGTAATCGTAACTTATTTCTTATCTTATTTTTCCATTTCATTAATTAATGGATTTTTTGAAGTATTTTCCAAAACGTTAATTATTACGTCTCAATAAGTTGCTATTCCATTAGAATCTTATTTATATAATTAATATATAATGTTGTTGAGCTATTCAGTAGCATGACTTGGATTTATATACATACATAGATGTGTTTTGCCCTAGAATGCCATTAAATATTTCCACAATGTAATGTGGGCCCCCGAAAAAAAACTAAATTGAGCACATGTTTACTAAACACTTAGAACTTTCAATTAGGACACTTGAAGTGCAAAATAAATTTTAGGATGTTTTAAGGCCAAAGTGGCAGCAGCAACAGTAACAAATTGTATTTTCACTTCTACTTTTCTGCACTGGGTCATGTGCTTTGACCTTTTGTGTTGTGTATGTTGTTGGTCAATGAACATGTAATTAATTTATAACCTCAATGTTACTTTGTACTCACACCAAAATTTTACATCGGATTCCTCCTTCTCCTACCCAGATTTCCACACAACGCATCACTTAAATATAAAACACCCCACCTATTACCCACTGAGGAACATGTGAAGTGAGATATCAGCAGTGTGGAAAAACACATTGCCATCAATTGTGTTAAGCGTAAGTTGACCCCATGGTGCTCTACGTATGGATATGTGTATATAATAGAGGTATTGTGAAGATGATATTGGTATATGCTGAAAAAGTATATATAAATTGAATCAGATTGAAGTAATTGAATGTGGAAAAAAGGAAAACATTTTGATAATCAAGAAGGGGAATAAAGTTTTACGAGTATTGAAAAACTAATGTTCGCGAAGTTTATTTATACCCTCCACTATAGCATGAATGGTATATCAAGTTTGTTTTTCCGTTTGTAACGCATTGAAATAATCATTCGCTACCCTATGCAATTTTATTTTAAATTTAAAATCAAATTTTATTATGATTGTATTCCTAGATTTCCTTGATTTTTTGCTTTAAGCTATGAGGAATTATAAAAATTTTAAGTCCTATTTGGTAGTGGGATTGGAATGATTACTATTTGTTGGTTTTCTCAATTTTTTAAAATTTGTCAACGCAATTTTTCCTTTATGCCTGTGTGAAACTTTTTTCATAAAAACTTCGCCATTTTTGGAAACGACTCATCAATTATTGTAACTGTCAATACAAATTTTCCTTTATACCTGTGTGAAACCTTTGTTATTTCAGTAAAAAAAAAAACTATATCTTTCTTAAACATCTTAAAAATTTCGTAATTTTTCGATTTTTAAAACGATTCAGCAATTATTGTACCAGCCGGACAATAAACTAACTAAATTGATGATAAAAAACTGCAGCTTGTGGAATTATATGAATGGGCATCCGAGCCGAATAATCTACCAAATATTAAAGTGATATTTTCCCCAGAAGATGATTATCTAAATACGAACAAGTTAAGAAGAAATTGGGAGGTACCGTTATATAGGGGTTATACTAAAACATGGACCTATGTTGACAATTTTTGTTGGGAGCCTTTAATGTCAAATAACTCCTAATTCGGTTAAAAAATTTAGCTAAAATCTTCAAAATATCGAAAATTGGTACATAACGTGTGAACTTCAAATGTCATTAACAGCTAGTTCGGAGGTATCTGGGCTATACAAAAATATGAACTTAAATGAACAATTTTTGTTGCAGAATTTTTGTTGACTTTTAAATTTCAAATTACAGAAAGTTCGTCCAAAAAATAAAGCTAAGGTACGGAATATCGGGAGGTTTGTTTTGGGGCTATACAAAAACATGGACCTACGTTCGGTTAATTTTTAACATTTTAAGTAAAATCCTCAAAGTACCGAAAATCGGGAAGTATCGTTATATTGGGGCTATGTTGAAAATTGTTGATGCAGATGTGGTGACCACTACAACCTTCAAATGTCAACTTACAGTTAGTTCTGTTAAAAATTGTAGCTAAAATTGCCAAATTACTGAAAATTGGAACCGTTACATGGGAGCTATATCCGAACATGGACCTATGTTGACAATTTTTGATGGAGAGGTGTTGTGACCACTAAGAACTTCAAATGTCAAATTACTGCTAGTTCGGTTTAATATTGTAGCTAAAATCATCAAATTACTGAAAATCGGGAGGTACCGTTATATGGGGGCTTTTTTCACAATTTTTGGTGGAGAGGTGTGGTGACCACTAAGAATTTCAAATGTCAAATGTTCAAATTACAGATAATTCGGTTAAAACTTGTTGGTAAAATTCTCAAAATACCTGAAATCGGGCGGTAACGTTATATGGGGGCTATTCCAAAACATGGACCTATGTCCACTAGTTATATAAGTTTACTCACATTTAAGAACCCTAAATGTCAATTGATAGCTAAATCGGTCTGAAAATGTAGATAAAAACGTCAAAATACCATAAATCGGGGGGTACCATAATATGGGGGCTATACCAAAACGTGAACCTGGGTCCACAACTTTTGTTATATAACTTTAGTTACACTTAAGAACCCTAAATGTCAAATTATAGCTATATCGGTTTGAAAATGTAGCTACAAACTTCAAAATACCGCAAATCGGGGGGTACCGTTATATGGGGGGTATACCAAAACGTGGACCTATGTCCACAAGTTTTGTTAAATAAGTTTAATGGCACTTAAGAACCCTAAATGTCAAATTATAGCTACATCGGTCTTATAATGTAGCTAAAAACGTCAAAATACCGTATATCGGGGGGTACCGTTATATGGGGGCTATACCAAAACGTGGACCTATGTCCACAACTTTTGTTATATATTTTTAATGATACTTAAGAACCCTAAGTGTCAAATTATAGCTAAATCGGTCTAAAAATGTAGCTAAAAACGGTAAAATACCGCAAATGGGGGGTACCGTTATATGGGGGCTATACCAAAACGTGGACCTATGTCCACAACTTCTAATATATAAGTTTACTAACATTTAAGAACCCTAAATGTCAAATTATAGCTACACCGGTCTGATAATGTAGCTAAAAAAGTCAAAATACCTTATATCGGGGGGTACCGTTATACGGGGGCTATACCAAAACGTGGACCTATGTCCACAAGTTTTGTTATATATGTTTATTGATACTTAGGAACCCTAAATGTCAAATTATAGCCAAATCGGTCTCAAAATGTAGCTAAAAACGTCAAAATACCGTAAATCGGCGGGTACCGTTATATGGGGGCTATACCAAAACGTGGACCGATATAGCCCATCATCGAACTTGACCTGCCTGCAAACAAAAGACGCATTTTCCCAAAATTTCAGCGTCCTATCTCCATTTTGGTGGATGCTAGAGTGATTACCACAGACGAACGGACGGACGGACGGACGTGCTCAGATCGACTTAGAATTTTACCCTGATCAAGAATATATATACTTTATAGGGTCGGAAATGAGTATTTCAATGCGTTACAAACGGAAAAACAAACTTAATATACCCTCCATACTATGGTGGAGGGTATAAAAAGGATTTCAAACAAAATAAATTTCATTCAGCAATATCCACTAATTGACACTTGGGTATAAAAAGTTTCTTGTTGAAAAACTGGAAATAAGGGAACTGATGAAGATCTGTGGCGAGTTCTGAAACTATAGTCTTCCCTGCCTTACCCCTTGGTAAACATCGCCAATTTTTCCCACTAATAAATTAAAGTTGTTTTAATAAAGAAGTTTTTAAAATGTTTAAGATAAATTCCTTAATAAAATAACAAAACAAATGTTGATAAATTCAACTTTTATTATACCCTACACCACTATGTGGAAAGGGCTTATAATTTTGGTAAAAATGCATGTAACACCGCGAAATATTGGTCCTAGACCCCCAATGTGGTATACCAATCTTCCGTACGTCTGTCCAATATAAATTGTAATCAAACTACAGGCCGCAAGTATAGACCGATCGTCACAAAATTTTGCATGGAGGTTGGGCTTAGACCAGAATATACACCTATTGTTATTAGTGATCGGCTCCCCCAAAGCGGGGAGGCCAAGTCACACACTTCCTAAAGACTACAGACCAATCAGTCTCTCTTCCTATCTACTGAAAAACTTAGAAAGATTGATTGATCTAGGAATAAGGTCCAAGCTTGAAAATAGTGTTGTACGTCCTGCCCAACATGCCTATATCAAAGGCAGATCGGTGTAGACTGCACCAAATAAAGTCGTTGGTTCTATCGAGAGGAATATGAAAGGCTCAAACTATACGTCAGCAGCGTTTCTTGACATAGAAGGCACCTTTAATAACGTCAAACTTGAATCCATCCACAATTCACTCTCGAACTTAGGTGTAGTGGAACACTGATCAATTGGATCGATGGAATGCTTAGCGGCAGGATAATCAATTCAAATATCGGTGAGACCTCCATTCGAAAGTCTGTCACCAGGGACACACCACAAGGTGGCGTACTATCTCCACAGCGGTGGCTTCTGGTGATTAACGAAATACTTAAGGAATTTGACCAACTACGCATAAAAACAATAGCTTATGCTGACGACGTGGTCATAATGATCAGCGGGAAGTTTCCACAAACGCTATCGGAATTCATGCAAGGAGCTCTAGTCTATTTATTAAAATGGGCACACAACCATGGACTTGGGGTGAACCCATCTAAGACAGAGTTGGTTCTATTTACGAACAAGGGAAAAGTCAAGCCATTCACCCTACCAACACTGGATGGTGTGGCCCTAAAGCTCTCTCTAGAGCCGAAGTACCTCGGCATTATCCTGGACCATCCACTAACGTGGAAAAGGAATGTCGAAGAACGTGCCAAGAGAGGTCTTATAGCCCTTTATTCATGCAAGAACTCTATTGGCAAGAGTTGGGGATTGAAGCCACATGTCATCCACGGGTTTTTTACGACCATAGTTCGCCCTATTCTTACTTATGGTTCATTGGTATGGTGGAATGCATTGAGTAAGACATCCCTTCTCCACACAGTGTATTATTGGATCTTCATCGGATGAATCTCGAGGTGCAAGAGTTGGCAGCAAAGAGTGCTCTCCGACCGAAGGAGATAAGCTCATGGCGCAACTTCGACTATGACCACGCTGCTATTTTACGACGATCTGGACTATCAGTGGGATCGGAGGCAATTAGTGATTATATATCACCACAATTACACTTCGACGAAATTGAAGTTCGGATACCTGACAGAGAGGCCTCGACCCACAACTCCCCACCTCAACCCGGTATAGAGGTTTATACCGATGGCTCCAAGATGGAAAGGGGAACAGGAGCGGGCGTCTGCAACGATACCCTCAACTTACGGATCTCGTACAAGCTGAGCGAAAATTGTACCGTCTTCCAAGCCAAAATCTTTGCAGTCACGAAAGCAGCTGAGTTGATAAAAAATATGGAAAGCGACATAGCTGGACCGGTGGCTATCTATGTAGATAGTCAAGCGGCCCTAAAATCACTTAGATCCCACTCGATCAAGTCTGCTGCGGTCTTGCACTGCAAGAAAGCTTTGGAGGCCCTAAGATCAATCGTTACCTTGTGCTGGGTCCCGGGGCACTTCGACATCGAGGGAAATGAAAAAGCGGATGAAATGGCGCGTCGCGGATCTGAGTAAAAACGACATCGAAATCTATAACTCAATCAAGCCACCCTTGTGTCATTTCATGCGGCTCTTAGAACAAGTATACAGAGAGAAGGCTGGTCAGATTTGAAACAACGAACCTGGCTGTAAGGTATAAAAGGCAATCTGGCCCAACATCTCCAAGCGGAAGACCACTTCTCTACTTTCTATGAAAAAACCCAACCTGAAACTAATGGATGGAATAATCACAGGCACTGCAGAATAAGATCAATGACCTGCAAATAGGATAGAGATGACTCCACGGACTACTGCAGATTATGCGAATGCTCATGACCGTTGTCCAATGCTCATGACCAGGAGAATTTAAACAATGGGTGAACATACAATAACATCTCTGCCAACGTTCTGCCAAGCCGACCCGACAACACTGCTTCTTCTCGCCAAGGGTCTGAAGTGGCTTCAACATGAAAAAAATACAACACCCTAATATGGCAAATTCTCCTCACTCGATCTCCTATCTAAAATAATTTATCAATGTCTTTCAATCCATAGTATACTTATATAATTATTCTTACTTCTTTCCTTAATACCTTCTATGCAATATATTACTTTTCTTTCTCCAACCCACACTATTGGATGAACACAGTGGACCATAAGGTCTCCGGGTGGAATGGCAGTCCAACGCGACAGCTGCGCGTCCTTTAACCTAATCTATATATGACAAGGAAGAAACATGCAGTTAACGATGACGATCAGGTAATATGTAGAGAGTTAAACGGACCACAACTTTTGTGTGAAAATTGTGATAATTTTTAACATACAGGAAGACACATTCCAGGTAAGTAAGCTATACTTGGAAAAGGAATTCTTGACTTTTCTATTGATGCCAATTGTGTTGGTGTACATGATCAGTTAACAGACTTACAGCCTAATATAACGAGTTATTTGTATGTAGTGTAATCATAAACACGCTAGAGGTCGCACTTGTAGCGCAATAGTCGCGAAATTTTGCTCGAGGTAAGAGTTTAGGTCAAAGAAGATGCCTACAATTTTGGATGATAATCTGATATTATTTAGAGGGTGAAATGGACCATTATTTTTGTATGAAAAATATAAAATATAAAAATTGTATTTTTAGTCCATATTTTAATTCCTAGAGGGCATATCCCGGCAAAGTAGCCTATATATGGAAAAATAACTACTGACCTTTCCCCTGATGAAATTTGTATAATGGGTTTTGAGAGACCTCATCTTCCTATCATTCTACAAATGGTATATATCATGCAAATATCGTGGAGTCCTAGCGTGTTAATTGTCCAATTTGATTTTCTATACATATATTGCAGCAAGGGGTAGCTTCGCCACCTTTTTTTTCAAAACGTGCTCGGTGTCGGGCTTATATATTTACTTATATTAGATGTATTTCAAAAAGAAACCTGATAGTGATCAACAAACTTATATCCCAAAGGATATGGCCATAGGTCCATGTTTTGGTATAGTCCGCATATATCGGTACCTCCCCATTTTCGGTATTTTGAGAATTTTAGCTACAATTTTTAACCGAATTAGCTGTAATTTGCCATTTGAGGTTCCCGGTGGTCATGAAATATCTCCACCAAACATCGTCAACATAGGTCCATGTTTTGGTATAGCCCCCATATAACGGTACCTCCCGATTTTCGGTATTTTGAGCATTTTAGTTACGATTTTTAACCGAACTAGCTGTAATTTGCCATTTGAGGTTCTCAGTGGTCATAAAACATCTCCAACGATACATCGTCAATATAGGTCCATGTTTTGGTATAGCCCCCATATAACGGTACCTCCCGATTTTCGGTATTTTGAGAATTTTAACTACAGTTTTTAACCGAAATAGCTGTAATTTGACATTTAAAGTTCTCAGTGGACATAAAACATCTCCAATGAAACATCGTCAACATAGGTCCATGTTTTGGTATAGCCCCCATATAGCGGTATCTCCCGATTTTCGGTATTTTGAGAATTTTAGCTGCAATTTTTAACCGAACTATCTGTAATGATCGGTATTTTGAGAATTTTAGCTACAGTTTTGTCTATTCAAAAATAATCGTCAATATAGGTAGGTCCATGTTTTGGTATATCCCCCCATATAACTTTACCTCCCGATTTTCGGGAATTTTCTATGGTCACGAAATTTCTTCACTAAAATTCGTCAACATGGGTCCATTTTTGAGGGTCTACATTGTTTTGATGAAACTACCCTCAATTTGACTCTTGAAGCTCCCTGCAGCTATAAAACTTTTCCGCCAAAAAATGTAAAGATAGGTTGACTCTTTGATTTAGCACCGTAGGTGGTACCTTTCACCTAGCTGAACACATTTTTTAGATTAGATAACACTGTGCAAAAAAATGGAGGTGAAAGTCTGGGGCACGAAAAATTCCTCCTGGGGAAGAAAGGCCTTGGTGAGTATATTATGAACCCCAAAGGACAGATCCGCCGTGAGTCGAACTTCCGCGTTATGGCGTGATGAAATTTTTGTTAGAGACCCTGTGGGCCGTCAGGAATTAGCGTTATATATTTGTTCACTGTTGCTTAAGTGCTCTACAACAACAACAAACAAAGATGCTAATTAATGATGGCTTACAGGGTCTCTTGCAAAAACTTCATCACGCCATAACGCGGAAGTTCGACTCACGGCGCATCTGTCCTTCGGGGTTTTAAATAAACTCACAATTGTCGAAAAGTTGTTACACCTAAAATTGTGAAAGGACCCCAATTATTCCATTTTACCCCCAGTTTTTGACATACAAAGACAGACAAAGCAACCAAAATACAATTTTATTTCCTATTGAAAATAGAGTTCGGCCTATTAATAGACACAAAATACCCATTCATGAAACGATAAAGCAGCACCTGATACTGAATTTCATTTTGATGTAATGATGATGATGGTAGGGCAGTATCACTCTCATAGGAATTTATACACTCTTGTGAAGGAAGTTAAAGAACATTTAATTAATTACATGATGTGATTACGCTGTGAGAGTTTGTGGTTGTGTATGTGTGCGTATGCCTGGAAAAGTTAAGATTGTGGTCTTTCGTTAAATGTGGGTATAAATGCAATTTTATTGAGTGATGAAATTAAGGTCATAAATTTTAGGATTTTCCGTCAGAAGCTGGTAAGCGTTAATGGCTGCGGCAATAAATAATGTGGAAAGAATAATTTTAAAAGGAAAGTATTTATTGATAACAGAGGAAAATGTACATGAAAATTAATCAACAAATTAATCGCCACATAAAATCTTTATGGCCATATACCCACTGACATTCGGGTGTTTAATATAAACAGATTTTCTTTGACAATTTATTTTTAACGTTTCTAGAGCATTCGGCCAAACAACATCAAATTTTCAACATAATTTTTTATATTTGTCGACATTTCCAGGGAATTTCAGCCACGGCTATAAAAAGTAGGTCCTATATCATTGAGCTAATATAAATGCCTTCTGCTTTCGGCGATGTTTGAAATCCTACAGTAGTTGTAGTGAGTGAGTGATAAGGAAGGAACCTCCTTTCTTTTTCTCGCAGGTCCCAGTTATTGCTTCCCTCTAGCCAAATTTGTTATTCAGCCGTTAAGGTTCTGCTGATTTCACTTGAACGGCAAGAACGTCTCTAAGAATTGGTTCAGAGGTATATTCATCGCCAATATTTAATACCTAAAATTCAGCTTCAGTATACTCACAACACAATCTGTATTAGTTACAAGATATCCGCCGAAACCGTTCGTTTGTGGTTTACTTTCTCTTATTTTTGGGATTCCATTGCGACACTTACATATGTTTTATTTGATTACGCTACCGCTTTTGTTTTTTATTTTGAAAAGCTTTTCTCTCCTTCCCTTTTTCTCAACATTTCTTCAAATGTAAGTCACTTTGAATGATATATATACAACCTAGTTGTAGAAAAATACTTAAGATGTCCTCATCCTATATCCTTCCTCCTCGTTGCCATCACAATAATTTCTTCCACTCAATCCCTGGGTGTCGCTGCCTAACACTTAAGCCCACTCAAAGCTAATTCATTGTTTTAATGTTAACACATTCAAAGTGTAGCTTGAAATCCTTAGATGTTATCACTCATATTCCGCTCGAACGAACATGTAGAACCCCCGCAAACGCAATAAAGATAATAATGAAAAAGCAATCAGTAATAATTAGTTTTGTTCACATTGAGAACAACAAATGGAAATACGATTATCAGTATTAATAACAACAGCAGAACGGCTAAGTAGACAACACACAACGGACGCCAGAACGCCAAAAATGCACAAACATTATTGTTAACTAGAAATTGTGTAGTTGTTTTTGTTATTTTTGTAATAGTTGTTGTTGACGTTTGGCACTAATTCTCGCCGCTGTGCTTGTGTTTGGTTTGTTATGCCAAGAATATCAGCCATCAAACAGATGCGGCAGCATTAGTACTAGAGTCGAGGATATAATAACATAATTACACTCATTTGATAACCAGGTGAAATGGAAGAGAAACGAAGGGAATTTAAGAAGTCCAGCAAGTCTACATATAGAAGATCACCTGCTCTTGTTGTAGAAGATCAACACGTTTTCTCATTGAAGACCACTTCTTATGGATATTTTAAAGAAGACCACAAGGTCTTCTTTTATTAGACCATCACGTCTTTTTATAGAAGAATACCAAGTATTCCTGATGCAGACCACCACGTCTTTTTATTGAAGATCAACACACGTTCTTAAAGAGGACCACCAATTCTTCTCGTAGGATGCCACCAGATGTTCGCAGAGTCTTCTTTTAAGATACCACTAGTTTCCTAATATAGACCACCAGGTCTTCCTATAGAAAAACACTTGGTTATGAAAGACCACTTGGTCTTCTTTTATAAAACCACCAGGCTTTGCTATCGAACAACACCAGGTCTTCCTATGGAGGTCACCAGGCCTAGACGAAATTCAGGTTTTGTTATAGAAGGCACACTGTTTTCATATAGAAGATCACCAGGTCTTCATATAGAAGGTCTTCTTTTTGGACTCCACTAATTTTTTTAATAAAGGCCACCAGGTCTTTACTATAGAAAAACATTTAGTTATATAAGACCACTCGGGCTTCTTATATAAGACCACCAGGTTTTGTTATCGAACAACGCCAGGTCTTCTTATGGCCTTCATATAGAATAGCACCAGGTCTTCATATGGAAGACCACCAGGTTTTCATAGAGAAGATCACGAGGTCTTCATACACCACCAAATCTTTATATGGAAGACTACGAAGACTTTTTCTGGAGACCAGGAGCTATATTTATGGCATATCAGGGCTGTTTTAAGCACCCTTTCTTTCAGAAAAGGTCTACAGAAGCACCCTTTCTTTCAGAAAAGGTCTACAGAAGCACCCTTTCTTTCAGAAAAGGTCTACAGAAGCACCCTTTCTTTCAGAAAAGGTCTACAGAAGCACCCTTTCTTTCAGAAAAGGTCTACAGAAGCACCCTTTCTTTCAGAAAAGGTCTACAGAAGCACCCTTTCTTTCAGAAAAGGTCTACAGAAGCACCCTTTCTTTCAGAAAAGGTCTACAGAAGCACCCTTTCTTTCAGAAAAGGTCTACAGAAGCACCCTTTCTTTCAGAAAAGGTCTACAGAAGCACCCTTTCTTTCAGAAAAGGTCTACAGAAGCACCCTTTCTTTCAGAAAAGGTCTACAGAAGCACCCTTTCTTTCAGAAAAGGTATACAGAAGCACCCTTTCTTTCAGAAAAGGTCTACAGAAGCACCCTTTCTTTCAGAAAAGGTCTACAGAAGCACCCTTTCTTTCAGAAAAGGTCTACAGAAGCACCCTTTCTTTCAGAAAAGGTCTACAGAAGCACCCTTTCTTTCAGAAAAGGTCTACAGAAGCACCCTTTCTTTCAGAAAAGGTCTACAGAAGCACCCTTTCTTTCAGAAAAGGTCTACAGAAGCACCCTTTCTTTCAGAAAAGGTCTACAGAAGCACCCTTTCTTTCAGAAAAGGTCTACAGAAGCACCCTTTCTTTCAGAAAAGGTCTACAGAAGCACCCTTTCTTTCAGAAAAGGTCTACAGAAGCACCCTTTCTTTCAGAAAAGGTCTACAGAAGCACCCTTTCTTTCAGAAAAGGTCTACAGAAGCACCCTTTCTTTCAGAAAAGGTCTACAGAAGCACCCTTTCTTTCAGAAAAGGTCTACAGAAGCACCCTTTCTTTCAGAAAAGGTCTACAGAAGCACCCTTTCTTTCAGAAAAGGTCTACAGAAGCACCCTTCCTTTCAGAAAAGGTCTACAGAAGCACCCTTTCTTTCAGAAAAGGTCTACAGAAGCACCCTTTATTTCAGAAAAGGTCTACAGAAGCACCCTTTCTTTCAGAAAAGGTCTACAGAAGCACCCTTTCTTTCAGAAAAGGTCTACAGAAGCACCCTTTCTTTCAGAAAAGGTCTACAGAAGCACCCTTTCTTTCAGAAAAGGTCTACAGAAGCACCCTTTCTTTCAGAAAAGGTCTACAGAAGCACCCTTTCTTTCAGAAAAGGTCTACAGAAGCACCCTTTCTTTCAGAAAAGGTCTACAGAAGCACCCTTTCTTTCAGAAAAGGTCTACAGAAGCACCCTTTCTTTCAGAAAAGGTCTACAGAAGCACCCTTTCTTTCAGAAAAGGTCTACAGAAGCACCCTTTCTTTCAAAAAAGGTCTACAGAAGCACCCTTTCTTTCAGAAAAGGTCTACAGAAGCACACTTTCTTTCAGAAAAGGTCTACAGAAGCACCCTTTCTTTCAGAAAAGGTCTACCGAAGCACCCTTTCTTTCAGAAAAGGTCTACAGAAGCACCCTTTCTTTCAGAAAAGGTCTACAGAAGCAGCCTTTCATTCAGAAAAGGTCTACAGAAGCAGCCTTTCTTTCAGAAAAGGTCTACAGAAGCACCCTTTCTTTCAGAAAAGGTCTAGAGAAGCACCCTTTCTTTCAGAAAAGGTCTACAGAAGCACCCTTTTTTCAGAAAAGGTCTACAGAAGCACCCTTTCTTTCAGAAAAGGTCTACAGAAGCATCCTTTCTTTCAAAAAAGGTCTACAGAAGCACCCTTTCTTTCAGAAAAGGTCTACAGAAGCACCCTTTCTTTCAGAAAAGGTCTACAGAAGCACCCTTTCTTTCAGAAAAGGTCTACAGAAGCACCCTTTCTTTCAGAAAAGGTCTACCGAAGCACCCTTTCTTTCAGAAAAGGTCTACAGAAGCACCCTTTCTTTTAGAAAAGGTCTACAGAAGCAGCCTTTCTTTCAGAAAAGGTCTACAGAAGCAGCCTTTCTTTCAGAAAAGGTCTACAGAAGCAGCCTTTCTTTCAGAAAAGGTCTACAGAAGCAGCCTTTCTTTCAGAAAAGGTCTACAGAAGCACCCTTTCTTTCAGAAAAGGTCTACAGAAGCAGCCTTTCTTTCAGAAAAGGTCTACCGAAGCACCCTTTCTTTCAGAAAAGGTCTACAGAAGCACCCTTTCTTTCAGAAAAGGTCTACAGAAGCAGCCTTTCATTCAGAAAAGGTCTACAGAAGCAGCCTTTCTTTCGGAAAAGGTCTACAGAAGCACCCTTTCTTTCAGAAAGGGTCTACAGAAGCACCCTTTCTTTCAGAAAAGGTCTACAGAAGCACCCTTTCTTTCAAAAAAGGTCTACAGAAGCACCCTTTCTTTCAGAAAAGGTCTACAGAAGCACCCTTTCTTTCAGAAAAGGTCTACCGAAGCACCCTTTCTTTCAGAAAAGGTCTACAGAAGCACCCTTTCTTTCAGAAAAGGTCAACAGAAGCACCCTTTCTTTCAGAAAAGGTCTACAGAAGCACCCTTTCTTTCAGAAAAGGTCTACAGAAGCACCCTTTCTTTCAGAAAAGGTCTACAGAAGCACCCTTTCTTTCAGAAAAGGTCTACAGAAGCACCCTTTCTTTCAAAAAAGGTCTACAGAAGCACCCTTTCTTTCATAAAAGGTCTACAGAAGCACCCTTTCTTTCATAAAAGGTCTACAGAAGCACCCTTTCTTTCATAAAAGGTCTACAGAAGCACCCTTTCTTTCATAAAAGGTCTACAGAAGCACCCTTTCTTTCAGAAAAGGTTTACAGAAGCACCCTTTCTTTCAGAAAAGGTCTACAGAAGCACCCTTTCTTTCAGAAAAGGTCTACAGAAGCACCCTTTCTTTCAGAAAAGGTCTACAGAAGCACCCTTACTTTCATAAAAGGTCTACAGAAGCACCCTTTCTTTCAGAAAAGGTCTACAGAAGCACCCTTTCTTTCAGAAAAAGTCTACAGAAGCACCCTTTATTTCAGAAAAGGTCTACAGAAGCACCCTTTCTTTCAGAAAAGGTCTACAGAAGCACCCTTTCTTTCAGAAAAGGTCTATAGAAGCACCCTTTCTTTCAGAAAGGGTCTACAGAAGCACCCTTTCTTTCAGAAAAGGTCTACAGAAGCACCCTTTCTTTCAGAAAAGGTCTACAGAAGTACCCTTTCTTTCAAAAAAGGTCTATAGAAGCAACCTTTTTTCAGATAGGGTCTAAGAAGCAACACTTTTTTCAGAAAGGGTCTATGGAAACACCCTTTTTTCAGAAAGGGTCTATGGAAACACCCTTTTTTCAGAAAGGGTCTATGGAAACACCCTTTTTTCAGAAAGGGTATATATAAGCACCCTTTTTTCAGAAAGGGTATATAGAAGCACCCTTTCTTCCAGAAAGGGTATATAGAAGCACCCTTTCTTCCAGAAAGGGTATATAGAAGCACCCTTTCTTCCAGAAAGGGTATATAGAAGCACCCTTTCTTCCAGAAAGGGTATATAGAAGCACCCTTTCTTCCAGAAAGGGTATAAAGAAGCACCCTTTCTTCCAGAAAGGGTATATAGAAGCACCCTTTCTTCCAGAAAGGGTATATAGAAGCACCCTTTCTTCCAGAAAGGATATATAGAAGCACCCTTTCTTCCAGAAAGGGTATATAGAAGCACCCTTTCTTCCAGAAGGGGTATATAGAAGCACCCTTTCTTCCAGAAAGGGTATATAGAAGCTCCCTTTCTTCCAAAAAGGGTATATAGAAGCACCCTTTCTTCCAGAAAGGTATATAGAAGCACCCTTTCTTCCAGAAAGGTATATAGAAGCACCCTTTCTTCCAGAAAGGGTATATAGAAGCACCCTTTCTTCCAGAATGGGTATATAGAAGCACCCTTTCTTCCAGAAAGGGTATATAGAAGCACCCTTTCTTCCAGAAAGGGTATATAGAAGCACCCTTTCTTCCAGAAAGGGTATATAGAAGCACCCTTTCTTCCAGAAAGGGTATATAGAAGCACCCTTTCTTCCAGAAAGGGTATATAGAAGCACCCTTTCTTCCAGAAGGGGTATATAGAAGCACCCTTTCTTCCAGAAAGGGTATATAGAAGCACCCTTTCTTCCAGAAAGGGTATATAGAAGCACCCTTTCTTCCAGAAAGGGTATATAGAAGCACCCTTTCTTCCAGAAGGGGTATATAGAAGCACCCTTTCTTCCAGAAAGGGAATACAGGAGCATCCTTTCTTCCAGAAAGGGTATATAGAAGCACCCTTTCTTCCAGAAAGGGTATATAAAAGAACCCTTTCTGGAAGAAAGGGTATATAAAAGAACCCTTTCTGGAAGAAAGGGTATATAGAAGCACCCTTTGTTCCAGAAAGGGTATATAGAAGCACCCTTTGTTCCAGAAAGGGTATATAGAAGCACCCTTTGTTCCAGAAAGGGTATATAGAAGCACCCTTTGTTCCAGAAAGGGTATATAGAAGCATCCTTTCTTCTAGAAAGGGTCTGTAGAAGTACCCTTTCTTTCAGAAAGGGTCTGTAGAAGCACCCTTTGTTCCAGAAAGGGTATATAGAAGCACCATTTGTTCCAGAATTGGTATATAGAAGCAGCCTTTGTCCCAGAAAGGGTATATAGAAGCACCCTTTGTTCCAGAAAGGGTATATAGAAGCAACCTTTGTTCCAGAAAGGGTATATAGAAGCATCCTTTGTTCCAGAATAGGTATATATAAGCACCCTTTGTTTCAGAAAGGGTATACAGAAGCACCCTTTGTTCCAGAAAGGGTATATAGAAGCACCCTTTTTTCCAGAAAGGGGATATAGAAGCACCCTTTGTTCCAGAAAGGGTATAAAGAAGCACGCTTTGTTCCAGAAAGGGTATATAGAAGCACCCTTTGTTCCAGAAGGGGTATATAGAAGCACCCTTTATTCCAGAAAGGGTCCATAGGAGCACACTTTCTTTCAGATAGGGTCCATAGAAGCACCCTTTCTTTCAGAGAGGGCCTATAAAAGCACCCTTTCTTTTAGAAAGGTCTATAGAAGCACCCTTTCTTTTAGAAAGGTCTATAGAGGCATCCTTTCTTTCATATAGGGTCTATAGAAGCACCCTTTCTTTCATAAAGGGTCTATAGAAGCACCCTTTCTTTCAGAAAGGGTCAACAGAAGCTCGCTTTATTTCAGAAAGTGTCTATAGAAGCACCCTTTCTTTCAGAAGGGGTCTATAGAAGCAATCTTTTTTTCAGTGATGGTCTAAAGGAGCATCCTTTCTTTCAGAAAGGATCTATAGAAGTACCCTTTCTTTAGGAAAGAGTCTATAGAAACACCCTTCTTTAAGAAAATTTCTATAGAAGCATTATTTCATTCAGAAAGGGTCTTTAGCAGCATCCTTTCTTTCAGAAAGTGTCTATAGAAGCAGTTTTTCTTTCAGAAAGGGTCTACAGAAGCACTCTTTCTTTTAGGAAAGGTCTATAGGAGTGCCCTTTCTTTCAGAAAGGGTCTATATAAGTCCCCATTCTTTCAGGAAGGGTATATAGAGGCACCCTTTCGTTCGCAAGATGTCTTTAGAAGCACCCTTTCGTTCGCAAGATGTCTTTAGAAGCAAGATGTCTTTAGAAGCACCCTTTCGTTAGCAAGATGTCTATAGAAGCACCCTTTCGTTAGCAAGATGTCTATAGAAGCACCCTTTCGTTAGCAAGATGTCTATAGAAGCACCCTTCCTTTCAGAAAGGACCTATAAAAGCACCCTTCCTTTCAGAAAGGACCTATAAAAGCACCCTTTCTTTTAGATAGAGTCTATAGAAGAAACCTTTCTTTCAGAGAGGGTCTACAGACGCACCCTTTCTTTCAGAAAGGTCTATAGAGGCACCTTTTCTTTCACCCGTTCGTTCGCAAGATGTCTATAGAAGCACCCTTGCTTTCAGAAAGGACCTATAAAAGCACCCTTTCTTTTAAATACAGTCTATAGAAGAAACCCTTCTTTCAGAGAGGGTCTACAGATGCAACCTTTCTCTTAGAAAGGATCTATAGGAGCACCCTTTCTTTCAGAATGGTATATAGAATGAACCTTTCTTTCAGAAAGAGTCTATAGAAGCACCCTTTATTTCAGAAAGGGTCTATCGAAGCACCCTTTCTGTTAAAAAGGGTCTATAGAATAACCCTTTCTTTAAAAAAGGACCAGGCCTTTTTATGTAAGTCCACCACGTATTTTATAGAAGACCACCAGGACTTCTTATAGTAGATCATCAGTTCTTCTATTGCAAGATTACTATGTCTTCTTATAGGGGACCACCAGATCTTCTTATAGAAACTTATACAGTCTTCTTCTTCTCATAGAAAACCACCATTCTCTTAGAAAAAATCACTAGACCCTCTTACATTACACCACCAGGTCTTCGTATAGAAGTCGTTTTCTGTTCACTGGGTTATAATCCTCATTTGTGTTGCCAAAACATACTTACAGAAGATCAGATAATTGTGGAATCAAGTGCCGCTGTACATTACGAGCGTATCATAAAAATCCTATTTAAGCAAAGTCAATGTTGTGTTGTTGGCTTATTTTGGGTATATGTGTGTGTGCATCTGTGTGATAGTGTGCTTAAAAGATAAATAATTGAATTTCATTAATTCAAGTTTATTACACGAGCGTATATAAAACTTAACTATTAAATATGACTATCAACATTGTCCTGTGTAGGTTCTACACTTGTTGGCGGCTTCCTGCATACTCTGTATTTACAAAACGAACGAACGGACTACAACTCTACGAATGCTGTAAGTGTGCTATTATTTTTACCATTGATAATATCAATGGCCATATAAGTTGTGAGTTGTGACAGGAATCCATTTGAAGTGTTAATGGAAAACATTTTGCAGCAGTGAAATATTTGTTTGTCTGTCATTGTAACACAACACTCGCCCTCTTCGTTCTGTCATGTTAAGCATATTTGAAGTACCTGTGGGATATGTTTGCCGTTGTCGTTTAAGCTTAACAGAAGCAGTGGCAATTTAATTGCAAATATTTATAGCATTTTATTTTGATTATTATCAAATAATAAAGAAACAACAACAATAAAGTGTAGAATATTTAATTTGTGCCTAGCAAACGTGAAATGAATGACCAAGTAATTTAACACATTTTGCTCTCGCTAGTTTGTGTGTTGCGATAGGTTATTTTGTTAAAGAGAAAATTTAAAATATGGTGCATAAATTAACGGAATGCAGCGAACAACTGAAGCAGTGATGATATATTGCGTAGTTCCATTATTATATTGATATATATCTGTGTGAATCTTTTTCATTTCAATCTTGCAACTTGTATCATTTTCTATTCTCAATTGTATCATGCATAGCCTTTTTCTGTAATGTGAAAACAAAACACAATAGACTGTCACTTTGACCAATCCCTTGATTTCCTGTTTTAAATTGCACGGTGTATCAGTTCTTGTAAATCTGTAAAACATTACTTCCTTGCGTATTATACAGGATTCGACGTACAAGGCTGCCACAAATAGACCAAAGAGTTTTCCAAGAACACAAAGTATTTTTGTAGAAGATCACAAAAGTCCTTCCGAAAGACGACTAAAAAGTTTTTCAATATTAGACCAACAGAGCTTCTAAAAGAGAAGTCAAAAACGTCTTGTGGTAATGATATGCCAGAATTCAATGCAAAGCAAAAATTTGCTATAAAATGTGTGTCCGTCCGTCCGTTCGTACATTAAAAATTGTACGCACGCCACAGGCTGCAATAATGGTCGGGTTCAGACCAGAATAGACCCTATAGTTTTTGCCGATGATCGTGAAATATTTAGGGGGTGAAATGGACCAAAAACGAAATTGCTATGCAATTTTGTAGCGGATCTATAGGTCGCAATGGTAGTCTGATCAGCGGGAAATTGTAGGTACGGTTTAGATTTACGATGAAGAATATGCCTACAAGTGTAGATAATGGTTAGATAAAATTAGAGGTTTAAATGGACCACAAGTTTTGTGTGAAAATTGGTAAATTTTTTAGTATAATGACAATGGACCACATGTTCCACCCACTTAAGTTATATTTGAAAGTGGAACTTTTAACCTTTCCACTGATTCGAATTATGTTGATGTACGGGGTCAAATAACAGCGTTACAGCCTATTTTATACAGGGATCCCCGAATTTTAATTGTATAGTGTGACAGTAATCACGCTATATATCGCAGTTATAGCTCAATACTGAAACATTTTTGCACGAGGTAAGAGTTTTGGTCAAGGAGAATCCCAATCGTCTTGAATAATAATAGGATAGCATTTAGCGGGTGAAATTAACCCTAATTTTTGTGGGAGGACTAGTCTCGGATCTATTTGAAGCAAACTCGTAATACAAAACAATATATTTTATTATTATACCCTATACCACAATGTGTAGAGATGGTTTTTACCGGGTATTTACCCGGTAAATACCCACACGGTGGGTAAATACCCATTTGTGGGTATTTATTTGGGTATTTACTATATTGAATGGCAAATACAACATTTTACACCCTATTCCTGGGTTTAGGTTGTAAATTCGTTTCAAATGGATTGTTTTACAAAACTTTAGACTGGTGGGTAAATACTTGGGTAAATACCCGAGTATTTACCCAAGTGTTGGGTAAAAACTCATTAACTGCCGAACCACTTGACGTGGGCTGACAAAATTTGGCTTACATCTTTCTTATGTCAACAGAACTTCTGGTACTGAACGTGGAGTCTGTGGGTCCATGTTTTGATATAGCCCCCATATAGTCGTACCTCCCGATTTAAGGTATTTTTCATCTATTAGCCACATTTTACAACCAAATTGGCTGTAATTTGGTACAGTGAGTCCTCACGGAGCAGAAAATATCCTTGCAAAAATTTTTCAATATAGGTCCACGTTTTCTAATAGCCCCCATATAAGGGCACCCCGATATCGAGTATTTACCCAAATTTTGGGTAAAAACTCATTAACTGCCGAACCACTTGACGTAGGCTGACGAAATTTAACTCAAATCTTACTTATGTCAAGAGAATATCTAGCATTGAAAATGGGGTCTCTGGGTCCATGTTTTGATATAGCCCCCATATAACCGTACCTCCCGGTTTAATGTATTTTTTGTCTATTTGCCTCATTGTACAATCATAGTGGCTGAAATTTGGCATAGTGAGTTCTCAATATGTAGAAAATACCCTTGCAAAAACTTGTCAACATAGGTCCACGTTTTCTAATAGCCCCATATAAGAGTACCCCGATTTCGAGTATTTACCCAAATTTTGGGTAAAAACTCTTTAACTGCCGAACCACTTGACGTAGGCTGACAAAACGTGGCATAAATCTTTCTTATGTCAAAAGAACTTCACGTACTGAACATGGGGTCTCTAGGTCTATGTTTTAATATAGCCCCCATATAGCCGTAACTATCGATTTAAGGTATTTTTCATCTGTTAGCCACATTTTACAACCAAATTGGCTGTAATTTGGCACAGTGAGTCCTCAAGGAGTAGAAAATATTCTTGCAAAAATTTATCAATATAGGTCCACGTTTTCTAATAGCCCACATATAAGGGTACCCCGATTTCGAGTATTTACCCAAACGAACCAGTAGACGTTGGCAGACAAAATTTGGCTCAAAACTTTCTTATATCAATAGTAATAAGGGTATTGAAAATGGAGTCCCTGGGTCCATGTTTTGATATAGCCCCCATATAGCCGTACCTCCCGATTTAAGGTATTTTTAACTATTAGCCACATTTTACAATCATACTGACTGTAATTTGGTACAGTGGGTTCCCAATATGTATAAAATATCCTTGCAAAAAATTGTCGACGTAGGTCCACGTTTTCTTGTGGCCCCAATATGGGTTTCTGAAATCGGGAGGTACGGCTATATCAAAAAGTGGACCCAGGGACTCCATTTTCAATACCTTTAATACTATTGATATAAGAAAGTTTCTAGCCAAATTTTATGAGCCTACGCCAATGGTTCGGCAGATAAAGAGTTTTTACCCAATATTTGGGTAAATACTTGAAATCGGGGTACCCATATATGGGGGCTATTAGAAAACGTGGACCTATATTGATAAATTTTTGCAAGAATATTTTCTACTCCTTGAGGACTCACTGTGCCAAATAACAGCCAATTTGGTTGTAAAATGTGTCTAATAGATGAAAAATACCTTAAATCGGGAGGTACGGCTATATGGGGGCTATTATAAAACCTGGACCTAGACACCCCATTTTCAATGCTAGATATTCTCTTGACATAAGTAAGATTTAAGCCAAATTTTGTCAGCCTACGTCAAGTGGCTCGGCAGCTAATGAGTTTTTACCCACAAATGGGGTAAATACTCGAAATCTGGGTACCCTTATATGGGGGCTATTAGAAAACGTGGACCAATACTGATAAATTTTTGCAAGAATATTTTCTACTCCTTGAGGACTCACTGTGCCAAATTACAGCCAATTTGGTTGTAAAATGTGGCTAACAGATGAAAAATACCTTAAATCGGGAGGTACGGCTATATGGGGGCTATTATAAAACCTGGACCTAGACACCCCATTTTCAATATTAGATATTCTCTTGACATAAGAAAGATTTGAGCCAAATTTCGACAGCCTACGTCAAGTGGTTCGGCAGTTAAAGAGTTTTTGCCCAAAATTTGGGTAAATACTCAAAATCTGGGTACATTTATATGGGGGCTATTAGAAAACGTGGACCTATATTGACAAATTTTTGCAAGGATATTTTCTACTCCTTGAGGACTCACTGTGCCAATTTACAGCCAATTTGGTTGTAAAATGTGGCTAATAGATGAAAAATACCTTAAATCGGGAGGTACTGCTATATGGGGGCTATATTAAAACAGGTACCGTTATATGGGAGCTATATCCGAACATGGACCTATGTTGACAATTTTTGATGGAGAGGTGTTGTGACCACTAGGAACTTCAAATGTCCAATTACTGCTAGTTTGGTTTAATATTGTAGCTAAAATCATCAAATTCCTGAAAATCGGGAGGTACCGTTATATGGAGGCTTTATCAATACATCGACCTTTCTTGAAAATTTTTGGTGGAGAGGTGTGGTGACCACTAGGAATTTCAAATTTCAAATGTTCAAATTACAGATAATTCGGTTGAAACTTGTAGGTAAAATTCTCAAAATTCCGAAAATCGGGAGGTACCGTTATATGGGGACCTATGTTCATAATTTTTTCGAATATAAGTTTTTTGGTCACTAAGAACCCTAAATATCAAATTATAGCTAATTCGGTCTAGAAATGTGACCTAAAACGTCAAAATACCTGAAATCGGGTGGTAACGTAATATGGGGGCTATTCCAAAACATGGACCTATGTCCACAACTTTTGTTATATAAGTTTATTGACTTTTAAGAACCCTTAATGTAAAATTATAGCTAAATCGGTCTGAAAATATAGCTAAAAACGTCAAAATACCGTAAATCGGGGGTACCGTTATATGGGGGCTATACGGAAACGTGGACCTATGTCTTATATAAGTTTATTGGCGCTTAAGAACCCTAAATGTCAACTTATAGCTAAATCGGTCTGAAAATGTGGCTAAAAATGTCAAAATACCGTAAATCGGGGTGTACCGTTGTATGGGGGCTATACCAAAACGTGGACCTATGTCCACAACTTTTGTCATATAAGTTTCTTGACACTTAAGAAGCCTAAATGTCAAATTATAGCTACATCGGTCTGAAAATGTAGGTAAAAACGTCAAAATACCGTAAATCGGGGGGTACCGTTATATGGGGGCTATACCAAAACGTGGACCTTTGTAAACACGTTTTGTCATATAAGTTTATTGACACTAAGGAACCCTAAATGTCAAATTAGAGCTAAATCGGTCTGAAAATGTGGCTAAAAACTTCAAAATACCGTAAATCGGGGGTACCGTTATATGGGGGCTATACCAAAACGTGGACCAATGTAGACCATCATCGAACTTGACCTGCCTGCAAACAAAAGACGCGTTTTCCAAAAATTTCAGCGTCCTATCTTCATTTTTGTGGATGCTAGAGTGATTACCACAGACGGACGGACGGACGGACGTGCACAGATCGACTCAGAATTTTACCCTGATCAAGAATATATATACTTTATAGGGTCGCAAATTAGTATTTCAATGCGTTACAAACGGACAAACAAACATAATATACCCTCCATACTATGGTGGAAGATATAAAAAAATAATTTAGAAGGTTATACCTTTGTCAGCACAGCGGTTAAACTCGTCTAATGCTATTTTATAACCTCCACCATAGTATGGAGGGTATATTAAGTTTGTTTTTCCGTTTGTAACGCATTGAAATACTCATTTGCGACCCTATAAAGTATATATATTCTTGATCAGGGTAAAATTCTAAGTCGATCTGAGCACGTCCGTCCGTCCGTCTGTGGTAATCACTCTAGCATCCACAAAAATGGAGATAGGACGCTGAAATTTTGGGAAAATGCGTCTTTTGTTTGCAGGCAGGTCAAGTTCGATGATGGGCTATATCGGTCCACGTTTTGGTATAGCCCCCATATAACGGTACCCCCCGATTAACGGTATTTTGACGGTTTTAGCTACATTATCAGACCGATTTGGCTATAATTTGACATTTAGGGTTCTTAAGTGTCAATAAACATATATAATAAAACTTGTGGACATACGTCCACGTTTTGGTATAGCCCCCATATAACGGTACCCCCCGATTTGCGGTATTTTGACGTTTTTAGCTACATTTTTAGACCGATTTAGCTATAATTTGACATTTAGGGTTCTTAAGTATCAATAAACATATATAACAAAAGTTTTGGACATAGGTCCACGTTTTGGTATAGCCCCCATATAACGGTACCCCCCGATATACGGTATTTTGACGGTTTTAGCTACATTATCAGACCGATGTAGCTATAATTTGACATTTAGGGTGCTTAAGTGTTAATAAACTTACATATTAGAAGATGTGAACATAGGTCCACGTTTTGGTATAGCCCCCATATAACGGTACCCCCCGATTTACGGTATTTTGACGGTTTTACCTACATTTTCAGACCGACTTAGCTATATTTTGGCATTTAGGGTTCTTAAGTGTCATTAAACTTATTTAACAAAACTTGTGGACATAGGTCCACGTTTTGGTATAGCCCCCATATAACGGTACCCCCCGATTTGCGGTATTTTGACGTTTGTAGCTACATTTTCAGACCGATTTAGCTATAATTTGACATTTAGGGTTCTTAAGTGTCAATAAACTTATACAACAAAATTGGTGGACATAGGTCCACGTTTTGGTATTGCCCCCATATAACTGTACCCCCCGATTTACGATATTTTGACGTTTTTAGCTACATTTTCAGACCGATTTAGCTATAATTTGACATTTAGGGTCCTTAAGTATCAATAAACTTATATAACAAAAGTTTTGGACATAGGTCCACGTTTTGGTATAGCCCCCATATAACGGTACCCCCTGATTTACGATATTTTGACGTTTTTAGCTACATTTTCAGACCGATGAAGCTATAATTTGACATTTGAAGTTCTTTAATTTCAATAAACTTATGTGACAAAACTTGTGGACATAGGTCCACGTTTTGGTATAGCCCCCATATAACGGTACCCCCCGATTTACGGTATTTTGACGTTTTTAGCTACATTTTCAGACCGATATAGCTATAATTTGATATTTAGGGTGCTTAAGTCTAACTAAACTTATACAACAAAAGTTGTGGACCTAGGTCCACGTTTTGGTATAGCCCCCATATAACGGTACACCCGATTTACGGCATTTTGACGTTTTTATCTACATTTTCAGACCGATTTAGCTATCAATTGACATTTAGGGTTCTTAAATGTCAATAAACTTATATAACTAGTGGACATAGGTCCATGTTTTGGAATAGCCCCCATATAACGTTACCGCCCGATTACAGGTATTTTGAGAATTTTACCAACAAGTTTTAACCGAATTATCTGTAATTTGAACATTTGACATTTGAAATTCTTAGTGGTCACTACACCTCTCCACCAAAAATTGTCAAGAAAGCCCCCATATAACGGTACCTCCCGATTTTCAGTAATTTGATGATTTTAGCTACAATATTAAACCGAACTTTTGAAGTTCTTAGTGGTCACAACACCTCTCCATGAAAAATTGTCAACATAGGTCCATGTTCGGATATAGCTCCCATGTAACGGTACCTCCCAATTTTCAGTAATTTGGCAATTTTAGCTACAATTTTTAACAGAACTAACTGTAATTTGACATTTGAAGGTTGTAGTGGTCACCACACATCTGCATCAACAATTTTCAACATAGCCCCAATATAACGATACTTCCCGATTTTCGGTACTTTGAGGATTTTACTTAAAATTTTTAACCGAACGTAGGTCCATGTTTTTGTATAGCCCCAAAACAAACCTCCCGATTTTTCGTACCTTAGCTTTATTTTTTGGACGAACTTTCTGTAATTTGAAATTTAAAAGTCAACAAAAATTCTGCAACAAAAATTGTTCATTTAAGTTCATATTTTCGTATAGCCTAGATACCTCCGAACTAGCTGTTAATGACATTTGAAGTTCCCACGTTATGTACCGATTTTCGATATTTTGAGGATTCTAGCTAAATTTTTTAACCGAATTAGGAGTTATTTGACATTAAAGGCTCCCATCAAAAACTGTCAACATAGGCCCATGTTTTATTATAACCCCTATATAACAGTACCTCCCAATTTCTAGCCCACCAAAAATTGTCAACAGTTAGATATAGGCACCATAAAAAAGGGTCTCCCGAATGACTCATTTTATGTACATTATCAGACATTTTAACGTACTCACTTAAAGTTGGGGACAGGAATGAATATTTTATGGTGGAGGGTATGAAAAGTTCGGCCCGGCCGAACTTAATGCTTTTTTACTTGTTTAAATTATTTTAGTTTCATTTTTAATACACATTTTAAAACCAAAAGTATAACGTGTCGCAATAATATAAAATAAATTCCGTGTAAAACTAATGCTCAGGGCAAGTGGTGTTGGGTATCACATTGCCGGCCCGTCCGACTATAGCCCTCTCTTACTTGTTTATATTTAGAGAAGTAGGGGTTTATATTTCCAATTAGAGGAGTTCGGGGTTAGAGGTAAGACATTCAATTGGGATTGGATAATGTGAATCCAAGTAAGTAGCGGTGACAACGCTAGGTGAGGTTTTATACAAGATCGCTCACCCGCCTGTGATAAAAAGTGTCTGTAATAATTTCAAAAATATCCGTCCATATCGGTGATCCGTGTCCGTAGCAATTTTGGAATAGCAAATGGGTTATATAGGGCCATGTTTTGGTATTTTGTGTTCATAGAGGTAAGAAAATATTTTCACAAATAACAGTATATATAGCTCGATCTTCGTATATTTTTGTGCACGTTTTAAGAACTTAATAATCTTGTCTTCAAACGAAGCAGAATTTTATAAATTTTTTTTTTTTAAAAATGTGAACTGTCAAATTCAACGTTTCTATTTTAGGGAAACAATTTACTGTTTTTGTCCAAAAATCGGGCAAAAATTTAAAAAAATCTGTCTAGCTTAATTAAAAGATTTTCAATGTATTTAATAAGCTCACAAAAATATATGAAGATTGATCCATTCATTTTGGACATACCGTTGGCACCGACTTCAAAACTGCCATTTCGAGAAAAACGAGTTTTAAGTTGGCCTCTACACACAAAACACAACGGTTCTTTCACTCCATATCTCAGCCAATTTTGCTCCGATCAACTTGGAATTTTCTGCGGCATATTCTACACTACCTGTACTTTCGATTTTTTTTTAATTGGTAAGTAGAGGTAATTCCTTAATGTTTGCAGTAAACTCCATACAGTCGTTGTTGTTTCAAAACTGATCACGGTGCTCTTGAAACAAATTTAAATGGAAGGTGCTTACACCTTGGAAGTTTTTGCTGATTCTGATACTACAATGTTCATAGATGAGAAAAATCAAAACACGGAGCGCTTTTTAAATAAATCGCGATTTAAGCTGATATTTTTGGGGTTGTTTAGCCTTTTACAATTTTTCTTAGAAACCGCAAGTCCTACCAAAATAGAACTAAAAAAATGTTGTAGCTATGAAAATTCTCTACAAGAATGACCTTAATGGAATTCTCGTCGGTTTTACCGTTTTTGAGATATAGAAGTTCAAATTGGAACAATTCAAATTCAATTCAATTCTTTATCGCCCCCTTATAAAACAATGTCATGACTGCAAATTCCCAACTTAAACTTATATATCCAAAAAAATGGGACAACTTACCACAAGTTACTTAAGCCAGTCTTGTAGATAATTTTCACAGCTTTAAGATTTTCTCTGGTCCCATATTGATAAGACTTACCGTATTCAAGCAAAATCGCGAAACCCTAACAAAAAAAACCTAAAAATGTAAACTGAGCTTTTTTTTATCTCAAAAATGGTACAGGCTAGGAACAAATGATAAAAGTCAATCCTCTACAGAATTTTCACAGCTATAACATTTACTTTAGCTCCATTTCGATTGGACTTGCGGCTTCCAAGCAAAATCGTGAAAACCTAAAAAACACCTAAAAATGTGAAATTTGACCGCGATTTATTTAAAAATCCCTACAGCGATTTTTTCTTGTTTTTGGATTTTTCTCATCTATGAACATTGCTGTTTCAGAATTCACAAAACCTTCCCCTGTGTAAGCGGTTTTCATCAAAAGTTAGTTAAGGCGCACTCTTCATGACATTGGTTAATAAGGGGCGATACAGTCAATGTATTGTCCCAATTTGAACTTCTATATCTCAAAAATAGTAAAACCTACGAAAATATCATAAAAGTCGATCTTGTAGAGAATTTTCATAGCTACAACATTTTCTTTAGTACTATTTTGATAGGACTTGCGGTTTCTAAGTAAAATCGTGAAAATCTAAACAACCCCTAAAAATGTCAACTTAAATCGCGATTTATTTAAAAAGCGCTCCGCCGATTTTTTTTTTTTTTGTTTTTTGATTTTTCTCATCTATGAACGTTGTAGTTTCAGAATCCACAAAAACTTCCGAGTGTAAGCACCTTCCATTTAAAATTGTTTCAAAAGCACCGTGTGGTACAAATAAACTAAACGCTTAATAAAAATTTACGTTACAACTCAAAATCCTCTAAATTTCCTTATACCTACCAGTAACATTCGTAAAAATATATGTATATACATTGTAGGGTCTCAAATTATTATTTTAAATTCATAACAAACGGAAAACAAATTTAATATACCCTCCATATTATGGTGGAGGTTAAAAAATTTGATACACTTTGTGGTGTAGTCGTTGTGGTGTAATCACCTTACAAGAACATTTTGGAAAAGGTATTATAAATAAGTTTTTCCGAAATTTCATGTAACACCCCACATGTGGTATACCAAAATTCATATCTCGACGAGATGAGATGTGTGTCCGTCCGTCCGTTCGTTCATTAAAAATTGTACGCACGCTACAAGCCGCAATTATGGACCAATCTTCACGAAATTTTGTATGGAGGTCGGTATCAGACAAGAATAGACCCCCATAGTTTTTAGTGATAATCCTGATGAAAAGGACAAAAAACTAAATTTTTATCCGATTTGTAGCGGCTCTGTAGGCCACAATAATAGTCCGATCTGCGCAAAATTTTAAGAAAAGTTTGGAATTACAATAATGGAGAAGCTTGCAATTTCAAATGATGATCAGATAATATTTAGCGGGTTAAATGGACCAAAACTTTTGTGTGAAAATTGTTAAAAATTTTAATATACATCTTATATCTTCATTGTTGGAAGATACATTGCGCCCTCATAAGACGAAGTTTTAATCTTTCCATTGGTGTTATTCCCTAGTATATGGAAGGAATTCCACAGTATGAATTGTGTATAGTGTAACCATAATCACGCTAGGGGTTGCAGTTATAGCTCAAAACTGACAAAATTTTGCACAAGGTAAGAGTTTTAGTCAAGGAAGTTGCCAATAAAATTGGGTAATGATCAGATAGTATTTTGCGGGTGAAATTGACCATAACTTTTGTGGGAAAAATATCCTAATTTAATTGTTGGAAGATATTTTCTTTTCTGGGGGACATATTCCGTCAAATTACGAATACGAAACTTGAAAACCAATCTTTGACCACACCCGTGATGCAAATTACATCAATGTAGCGGTAAGATAGCGGACCTTTATTGTTTTGGCTTATTTGTAAGGAAATACATTTACCTTGCATGTTACAAAATGTCGCAATCATGAAAGAACATTTTCTAAGTCATGATAGAGAAATTCCCAGTTCTTAAATTGAGGTAAATTACAATGATGCACGGGACTTTGAAGCATTTGTGCCGCTTTGGGCAAAAGTAATACAATACCTCGATATAATTCGCCGAAAGCTATTATAAAGGTCTTTTCGTATTTTTTCTTAATACGAATTTTATTTTTATACCCTCAGCCTTTAGGCTAAAGAGGGTATTTACACTTTGATACGACCAAAAATGTGCCTCATCGAAATAATGGTTTTAGACCCCAAGTATGTTTGTACGATATTTGTTTCAGACAATTTTGAGTAGATCTAGCAATGTCCGTCCGTCTGTCTGTCTGTCTGTCTGTCCGTCTGTCTGTCTGTCTGTCTGGCTGGCTGGTACGCACGATAACTCTCGAACGGATCAATCGATTCGGTTCAAATTTTGGGTATCGAAATATTTTGTCCAGATTCGATTTAAGTTCGAAGATGGGCCGTATAGGTCCACTCCTTCAGGTACCTCCCCCACAAATGTTCAAAAATTGTCGCAAAACTTGTGCGCACGATAACTCTTGTAGGGAATAACCGATTTGGTCCATACTCTGCACATCGTGTAATTTCTACCAAACTTAGATGAGGTTCCAATATGGAATCAATCGGTCCACTCCTTCGGGTACCTCCCACACAAAATTTCGGAAAAGTTCGGTTTAGGACCTGGTCTCGAATCTCTTTGATTTTTGTTTACGCAAGTTGTATTCGCTGTCCACTATACGACGCTGTAAGTTTCATTAAGGGCAAGTCCATACTTCCTGAGAAAATAGCCTGAAAGTTACAAAAAACCCTATGACACCGTGTGTAGTGGTTGGAGCGCAAGATAACTTTCGAACGGATCTGCCGATTCGGTCCCAAAATTGGCTTTCGTAATATTTTGTCCAAACTTAGTTCAAGTTCAAAGATGGATTTTATCGGTCCACTCCTTCCGGTACCTCCCCACAAAAGTTCGAAAATGTTCGGAAAATTTGTGCGTACGATAACTCTTGAAGGGAGTAACCGATTTGGTCCATACTTTGCACATTATGGAATTTCTACCAGACTTAGATGAGGTTCCAATATGGACTCAATCGGTCCACTCCTTCGGGTACCTCCCACACAAAATTTCAGAAAGGTTCAGTTTAGGACCTGCTCTCGAATCGCCATGGTTTTTGTTGTAACATCTTGTATTCACTGTCCCCTATACGAAGGTACAAGCTTCCTCAGGGCAAGTCCATACTTCCTGAAAAAATATTGTTTCCAAACTTAGTTTAAGTTCGTAGATAAGCCATATCGGTCCACTCCTTCAGGTACCTACCCCACAAAAGTTCAAAAATATTCGGAAAAATTGTGCGCACGATAACTCTTGATGGGAGTGACCGATTTGGTGGATTATATCGGTCCACTCCTTCCGGTACCTCCCCCACAAAAGTTCGAAAATGTTCGGAAAATTTGTGCGTACGATAACTCTTGAAGGGAGTAACCGATTTGATCCATACTTTGCACATTATGAAATTTCTACCAGACTTAGATGAGGTTCCAATATGGACTCAATCGGTCCACTCCTTCGGGTACCTCCCACACAAAATTTCGGAAAGGTTCAGTTTAGGACCTGCTCTCGAATCGCCATGGTTTTTGTTGTAACATCTTGTATTCACTATCCCCTATACGAAGGTACAAGCTTCCTCAGGGGCAAGTCCATACTTCCTGAAAAATATTGTTTGCAAACATAGTTTAAGTTCGTAGATAAGCCATATCGGTCCACTCCTTCAGGTACCTATCCCACAAAAGTTCAAAAATATTCGGAAAAATTGTGCGTACGATAACTCTTGATGGGAGTGACCGATTTGGTCCATACTTTACACATTCTTATAATGTCTACCAGATATAGATCAGGTTCGAATATTGACCATTCCATCCCGTACCTCCCACACAAGATTTTTGATAAGTTCACTTTAAGTCCTGCTATTGAATCACTTTGATTTTTGTTGAAGCAACTTACATTCGCTGCCTCAATCACGATGGTAAAAGTTGTTTCAGGGTCAAGTCCATACTTCTTGAGAAAACAGCCCGTAGGGTGTAAAAACACCCTATGGCACCCCCATGGTCTATGTCGCTCCATTCCTTTATGTACCTTTTCCTCAAAATTTTTGAACTTTAATCCTAATCAACATTTTTGTGGGTTCATACGACCAAAATTTTGAAACCCCCTAACTACATAAGTTTTTTGTGAAAAAAGTGTTTCAATTTGCACAGGCTGAGGGTATATCTCTGTCGGCTCAGCTGACTGATACTTTCTTACTTGTTTAAGATGCAATCCGTCTATCCATTATAAAATAAGAAAAATACCATCTAACGTTTCCAGTAATGGCGTTATATCATTAGGATGGCTTTAAAAAAATCGATGTCGGATTTTTTTGGGCTGCACATTCCTAAAATGATTAGTTTTGTTGGATTTTTAGGTAGCCAAAGTATGATCACAAATGGAAGATGATAACACGTGTCACTGGGGTTTCAAAGTTTCCATAGTAATTCCAAAGTTGAAATTACACGAAATTGCTCTAAAGGCCACATTTCTTGTCCAATCGATGAGAAATTTTTCACAGCTGTGGCTAGAAAGCGAACCCTACAAAGATTTTAATAGTGCTCCAATAGTATATTTGATTACTTTTAGGTAATTTGGGCCCTATGATATAATTACGGCCATTGAAGCAACTTCGGGACAATTCACCTTTGGCAACATAAAAATTACTATGGTAATTGTGAGGCCCCAGTGGCACGTGTTAACATATTCCAATTGTTCTCAAACCTTGATAATCTTAAAATCCAACAAAACTAATAATATTATAGGGGTGTCGCCTAAAAATCCGACATGGATTTTTCCATTTGAATTAAAACCAGTTTATGTATCATGTATGTATGGCCGGACGGGTAAGATATGTATCAATAATATAAAATAAATACCGCGGAAAGTGAGTACCCAGGGATAGTGGTGTAGGGTATCACATGGTCGGCCCCGTCCGACTATAGCCCTCTCTTAATTGTTTATTTGTAGGGCTCATCCGTTAGAATGTCTACATATTTTCAACTTTGTATCCAAAACAATTTAAAACTTAACTTATTTACCAATCCAATTTGTATCGCTGTGACAAAATATCACCAAACATAACTCTTTCACTCTAATTATTCCAGAAAAATCCTCAACGCAACTTTAAGGATACCAAACAAGTTAACCTTTACCTTTACAAAATCACATATCTATAGTTCCATGAAAAGCAATAACTTTTCTCTAACTGTCATTTGTTAAATCCAGCAGCAGCAACAAAAACAAAAATAACAAATCATTTTAGAAAATTACATTTTGCAGAGAAAAGCAGTGATGTGTAACTTTATGACACTCAAAGATGAGGTGATGTTTAAAACCAAAAGGGAGAGCAAAAATCACAAATCACACACCAAACACGTACAGCAAGGTAAGCACAAATTTTAGGCAATGTTTGAATTTTCCACACTTAGTACATTTTAGTTAAAGAATAACCCCATCAACCACCATCTCTTAACAAACACATATCGAGAAAATACCCATGAACAAGTTTATTATGCATGCTACAACATTGTTGTGTTTAAGTTTAAATCATGTTAAGATTGTATATTTTTGCATAGGCAAATATATACGTGGAAGTAAGACACACACTTACTCATGAATAATAATAAAGTACTACATATAATGTAGTAGATCTGATTTACCATCACTACTGTATTGCAGCATTTTATGAACAACAACATCTGTATTTGTTGTTCTAAAGATTTGTTCAGATGTTTAGTCAGCCGTTAAGTTTTCCATGTAAATTTTTATTGATGGTTAAGGTGGTTGTACTCTTCATACGTTTCTTCATACTGATGCAAGACCATTATCTCGATCGTTATTCTCATCATCTGGCTTGATATATTTATGTGTGTTACATGTGTGGTATTGTGGCTTTTAGCAGCCAGGCAAATAGGTGTCTTTATTGCATGAATGTGTTTCATTTCTTTCTAAAAGGGTTGAATTATTCGGAATTCAATTATTATATATTTTCAAATATTTTAAAGTGAAATACATATCTGTAGAAGCATAAAATACGGCAGAATCATTTCGAAACAAATAAATCTTCAAAAAGTTCGAATATTTCTATAACCTCCGCCATAAAATGGAGGGTATAACTAAATTTGTCATTCCGTTTGTAACACAACGAAATATTCATCAGAGACCCTATTAAGTATATGTATATTATTGATCAGGGTAAAATTCTAAGTCGATATAACCATGTCCGTATGTTGAAATCAACATACAGCTCGCAATTTTTAAGATAGAGCTTTGTTATTTGGTATAGCAGTATCTATTACGATTGTTTGTATTGCAAATGGGCTATATCGGTTCACGATTTGATATAGCCCCTATAGAACTGTACCACCCTATTTTCGGTATTTTGAAGGTTCTAGCCTCTTTAGGGCATTTAATCTCTTTTGAGTTCAACAACTTTCCACCAGAAATTCGTAGGTATTGACGTGTTGATATAGCCACCATGGAACGGTAGATCCCGAATATCGGTATTTTGAACGTTAGCCATATTGTTTTACCGAATTTGCTGAAATTTGGTATTAGGTTAGGTTAGGTTAGGTTGAAAAGAGGGGCGATATAAGAATCGCCACATGCCCGTATGGACATACATTTAAGCCAGGATAGGAATTGTTGAACTGTGTTCAACAACTTAGGTTAAGAAAATGAATTAATACTTGATTATTACAAATTTGAATTTCCGTTACAAGTTTTGTTTTTCAAAACAGTCAGGCTTAATCCCATAGTCGTTGTTTTAATATTTAATATTTACCAAGGGGTAAGGCAGGGAATACTATAGTTTCAGATCTCGCCACAGATCTTCATCAGTTCCCATATTTCTTGTTTTTCAACAAGAAACTTTTTATACCCAAGTGTCAATTGCTAGCTCAAATAGATACGTGCGCAAAGAAACACTCTGATCGAGAATTTCTTTGGCACTACCTAAACTCTAGCAACTTCACTTGCAAACAAATCCAAATTTTTCCCACTGCTATGCGTTCGTCGATTCTCGACGAAAAAGCACATAACTAATTTGTTGGTATTGCATACTACAGCAATAAACAACATTTTGACGGTGCCCGGTCTCACAATTAGGAGGGTTGGCGTTTTTTGTTTGGGATGACGACTTCTATTTTGTTTTTCAAAATAGTCAGGCTTAATCCCATAGTCGTTGTTTTAATATTTTATTAAAACAACTTTAATTTATTAGTGGAAAAAAAATTGGCGATGTTTACCAAGGGGTAAGGCAATATGAATTACAATACAACTTTTAACATCTTTGATATGGTAACCTTTTACTCATGAAAATCGAAGAGCTTTCACTCATGAGATAAAAGGCTACCATCGCTCTTAATTAATTCCATTCGTTCCTTTTTTTCTGAAGTCTTACAAAATGTCTACGACAAAAGAAACAAAATTGTATTACTTCACTTGTATAAAATCCGCCTTGTCATCATTGGTTCACCCGCAACAAATTTATATTAATCTTGCCGCTTTTCATTTGCCTTAGCTGATTACAATTCTGAAGCAGTTGGTCACCGCTAACCTTCAACCGCTACAGTCCATTACAAGACTAGCTACTACAGAATTGTACAGGCCTATTGTGTGCTCTAATTGCGGAAGCCTAAGGGGAATAACTTTTTATTGCTTAATTTATTAAAAGAAAATAAATTTATCAGTTAAGAAATCCTGTGCCATTGACATAATATATTAAGTTTTTGAACTCGCTTGTCCTAATTTGGTGGAATTCTAGAATAGTGCTACTTCCCAGAAATTGGTTTCATAGCGCCGCGAAGGCTGGGCAATGACATGCTCTGCATTCACTGCTTTCTGCACACATGCTTGTAGCCCTAGTTGTCCTGTAATGATGCCTGTCAGTCTACTAATGTCCTTTTTACTCATTAAAAGTAGTTCCTTTGTTTTATCCTCGTCTGGGTATCCCAGAGGATTTTTGTTTTTTCCCTTTTTCTTCAGTGTTCCTAGAGGGATGTATGGGTGTTTTCTGCCCATGCCTTTAACTCTAAACGCGCCGCTTTCAAAGGCTTAGCATTATCTAGGCTCATTGGCCTGTAGGATCGTATTATGATCCGGCAGTCGAAGGGAGATCCTCGTTTCCTGGTCTTCGATATATAGACCCAGACCCGTTCTCCCCCTAGAACGGACCCATCTGTAAACCCACAGCTTCCAGTTGGCATCCGTTCCAGGGTTCCATCGACCCACATGTCTCTGTTCGGTATTAACATTTCACACAAGGCGGCTTCAATTGTTTTATGTATAAGGTCTGATAGAATATGATCTCGCTCATCGACTTAAGTCTTATAGCTGCAATGGCTGCTTCATACCTTACCTGAATTTCTATTGGGTGGACAAACAAAATTGTCTCTAAAGCCCTGCTTGTTGTAGTCCTCATTGCCCCGCTGATACTTAAGCAGCACATTCTTTGGACTTTTTGTAGTAATTTTACGTTGCATTTCTTGTCCGTAGCTGTCCACCATACCATAGATGCATAAGTTAGAATCGGTCTAATTTCGCTTCTGTATAACTAGTGTGTCATCCTAGGATTGAAACCCCATTTAGAGCCTATAGCCCTTCTGCAGGTTGACTAACATCTGTGGGCTTTATTAGCCCTTACCTGAATATGGTCTTTCCATTTAAGTTTTCTGTCCAGAATTACTCCCAGGTACTTAACTGTTGGAGAAATGTTTATCATCTTATCTAGGAAAACGGGTTCTTCGCAAGCTCCTATTTTCGTTTTCCTAGTGAATAGACATAGATCTATATTTTCCGGGTTGACATTTAGATCTCTCGGTCTAGCCCAGTTGTAAGCTATTTTTAGAGCCCTTCTACAGAGTATATTTGGATTCTTTCCCCTAAGAAGTATTATAACGTCGTCTGCATAGCAGATGGGTTGAAATCCCTCGTCGGTTAAGATCCTTAGTGGACTATTTATGGTGGTAACCCACAGGAGAGGTGATAGTATTCCTCCCTGTGGCGTCCCCGGCCAACTTTGTCTCTTTTTGTTACGTCTTGTAACGCGCAGCTTATCTATCCATCTATCCTTAGCATATGGTCTATCCAGTGAGCTCGCTGCTGACAATTTTTATTGGTCCACTCTTTAAAATGTGTTCCAGTATTTTATCGCGGACCATATCGACACCTCCAAATAATAGTATGCTAAGTCTAAAAAGTGAGTTTTGCAGGATAAGCTCTCAAAGTGTGGAAATTTTTTTGAACTTCAGTACTATGCTAAGTCAATATTTGTTTATAACTTCTGTTCGGATTGACCGATCATTACCAAAATTTGACAGAAATTAAGTTAAAGGACGCTCGACACCTCCAAATAATAGTTTGCTAATTCTGAATAGTGAGTTTTGCAGGACAAGCTCTAAAAGTTTGGAAATTTCTTTGACCTTCAGTACTATGCCAAGTAAATATTTGTTTATAACTTCTGTTCGGATTGTCCGATTATTACCAAAATTTGACAGAATTTAAGTTAAAGGACGTTAAATATAAAAATGTAAAGAACTTGAAAACATGCTAAGTCGACTTAGCATACTATTGTTTGGAGGCGTCGATATTTTCGATGGCCTGCTGGTGCTCTTTATGTATTGTGCCGGACCCTCTACTGGTATCGATCACCGCATAGCACCTCTTGTCCCTGTAGTTCTTCCTGGCCACCTTGGCGTAAGTAGATGGCGGCTTCGTACCAATCTCTGCGGCCATCTTCCTCTTCTGGAAGGTCATGGGCTTCTTGTCAGAGCCTTCGGAACTTCCAGAGGATTGCGCGGTCGCGCTCACCTTCTTCGTGTCCGAGCACTCCTTTTCGCCCTCAGTCGAATGGTTCTTTGGGCAATCTCCTTTGCGTGGGTTTTGAGATGGCTTAGGACATTTGATGGTGGGAAGCTTATTTTCTTCTTACTTGGTTTGGCGGTATTTTCTTCCTCTGGAGATCTGATCCTCTTCGCCGCTTCCGAAGAAGTGGAGGTATTGTTGATCTCTTTTGGAGTGGCCCGCTGTTCCTTGTTTAGCAGTGCCTGGATCCTCCTGCACCTACGTCTCTGGGCTCCAGTCCACCGCACTTTTTTCTCCGTTGTAAGTTTAGATATGCTTTCGCTTACCTCTTCTACCATCTTGTGGACCTCCTCGTTAACGGACTTCTCCACAACGGTGGTGTTAATTTTGCAACTGCTGTCTGATTCGAGTCAGGGTCGCTACCATCCTCGGATGGTTGGATCCAGATTAAACTCTCCCTACGCTTCCCCTTCTCCTCCTCTTTTTTACCTTTCGGTTGCGTGCTTGTAGCAGTACCGTCGACCACACATGCCAAGGCACCCACATCTGTGGCAGATGTTTGCTCACGATCGCTTGATGACGACGAGGTGTGACTCGCAGACAGATCACTATTCTCCGCCGGCACTGGGTTATTTAGGCCCTGCACCGTTATTTAGGCCTTGCACCGTTTTATTCCTTCTTTGTGTGACACATCCGTAGTCAGTTTTTTGTCCGCGGAAAACTCAGAGGCTTCCAAAAATAGGTGGTCGTGCCACTCCACCCTAGACGGTTCATGTCACAAGAGATTTCCCTCGTAAATGAAAGAGTAGCACGACCATCCACCTCCCCCTATCCGCCGGTGGAGACGCGCCCTGTAGGAGAACTGACAAAACACCCTCGGGAAATTTGGTATGTCGCACGAAAACCCGTACGAAAGGAAAGCAGTCACTCACTTTCGTCTAAAAAGGCGTTCATGTATTTCGCAAACTATCGTGCGACTGCCGTTACGTATCCTATGCGAAATACTACTAATTTGAATGTACATTTGTACAACTATGTTCCACAAATGAGAAATAGAAACAAAATCCACATATACATACAAACATTGGAATAAGTGTGATTTGTTTTGTTTGAGAAAAAAATTGTGTCGGTATTTTGAAATATTTTACTTAATTGATTTCTTCAAAATAATGGTTAAAACCGCATTTAAAACGTGTCTATAAAATTTTTATTTTATTTTAAGAATGTGTTGCATAAACTTGTCTTAAAATTTTCGGTGTTATTCGCAAATTTACATTCTACTCGACAGCTACAAAGCAAGTGAGTGATTTTGACATTCTCTTTCTATAAAAGACAGTCCTTTCGAAATACATAAACCCAAATTTACATGGAAAAGTCTATGTTTACGTGTTATTTCGTATGGCTTATCGGTCGCATAGATTTTCGTTTCGAAGTTGTTTACAAGAACAGAAAATGACTTTTTTTCCATTTCGGAAGCGCAAGAAACCTTTAGGTCGACATACATACATAAACAGGGGGTAAGTCTTCTTCATAAACGAAAGCAAACTAATTTTTTCATTTTACTTCAATACAACTGGTATAAAAAAATCGGCCTGGTCGAATTTAACGCCGTTCTTACTTGTTTTTTAACTCGGTTGGTACTGCTACATTAGACCATACCAATAGGCATGTTCCTAAAATGATATTCACAAAGTCTAAATTCAATTCTAAATATATAACTTCAAACTAATAACACATTCAATAACCCCATTTCAATATTTGTACACACATACCTGAGCTCACAAGAAGCCTTTTGCAACAGGCAATAATAATAAGACTGATTCGCATCTCCGCAGCAAAATAATTTTAATTTATGACATTAATTATGTTTTGCCTGTGGTTTTGCACAATAATTCAATTAAAATATTCTTACTTTCCAAGTGAGAAAATATCGTTGTATACCATCAAGTCTCTCTCTATACCAGTGCAAAACCACTAACCATCTCTGCCACACATCAACAGTTCACATAGTTTTAATTAATTTTTATCGGAAATATATTAAAGTTTATATTGGTTTTTATGGCCGAGCAGTCTGTCTAACATGGAAAGATTTCCTGTGCGGCATACAAACTATACTAATTGCTCATATTGAGAAGAAAATTTATTAAAGTTCTATAGTTTTTGGAGTTATTCCTTAAGTACATGAGTAGGTGTTAATTGAGGAATGTTATTTTATAAATTGAATTCAAGTAGTTTCAAATGAAATGTGGTTATTAATTAAAAAGGATATTGATGAAGAATAACAAGTAAAAAGTCATTAAGTTCGGCCGGGCCGAACTTTCTATACCCTCCACCATCAAATAGTCTTAATTAAAATGGAATAACTAGTTTCCTTTCACAGTTTTAAGTGGAGAAATTTTTCAACCAAAAGTCTAAATTATCTACTCTAAAGAAAATATGTACAGGTGAAAGGTGAAAGGTACCATCTACGGGGCTACATCAAAGAGTGGACCTATCTTTACAATTTTTGTGAAAAAGTTTTATAACTACAAGGCAACATCAAAAGTCACATTACTGGTAGTGCCGTCAAAAACAGTAGCTAAGACTCTCAAAATACCTAAAATCGGGAGCTACCCTTATGTGGGGGCTATACCATAACATAAACCTATGTTGACGAGTTTTGCTGGAAAAGTTTCGTGACTACAGAGAACTTCAAATGTCATATTACAGTTCGGTTAAATATTGTAGCTAAAACCCTCAAAATACCGAATATCGTGAGGTACTGTTATATGAGAGCTATACCAAAACATGGGCCGATATAGCCCATCATAGAACTTGACCTGCCTGCAAGCAAAAGACGAATCTTAGAAAAATTTCGTCCTATCTCCATTTTTGTGGATGCTAGAGTGATTACCACAGACGTATGGACGTACGGACGGACGGACTTAAATCGGCTCAGAATTTTACTCTGATCAAGAATATATCGTCTGCTCCGTCGGAAAAGGTCGTAAGTCCACTTTTTTTGGAAATCGCGTTTTTGTTACAGGATGATAGCACAAGTCAAAACACGTCGTATGATACAAAGAAAATGTTAGTATGTCCCGTTTTTCTATACGTTTTGCCCTTGTCGGAAAAGGTCGTAAGTCCACAAAACGTACAAATTTGAGAACGAAAAGGTCGTAAGTCCACAGGAAAATGTATACTTTAAAAGAATACTACAGCTAATGTAGTTCAGATATAATGTTTAACGTCATCCATGGTTGGGGTACAATGTAAAGAACTAGCCTACACCTTTGGATGATAATCGGATGATATTTGGCGGAGCCTGTGGACCAAACTTTTGAACAAAAATGTGATAATTTCGATATTGCAACGAAAATTTACATTTGAAATCTATTTTCCCCTATAAGCGAACTGATTATGAAAGATGGACTTCTGGCCTTTTCTTCGATACAAATTGGGATGCTGTATGTGTTAAAATACCTCATGTATTGAAAAATTTGTAAAAAAATCAAAATTTTACTGTTTTTTCTGTCGTATATCTTACTTAACTTTATCAACTGGTAATTTGTGGTTTCTCTAGGGATATTTATTCACATAACGAGATAAGTTTGTATTCTGAATTCAATAAAGTAATACCTTCTAACGGACGGGTAAGTGCAACGTTTATATTATTAAATGATTCTAAAATAATAACACTGTGCTACAGTGAAAAATTGCAGGGGTTCTGATGCATAAATTCGGTATTGTAGGAGTCCATTGAAGGCGAAAATACCTTTGGTTATATAGTGAAAAACGGGGTTTTTTGGATATTCGACTTAAAACGGACATAACTTATTTTCTCCGCAACGGACATTTACAGCTTATTTTTATTTAAAAGGTGAAAATCATGTCTTTCGAACAGGCATTAATTTATAAAAATCGGGTAACAAATGGTTAAGTTATACCCAGCAAAATTTGAAGGAAGGGGTTCCATGCGATGACGTGATTTTATGGCATCTTTTGCATTGGTTCAAACGAAGTCGTGAAAGACCCGATATTTTCATTAGCATTTGAATCAATTCAAAGGAAGTCATGAAAGATCCGATATTTTGATCAGCATTTGAACCCATGCAAATGAAGTCGTGAAAAATACGATCTTTTCATCAGCATTTGAACCCATTCCATCGATCCAATAGAGATGAATTTTGTGTTTTAATTTATACACATTTTTCTAAATATACAAGATTAATTATTTCAAATAGGCTTGATGTTGTCGGAGACTCGAAATCACAACCAACGTTGTTAAAACTCTCGTCATAATGTTGATGTCATTGCAAAGGGTTGGTGAAAATGACATGCCAAATCATTGGTGGAAATGACATGGCACAGCATTGGTGAAAATGACATGTCAAAGCATTGATATAAATGACAAGCTTTGGATCCAAAAATGAATATCATCTTTTGGGGTCCACGCTCATATAAAATTTATCGATGAAGATGCTAAAAAGATGACATGCCAGATCACTTGCACCCATGATTGAATGGCATCTTTGGCATCGAACATTTTGCTGGGTAGTGATTTAAGTGTGACAAAAACGCATTTAAAAACAGGAAAATGCTTTTCCTCGTGCTCTAGACTGCGTAGAAGACACCCCACTACGTAATTATTTACATTTATCAAGAAGGAAATTTAGTTAGCTTTACAAAATGGGAAAAATCAATGAAATCGGTTGAAAAATAGGGCACCGGTGTAACCCGCTCCTACGAAATTCAACAAATATATAACCTACTTCCACCAAGGGACATCCCTGTGCCTAATCTGAAAGTTAGATGGAATAAGTACTTAGTGTCGGAGATTCAACAACCGTTGCCTCGCAAATTAATTTTCTGACCGATACTTTCATAACTTTTGCAAAAAAGCGTTTTTTAAAAAATAGGGCCAGCCCCGCCCTCTCCGAAATTCAAAAAATATAAAGCCTATTTTCACCTCCGTTGTTCCTTGTATATTCTCTGAAATTTTCAAAAAAATCGGTTCAGCCGTTTTTGAGTCTATGCGGAACATACAAACATACACACATTGTCTTTCATATAAAGGATTTCACATAAACGTTTTGGTCCATTAAACCCGCTAATAATTATGTCATCACCATGTTAAATTGCAAGCTTATTCTTTGCCTTAAACTCAAATCATTCTTTAAATTTCGCTCCGATCGGAATATTACTGCGATCTACAGGAAAGCTACAAAGTCGAGTAAAAATTGTGGGTTTGGTCCATTTCACACCATTCGATCATAACAAACATTTAATAGGGTCACTTCTGGTCGGAACCCGACCTCTCCACAAAATTTCGTGACGATCGGTCCAAAATTGAGGCCTGGAGTTTTATTACAATTGTTAATGGATGGACGCTTTATCTCTTCAAGATATGAACAAATGGTCTACGACGAATACTTCGCGATATTACACGAATATTGGAAAAAACAAACTTTTAATACCCTTTCCACATTGTTTTGTAATGTATAAATATTTTATTTTAAAAACGTCCGTAAATTGTAGGAAAAGGTCGTAAGTCCCTACAAAAATACAAAACTGTACAAGGAAAAGGTCGTAAGTCCAGAGACATCCAATTGTCTCCCGAACGCGACGGAATTTTATCAAACAAAGTACAGGTATAGAAGCGGAATAAATAAACGAAAAATACTGCCTTTACCACCATAATAAAATCTTTAATACAGAAAGCGCTGGAATGTTTTTTCTTCCTCCTGAAAAATTTATTGAAAGGGACTTACGACCTTTTCCGACGGAGCAGACGATATATACTTTATAGGGTCGCAAATGATTATTTCAATTCGTTATAAAAGGAAAAACAAACTCTATATACACTTCATAATATGGCGGAGAGCATAAAAAGACATAAAATTAGGAAAATTGTTCAATATTCATGGCAATGTTTAAGACGTATGTATAAGAAGCGTATTATTTTTATATACACATTTATGCTAATCACCAATATTTTTGAAAATTTAACATAGCTGAAGCTAATTTTTACCCTTTTACAACCAGCGACTTGTGATAGTTATTATACAAATTAAATATTGGCCTCAACAGATAATTTGCGTGGGAGCTGTGGCTATGTTTATGTTAAACCAGTAAGGAAAGGATCAAAGTTGGGCGGGGCCGACTATATAATACCCTACACCACTGTGAATATGTAGAATATATATGGGAACTAAATATATAAGCCAGAAAAGATTTCAATATAATTTTTCACATTTATTTGTAGACCAAATTCCGTCACATAGTCCCAATTTCATCAAAATTGGATATATGTATATAGCGTGTTTCGTGCATCAAATACCTCAAATCGGTCGAAAATATTTATATGGGGGCTATATCCAAATTTGACCGATTTCGATATGGTTTGGAACAGTTATTACCACCGTCACACATTCCAAATTTCATTGAAATTGGACAAATATAGCGTGTTTCGTGCAACAAATACCTCAAATCTGCCTAAAATAAATATGAGAGCTATATCCAAATCTGAACCGATTTCGATATAATTGGAATTGGTTTTTTACGTTTCGGATCTAATAAATCATTCTCCGTGAAAACGCGAGTTAGAACAAATAAAATGCATTTATTATTTGTGGAGAACAAACATATTAAGAACTTTATTACATTAACACAAATTATGAAAATTCTCCATTGAATTCAATCGCAAACATGCGTGTTTCCTCCACTCTCTATTTAATCCAAGCTGAATTGTTTATGCTTCATCTGATATTTGGGTTTGATTTTGTCTTGCCATCACCAGTTAAGATTTCGACATGTACTCCAACAGCACTCCATTGGGAAATTTTCTTCTCGTGAGTTACCGAAAAAATGTTCACAAATTAAATATTTTGTAGTTTGTATTAGCAAATATTTGGAAATTTTAACACGCTTATTTCTTTTTATAAAATGTATGCCGCTAATGCCGCTGTCTGTAGACAAGGTCTGTAGAGATGTACACACTGATTACTTGTAGGGATCTGTAACAACTGCTAATAAAATGTAGCGAACGGAGTGCCTTTTTCACGACTCCGTTTGGACTGCATCCGGAAGCTGTTAAATGGTGAGGAATTGGAGTGCCTTTTTCACGACTCCGTTGAACTACATCCGGATGTTGTTAAAATGTGACAATTGGATGTGATTCCTTAGATTGCATTCAAATGCGGTTAAAATGTGAGGACTGGAGTGCCTTTTTCACGACTCCGTTTGAACTGCATCAAAACATGCCGGGAAAGAACTAATCCACATTGCACTACTTCCAATTTATTTTGCTGGGCTGATTTATGTACATGTAGGGATCTCTATCAACTGCTAATAATATGTAGCGAACGGAGTGCCTTTTCACGACTCCGTTTGGACTGCATCCGGATGCTGTTAAATTGTGAGGAATTGGAGTGCCTTTTTCACGACTCCGCTGAACTGCATCCGGATGTTGTTAAAATGTGACAAGTGGATGTGATTCTTTGGATTGCATCCAAATGCAGTTAAAATGTGAGGACTGGAGTGCCTTTTTCACGACTCCGTTTGAACTGCATCAAAACATGCCGTGACAGAACTAGTCCACATTGCACTACTTCCAATTTATTTTGCTGGGTTATTGCAATTTGCATCAGGGAAAAGGTCAGTAGTTATTTTTCCATATGTAGGCTACTTCGCTGGTATATGCCCTCCAGGAAATTAAATATGACCAAATTTTAAATTTTTATAGTTTTTTATACAAAAGTAATGGTCCATTTCACCCTCTAAATAATATATGATCATTCAAAACTGTAGGCATCTTCGTCTACCTAAACTCTTACCTAGTGCAAAATTTCGTGACTATTGAGCTATAATTGCGACCTCTAGAGTGTTAGTTACTACACTTCAAACAAAAAACTGGATATATTCGGCTGTAGCTCTGTTATCTGAGTACGTAAATCAACATAATTGACATCAATAGAAAGGTCAAGAAATGGTCTTCCAAATGTTATTTACGTGGGCGGAACGTATCTTCCAGGAATGCATATATAAACATTTTCAAAATTTTCACACAAAATTGTGGTCCATTATCTGATCACTATCACTATCAAATGAGGATTGTTTTCGTAGAGCATTTTGACCTTCTATCTCGCTTCCTTCAATGTCCTTTTCGTCCTTTATTTTAAGAGCCGCCATAAAAGTACAACAAGATGACGTTTTTCAGCTTCGAAATGTTCTGCAAAAATGTCGCTCAGAAAATTTTAGGTACGGCTCACATTGACAACTAATCGATTTTGTCGCGTTTTCATAGTCATTTTTTACATTTACCCCTGTTTTGTGTTTTTGTATGTTCTGTAACGAATATACAAAAAAACAAAATACAGTCTTTTTCTTAACAAAAACAGGGTAAATGCACAAAACGACCACGAAAACGCGACAATATCGATTTGTTGTCAATGAGAGCCGTACCTAAAATTTTCTGGCCGACATTTTTGCATAATATTTCGAAGCTGAAAAACGTCATCTTGTGGTACTTTTATAGCGGCTCTTAAAATAAAGGACGAAAAGGACATTGAAGGAAGCGAGATAGAAGGTCAAAATGATCCACGAAAATAATCCTCATTTGATTTGGCTGAAGAAAGGTGATCTCAAAAATATGCTAAAACAACAGCGGACAAAGATATAACGCTAATATCTGAGGGCTTATAGGGTCTCCAGCAAAATATATATCACGCCATATCTCAAAAGTTCGACTCACGGCGGATCTGTCCTTCTGGGTTGTGTATATACTCACCAAGAGCTTTTATCCCCAAAAGGAATTTTCCACCCCCCAGACATTGAGCTCCATTTTGTTGCACAGTGTTATGGGCGAAGGTCTATTTTTTGGTAAAGCCCCCATATAACGGTATGTCCCGATTTTCGGTATTTTGAGGTTATTAGCTAATTTTTTAACGGAACTAACTGTAATTTAACATAATAAAAATAATAATACCCTCCCCACATAGTGGTGTAGGGTATAAAAACGTCGATACAGGTGTCTCATATTTTTAGTTCAACTTTCATAGTTTACTCAGTTTTGCTTATAATTTTTTTGTCACACAGGGTAATCTAACCGAAATACCTGACATTTTGAAGTTCCGCAGATAATGTACCACATTTGAAATAAATTTTGAAAGTTTTACCCACATTTCTAACCACAAATCTAATTTCTGGTATAGTGTCCACCTATTTTTAATACAGATAGAAATGTAGTCCATGGTAATATCAGGTTTCCGATGTCCTGCTTTCACATGCTTTGTATTTTATGCGCTACCTTCAACAACAATTTTTATTCAAGGTCAGGATGGCGGACGAAGGCTTTTTGTATACGATTGTAAAATATATATCTCTGCTCTGCACGCTATTTCTTCAATGAAAACATGGACGCTGATAAGAGTTATGTTGAAGAATTATACTTTTATTGAAGTTATATATATTCACTTTCCTTTAGAAATTTGGTTAACAAACCGTAGTCCTTAAACCATTTGTGGGAGTCGTCAACATCAACTTAACACTATTGAATAACACCACTATCATACCATACAACCAATGATATTGATTCCCCACATTTGAAGAGACAACAGTAGCATCGATTTCACACTTTCTGCATAAGCTGCATATATATTACGTCAAATATTGTTTGTCTTCTTATGACTCCATTAGCCCAGCAAATAAACTAACAAAATTCAAACTATATTCTACCGAAACGAAATTCTCATAAATTGACAGTTTTGTTTTGATCAACGGCTTGCCATGGTAGTCGGTTGGTTGCTTTTTGAATGTTTATGATTGAATTTCTGCTCGAAAACAACATGTGATATATCAAAATGCATATCATGGCTTACTTGTTCATGGAACAAACTAACGAAGCAGCTAGCGGGGAAAAACAAAGCGACTCCATTTCCTCTGGAGCCGTGGAACTAACAATTTTCATATCGAGGGAAAAAATAAACAAACAAACAGGGAATTTGTTAGCATAACTTATGACTTGGTGACATCCCAAAAAATGCACACATTCGCTGTGATGTGGCTCCCTACCCTATCTCACTACGGGCATACATATTCAAGTTGGCCTTAAAACTACCTTTTAGCTGGTTCTGCATATGTTTTGACAGGTGTTTTCATAGCATTTTTAGAGGTTTGTATTTTTTGTGCGCTTCTCTGATGTTTCCAAGAGCTATGTATGTTATATTACAGAATCGTGCTATGTTAAAAAATGGCAAAATCATAACTCATATTTTTGTTGTTGTTTTGCTATGTTTTCTGGCATATACGGAACATTTTGCTTGGGACAGTATGAATGTTAACTTTATGGCGTGTTTGGGGAGAATGGCGCAAATTTTGAGGGTAGAGCTTAGGAAATTGTTGTTTCGTACACAAAGTAAGCAATTGGTTTGAGAATCTACGCGCGTATAACTGGTTGACCAATACCGAAAATATAAAGAAGCCGACTGACATAAAGAACCAAAATGATAGTAGTAACGGCTATGATAGAATATTGCGAAGTACTCTGTTATGTTGGGTAGCACACTGATTTCGTCGTGCTACCATCCAGGTGAAGAAAAATAATAATATATAAGTTTGTGCAAACAAAACCAATGAATTGACATTTCATCCTGATTAATAACTAGGGGGACAGACAACAAAGTATAATAGATGAGGGTTAAAGGGTTATATTTCAACTTACATAAAAATCAGGTCCCATGTTCTGACCACCTAGCTCCCAAGATAATGTGCCACGTTGCTAGGGCCAGACAACCATCATCGAACCCTTACGTCAACCACTAACTTTGTCGTCTCTGATCGCCTAATCAGTAGTCAATATGAGCACCAGGAAGGGTGGGAATATATTCAGGAAAACAATTCTCAAATTAGCCACGGGTTTCATTCTAGCGGGCAGAAGTCCTCTTTTGAGAACAAATTTTCCATCCTTGCTTTCGGACTTTATACCGAAAACCCAGCTGATGACCGAACTAAAAAGCTGAGTACCGAGATTGATGTGCTGGTTGGAACACTTTATCCTCTACAACATCATTTTGAAGCAGCATTGGCCCACAATAAAGAATTTAACTGGTTCCAATATAAATAAAAAATCTGCCTAATATCTATAACAACAGTTTTGCCATCATTTCATTGAACATCAATCTTTGCAGAACACGAAGATGCAAGAATCTCAAAGAGATCTCCAGCCAGTGATATTCAGACTGATATCTCCAAGATCCAGCTGGCTATGCTCGTGTTGAAGAAGCTCGGTGCAACAGGCTTGGGATACTAGTATCGATAGTCTGAATAATTTTTAATCACTATCGTAAAGCTTTGTTTATATCGAATTCCAAACCAATAATTTTTATACCCTACACCACTATGTGGAAAGGGTATTACAAGTTTGTTTTGGGAAAAATTCATGTAACACCGCAAAATATTCGTGGTAGACCCCCAATGTGGTATACAAATCTTCATATCTTGACGAGATAGCGATTTTGAGATGTGTGTCCGTCCGTCCGTCTGTCATTATATATTGTATTCAAACTACAGGCCGCAATTATGGACCGATCGTCACTAAATTTTGCATGGAGGTCGGGCTTAGACCAGAATAGACACCTATTGTTATTGGTGATGATCGTAATTTTTAACCGATTTTGTAGCTGCTCTGTAGGTCGCAATAATAGTCCGTTCGCCTCGAAAGTTTATATAAGGGAAGACTATATTACAAGGAAGAAGTTTGCAATTTGAGATGTTGATCAGATAAGATTAAGAGGGTTAAATGGACCAAAACTTGTGTGTGAAACTTTTTATATATAGTTTATATCTTTCATCCTGGAAGACACACTCCAGGCAAGTAAGCTATGTTTGGAAAAGGAAATTGCAATAATGTGTCTACTGGGTAACTAAAGGTCCTACTGCCTAATATATAATAGGTTTTGTGTAGAATACAAAATTGTCCTCCCATGCTACAATTTGTCTAGTATTATTGCAAATTACGTGAAGCCCTAGCATATTAATTGTCCAATTGAATTTTGCATACATATATATATTAGTGTTATAACTTCTTTGCCATTTTGGCAAATATAAAAAATACCACCGCATAGCCGTTTAGAACATGAAAAACTACTGTGAAATACGGTGTCATTTTTACTCTATCGCGAAAAAAGTTTCCGCACCAAATGCATTGAAGTTCAACAATGAATTATTTAATTTTATTTGTTATAATGACATATACGCTATTCGTAATAACTAATTAATAGTTTTAATCTAATTTAAAATCGATATCAAACCATTCTGGACCAATTCGTTATTAAATCGCAACTAAATACAATAATTTTTGACTAAGTACATTTATTCCTTAGTCAAATATAACTGCATATTTAATTTTATGCAAAAATATGCAGGTATAAATTAACTTAGGAATAAATTAAATTAGTTGCAAATTATTATATTTAGTTTTCTGAAAAAGTTTCCATTGATATGTCCAGCACTTATATCATACATTTCTAATAAATATTCTAAAATTGGAAATTTGAAATTTTTTAGCCCCTTCTGCTACATCATTAAATGTTCTTTGAATATCAGGTTTCTTTTTGGAATACAAATATTCCCAGTTACAATGACACTCCTCCAATTTATTGAACACTACAAATGCTTCATAAAAATTGTCAAAGGGTAAATTGTGAAATTCTTGAAGATCTATCGACCACAATTTGTGCGTTTAGGCCATACTTATGCTTCAGGGTAATATCATTGTGATAAAAACTTATACATATATCAGTGAAAGACAACAAAAATTAGTTTCCAAGAAGCTATGGTTTGCACTATTATAATACGCGAACTATTGTAGTTTACCGGTAACTATGACCATTGCTTGATCAAATTAAGTGTTTTTGAAAAAGCTCAAAAATGTGACAAAAAATAATTTGAGTGGAAGTTATGACCGCGTAAATGAATAAAAATAGGTAAAAACACGTTGAAGCAAACGAGGTTTTTTACGTTACTATTCGATTGCTGGTTAAACCATTCAAAGAATTCGGAGAATACAAAGTGAATATTACACTTCTAATGTATTACTTTTCAAAATTTACACTGCATTCATTTTTTAATGATGCTGACATTTTGATTTTAGGTGTTTTTTTTATATTTTTGATTTAATTGGGACGGGTATTTCGGCGGAAACTGCTACTGCAAAAATTAAAGAATTGGGAAAAATGTTTTTGAAAATATCGAGGATTAATTAGCGTTGTTTGTTTATCGTTTCTTTTTCAGTTAAGAAACTGACACACCACTCGCGTTTTTGCGGAAACAAAGTTTTAAAAGGCTTAGCGGTACGGAAGCTGTATCCGATTTATACCAAAAATTGGTTGTAAGTGTACATCTTGACAGATTTTATTAAAATTGGTTAGTTAAAATTGGTTTCCTTTTCCTTAAACAAACTTAATACATCAAAAAAAAAAACTTTAACGGTAGCGACATCGAAAACATTTTGAAGAAAATGTGGCGAAGCGACCCCATGCTGCAATATATGTATGAATGAAATCCAATTGGACAACTAATATGCTATGGCTCCACGTAATTTGCAATAATGCAAAAACTTGATTTTCTCTGTCATAATAGGGACAATTTGTAGCATGGGAGGAAAATGTGGTTCTCTAAACATAACCCATTATATATTAGGCAGCAGACGCGTTATCTAGCAAACATATTATTGTAGTTCGGTAGTAAATTTTCATATGTAGGCTACTTTGGCGGTGTATGCCCTCCAAGAATTCAAATATGGACGAAAAAAAAATTTTTATATTTTTCATACAAAAGTAATGTTCCATTTCACCCGCTAAATAATATCATATCATCATCCAAAATTGTAAGCATCATCTTCTACCTAAACTCTTACCTCGTTCAAAATTTCGTGACTATTGCGCTACAATTGCGACCTCTAGTGTTTATGATTACACTACAAACAAATAACTGGATATATTATGCTGTAACTCTATTGTCTGACCATGTTCACCAACACAATTGGCATCAATAGAAAGGTCAAGAGTTCATTTCCCAGTATAGGCTACTTACCCGGAATGTATCTTCCAGAAATAAAGATTTAAGTTGTATATTAAAAATTTTCACAATTTTCACACAAAAGTTGTGGTCCATATTATATGATAATCATCTCAATTTGCAAGCTTCTTCTTTGTCATATACTTTCCTGATTTCAAATTTCGACGCGATTGGACTATTATTGCGACCTACAGAGCAGCTACAAAATTGGATAAAAATTATGTTTTTGGTGAATTTCACCCGCTAAATTTTCACGATCATCACCTACAACAATAGGTGTCTATTCTGGTCTGAAGCCGACCTCCATGTATAGTTTCGTGACGATCGGTCCATATTTGCGGCCTGGAGTTTGATTACAATTTATAATGGACAGACGGACACACGGACGAACGGACACACATCGCTTTATTTCGTCCAGATATGAAGATTGGTATACCACAGTGGGTCCGACGATTGTTTCGCGGTGTTACATGATTTTTTTCCCAAAACAAACTTATAATACCCTTTCCACATAGTGGTGTAGGGTATACTCGTAATAACAGACACTTTGCAGTTCTCTCTGTTGTCTCTCCGTTTATTTCATACTTAAACCGAACACATGTTTATGTTGGAGAACATTATGAAACAACAACATATGTTTATGTTATACATTCTTTTGCTTGTTATTTCAATCACTAGCATACGATTTCTATTAATTCTTAAATGTGGGATCATTAACAAAATTAAATAATGCACAAAACTTGCACGAAATATTCGGAGATTCCTTTTAGTTAAGAAGTGTTTGTTACTTAAAAATTGAAACACAACTGAGACACCCATACCTTTTTGTCACTTTTCGTTTTTTCTTTCTACACATTTTCATATCTTCGTTCACAAATAAATTGTAGTCATTAATACCGTCAAAAAATACTCGAACTATTTCATTCTTTGTTTAGAATGCTGTGTCTACTAATTTTATACCATTCATTTAAATGAAAATTAAACAAAATTTACAACCTTCTTACTCAGCGACAGAACAATCAATGCAAGAACGTCTGCTTTCGACAGTGAACAGCCTTTCTACGTGCATCGGACACTAAGATAAGATAATTATGAAAATATTACCATATATCGAGATTTTGTTATTTGTTGTTGTTTTATATGGTGAAGAGCATCTAAATTGGAAATATACATTATCCCCTTTAAAATAATATGACTGCCACAAAAATTATTTGGTGACAGGCAAAATAAAATTTTGCTCACCACCAGTTAAAAAATATTTTTTCTCTGCGTGTGGTATAAGACCACTAGGACCCATTGATAAAAATTTCAGTTCGATATATTATCTAGAAGTATTTTGTCACACCTTCCCAAGTAAGTGCCTCCACTGTGCACTAGAGTTGGGCAATCTAGTTCCCGGAGCGGATCGATCTTTCTAGTTCCTTTTCCCAAAAGGAACTAGTTCCTTCATATAGTTCCTTCGTTCCAAATAGTTCCGAGAGCGATATAGTTCCATAAATCTTTCTCTTTCAGCGTTCTTTCTGTGTCCTTCGTTTAAAAATAGTTCCGAGAGCGAAATATATCGTTCGTTTTGTTTTCATTGTTTGGTGGAATTGAAATAATAATAATAATAAATGAATTGCAGCGATGTTAGGTGCATGTCATTTATGTTTATTTACCAATGTAAAATACGAAAAATTAACGCAACGAAAAAGATCGGCGTAGGTGAGGTGATACATTAAAGGAACGAGTTGAACAAAAGGAACTATATGAACTAAAGGAACTATATAAAAGAAAGAGCTGGATATATTTCCAACAGTTCCTCATTCGGAATAGTTCCTAGGAACTAGTTCGTTCCGGAACTACACAACTCTACTGTGCACTGGTAGCGACGCACACAGCCATCGGTCGGTTCGTTCTTAATTATGCAACTCCAGTCTGGACTTCCTTCCTGAGCGGCACGCAATGGAAAAATTTGCAAACAACCCAGAACATTGCGAGTTGCAAAAGTTGTGTTCAAATGTCCAGTGTGGATCACCTCCATGCTTTCAATCAGACAAGATAAGTGTTGCAGACAAGACAGATCCTGCTACCATCATATCTGACGTATCATCCCAGCCATCATGGAAGATCTACCTCATCGACATATCAGTAAGGCTTCAGGTGCTATTTAGGGCATCCAAGTTGTCATTCTATCGAACTTCAACCGATTGTCGATAGCGAACTATATGAAAACTGTGCATTAATAGGTGATCACGGAAACCATAAGTAACTTTAGATGCAATAAAGTGCAAAACTAGCACCCCATCCGGCAATTTCGGAAAATGAGCGGCAGCTTCCTAGGCAAACATGTTCCATTCTGGTACAACTTTGGTCCGGGTATAGAAATGTTTTTAATGTTTTTACTGCTTTCAAGATACTTCGAATTTGTTCAATTGTCCATCTAACCCAACAAATCTACGTCCCAAAGTGGTTCCGACCGTGGACAAAAATCGAACAATTTATGGCGACAAATTTGATTGCGATTGAAATAAATATTCTATAAACATATCAAAATTTTTTTTATCCAGCATTATTTTTGTGAATTTACAGGATTTTGGCTACAATTTTTAACCGAACTGCCTGTAATGTAACATTGGAGGTTGTTTATGAATAGACCATATAACGGTACCTCCCGATTTTCGCTATTTTGAGGGTTTTACCTACATTTTTTGATGAACTACCTGTAATTTAGCTTTTGATGTTCCCTGCAGTTACAAAACTTCTCCACCAAAAACCGGTCCATGTTTAAATATAGTATGGAGCTATAACGGTACAGTACCTCCCGATTTTGGGTATTTTGGAGATTTTAGGTACATTTCTTTCCGAATTTGGGGTACACAGTGCTCAAAAACAAAAATATTCATACCAAATTGTGAAAATTAGTTATTTCAGTTTAGAACATTTCATAGTGGAGGGAATAAAAAATTCGGCCTGTCCGCTATTTTACTTCTTTCTTTCCTTTTCCTATTTTTATACCCTCAGCATTTATGCTAACGAGGGTATATACTCGTACCCTTTCATTGTGCAAAATGTGCCTCATCGAAATAATGGTTTTAATCCCCAAGTTTGTTTGGACGAAATCCGTTTCAGACAATTTGGAGTCGATTTAGCCATGTCAGTATGTCTGTCTGGCTAACTGGAGCGCACGATAACTCTCGAACAGATCAACGGATTTGGTAAAAAATTTGGCTTTCGTAATATCTTGTCCAAACTTAGTTTAAGTTCGAGGTACCTTCCCCACAAAAGTTCGGCAATTTTGTGCGCACGATAACTCTTGAAGGGAGTAACCGACTTGCTCCATACTTTGCACATCGTACAACTTCTACCAGACTGAATCGGTCCACTCCTTCGGGTACCTCCAAAACAAAATAGTTCTGTTTAGGGCCTGCTCTAGAATCGTTTTGATTTTTGTTGTAACAACTTGAAGATAAGTCATATCGGTTCACTCTTTCAGGTACCTCCCCCATTAAAGTAGAAAAATGTTCGGAAAAGTTGTGTGCGCGATACCTCTTGACGGGAGTGACCGATTTGGTCCATACAACACACGTCCTAATATATCTACCAGATATAGATCAGGTTCGAATATGGACTATATTTGTCCACTCCTTCCACACAAAATTTCGGAATGTTCACTTTGAGACCTGCTCTCGAATCACTTTGTTTTTTGTTGCAGCAACTTGCATTTACCGCCTCAAATACGACGATAAAGGTTTTTCAGGGGTAACTCCATAATTCTTGAGAAAACAGCCCAAATTTTGGGCTTCGTCATATTTTTTCCAAACTTAGTGTCAGTGCGAAGATGGCCAATACCGGTCGACAACTTCAAGTACTTCCCCCCAATATGAAAAAAAAACCCAAAATGGAATGCACCATATCTCTTGAAGGGGCAACCAATTTGGTCCAAACTTTGGATCTCCTAATATTTTGTCCAAATTTAGTTTAACTTCTAAAATGGCCCATATTGGACCTCTGCTTAGGAAACCTTCCCCATATAACTTCAACCTATTTGTCTTAATGCAGTTTAGGTTCTGTTCGAAGAGCCTTTGGAATGTAGTCCGATGTTGTTCGTTGTGGTCTTGTTTACAGCGATATTATGTTAAAATGACTAGTGGGCGCGATATCTATCGAAAAGATATGACTCCCAAAATAAGATCCAGTTCCATAATGGACTATGTCGATCCATTTTTTAAAGTATCTCCTCCTCAACATTTTTGAAATTCAATCCCAGTCCACATTTTTGTTGGCAAGTTCAAATGTCCAAAAAGGACCAACAATTCTGAAAATACCCTAAATACATTCGATCGGAGGTTGAGGGTATATCTCTCTCGGCAAAGCCGACTGATACTTTTTTCACTTGTAAATTATATTCTTCAGGAAAGAATAATCAAGTTCAGCCGAACTGTTTCAACAAAAACGACCCAGTTTGGGACAGAGATGTAATGAAATTACCGAAATGAAGAACACAGACCGCAGAGATTTATGTAAAAGGATATTTTATATATTTTCAAACCCATCCATTATTTAAACTTTCCACAACCTTCAAATGAATCAAATTATCCGGTCAGCTATTATTAGCTAACAAAATACTTCAACATGTACATGGTATGTGGCTAATTAGCTCAATGAAAGTAATCATAGACAATTATATATGTAGAAAAACGATTAAGATGTGAGGAACACAAATGCCACTTGTATATGACATAAGCACCAGACTTTTAATTTTGGCTCTTAAATTGCATTCACAATCTGCTCTTTATGAGACAGGATAAGTGGGCATTAGGGTAGGTAACTTAATTAAGGTACAAATGCAATAAACAAGTCTGCAGAGTAACAAAGGGTCAAAAATTAAATGCTTTGGTTTAAGTTGAATGTCTGGGATTTTTTGCTCTACGCCTCTTAGTGTCACGAAATCTCGGCGGAGAAAAAAAATATTTAAATTTTTAAACTTTTTGGCACATAAGTGAAATTTGCATTTTGGGAATTTGATTCATGATTCGCGTGTTATATTTACACTGTATATTTGCTAGGGTTTGTGTGTCTCTGTGTGCGTATACATTACGTGTTCTTAATCAATTAAATAATGCTCACCCGCCACATAGGCATGTTTATTCTATGGGAATTTGGTCATAACGTAATTTGTCTTTAGCTTTGAGATGATGAGTAAAACAAATTATGAATCCTGAAAAAATAATTTCAATCTTCGTTAAATTTCAGAAAAATTTAAACTCGAGAGAGTAAGGGGAGACAAATGGGATAATTAACCAAACTAATTTACTACATTGGATTTTTTTTCAATTGAAATTTTAAAATATTATTTTTAAGGTGGAAATATAGGAGTAATATTGACTTTTTATTACAATATTACCAAAATTTAATTTAAGCAAACACCAAACATGTAACTGTTATTTTGTTTCTTCCTCTTTATTTTATTAAAGTTAAAGTTTTCCAGGGATTTTGCACTCTGAGTATGTGACATTATACCTGTTGCCATTCTACTTTCCAAAATAAACTAATTTACTAAAATAACATTCAGGAGCACATTCATGCCTTTGCCTCCCAAAATTTCAATGAACAAAGTAGAGAAACCAACTTTAAATTAGAACTAAACTTTGATACTTAAAAACATTTTTTCTAATCACATTTCCATTGAACTATAATTCTCAATTCACTAATGTTAATAAAATGGAAAACATAACATTAAAAATGCTTGGAATAACATATCTGTCATAATACCGGAAATTTCAGCAAGGAAAAAACAAGAACCAACAACCAAGTTTCTACTTTTCCAAAACCCTTAAACTAAACTTACGAAAACACGACAAAAAATTCTCAGTGCTTTGTTTTTTTAACTTAGTTAGCCTTGCATTTGTTTGTTTAATTTTGTTCCATTTATTCAAAATTTCTTGAAAACGCAACAAAACCGAACACCAATAATGTATTTAATTTTTCACATTGTTTAGGTGCATTTGATACACAACGTGCACCTCCATTCTTTGGTGAAATACAAAATTTGCATAAAAACAATTAGAAAAACGGAAGTGTCTGTAAAATGGCAAAATTAACGTAAAACAAATAAGAACGGCGTTAAGTTCGGCCGGGCCGGACTTTTTATTCCCTCTACCACGAACTGTATTGAAGTGAATAGGACCAATTATTATCCTTCCGTTTATGGAAGTACTAATCTCTTGCACTCATTGATATGAGAGAAGTCTCCCTTGTCCCGTATGGGATGTTGTGGAACAATGTTTTTTTAATCTCTTTCTCTTATTTCGTGCAGGGGCAGAATATCTTCAGTGATAATACTCCTTTTAAAAGAGGTAATGGTTTCGAAAATTTGACAAAAAACTCCACTGAAATACAAAAAATTGGGAAATACTGGCTAGACTAAAACCCGGATATACATGGATAGGATTTTGCGAGTAAGTTTTCTGTCTTCTAGGGATACATAAATCCCATTAACAAACAATTCGGTAGAAAAATTTGACAAAGAGTTTCAAAAAATCTTAAATTGGGCACCTTTATGTGGGAGCTATACCAAAACGTGGACCTATACTGCCTGATTCTTCGCAAGGGAAGTTTTGTACCTGAAAAAATTATACCCCCAAAGAAGCCTGAATACCAAATTTCAGCCATTTTGGCGGTATATTGATGTCAAAAAACCGAAAAATTTCAGGTGGATATTTTGATACCCATAACGTAGACCAAATACCAAATTTTAGCCATTTCGGTGGGACATTATAGCCACAACCTTTAAAATTCCGAAAAACAAGAGATACCGTTCTATGGGGCCTAAATGAATCCGCGGAACTATACCAACAAATTTCAGATGGAGTGTTTTTTACGCCAACGAAGACCAAATACCAAATATCAGCTATTTTGGTGTGTTATTGTGGCCTGCAAAATACCGAAAATCTGGGGTACCGAGAAATTTTTGGGGGAAATTTAAATACCTTAAACGAAGAATAAATACCAAATGTCAGCCATTTCGGTGTGATAATGTCAAAATATTGAAAATCGGGAGGTACCGTTCTATGGGGGCTATACCAAAACGTGGACTTATATGGACGGAGGGACAAACAGACGGACATGGTTGTAGCGACTTAGACTTGTGTTTTTCTTTAGTTCGCCAACAGTTCGAAGACAATATAATTTTCGAACATGTGGCGAATGTTTTTTCTTCACAAGCATTTTTTTCCAGAAACATTCTTTACTTCGGAAATTTTTTTGTTTCAAAAAATTATTTTATGTTGTTTGTATAAAATTCCCATTTGTTTTTTTTTTCAAATAATTTTGCTATAAATGCTACGTATAATGTACACAATAAGTGTTGATAAAGGCAACATATGGGTAGGTTACCAAATACAAGACAACAATGTTTATCAACAGTTACATATCGAATCACAAACATAACAAAGAACTAAAGACTAAAAAGGTACACAACAGAAACATTAAGAAACTATCGTAGAAACGATCGCAACTCATACGCTAATAATATTATTACCGATATTCGAAATCGAAGGTTTTCCTGCCACAAACTGAGCGAATTAGTAGTTTTCAGTACATTCTCGTGTCTTTCTCGAACAAAACTATCGAAAAACATTCGAAAATGATATCTTGTTCGATAGCAATGGTGTAGTGGGCAATTATTGGCAATATCCTTGACCAAAACTATTACCTTGTGCAAACATTTGTCAGTATTGAACTATAACTGCGATCTCTAACGTGATTAAGGCTACACTACCCACAATTAAAACTGAGGGATACCTGCATATACTAGGTTGTAAATCTGTTATCTGGAATCAATGGAAAGTTCAAGCGTTCCTCTTCTAAATATAACGTACAATGGTTTAACGTAGTTTCCAAGAATAAAGATATAGTCATTTCAATAACAACTACCAATTTTCACACAAAAGTTTAATTGCAAGCTAGTTCTTTGTCGTAAAACCAAACCTTATATGCGATTTCGCGCCGATCAGACTACGATTGCCATTTACAGAGCCGCTACAACATTGAATAAATATTTCACGATCAAAAACTATAGGGTTCTTTTCTGGTCTAAACACGACCTCCATACAAAATGTCGTAAAGATAATGGACCAATCCTTGCGGCCTTAAGCGTGCGCACAATTTTTAATGAATGGGCGGACTGACGGACACACATCTCAAAATAGCTTTATCTTCGAGGTATGAATTTGGGGGTCTACGACGAATATTTCGCGGTATAACATGAATTTTCGGAAAAACACCAATTCGAAGCAGCTCTGGCTCACATAAACAGTTATCCTTCAACAACTGCAAGATTTCAGGATGCCAAAAAGTGTGCATCACAGATCTGCCGTCAATAAATTGAACATCCATCTTCGCAGAACGGGGTCAAGCAAGCCGCTATTTGGAGCTGCAAGAATCTCAAAAGAGATCTGCAACCAATCTTCTTCATATACAGTGAAATTGAGTTGAATGCCCTTGGTTCAGACGGCATATCAACGCTCTTGTTTAAGATGCTCGGTGCAAAAGGCTTTGGTTATCTGACCAGAGTTCTAGAGTTGTCAATTACACAGTTGTTAATTCCGGATATCTGGAAGGTGGACCGAGTTGTTTCGACTCTGAAGCTAGAAATAAACCAATGGACAATCCTATCGCCCGATATCTCCTCTTTTACCTGTAGTAAAATTTTAGAATCCTTGTTGCCCCCATCCCTGGAATAGGGTTTTAATCTTGCTACCCATATGGTTTTAACACATTTTTGCACGAGATAGTGATCAAGTTTGCACCTGAATCAGCGTCGGCCGCCAGAACGGACCATTGTGACAGCTCTTGATATGTCCAAGGCCCTCGATAGGGTCGACCATTTAATCATTTATTTTGTGCAATCTTTATATTGCGAAAATCCACCCCCAATCCACCAGCAAATATAGCGATAGTGTCTTACGTTGATGATTGTTCCAATTTTTACATCAGGACCTAAAATTTACGAGGGAAGTACTTAGATTTACAACTATCTACAACCGTCAATAATTTCTTGTCTTTTCCCCTACAAAATCATCTGTGTCACTCTTCACATGCTGGACGCCATAAGTAAACCTATAACTATATGTTTTCATCGAAGACAGGCGTATATCCACAGTCAATAAAAATTCTGGAGTTTATCTTCGATAATCTTCTCCACTTCTCGTCGCAGGCACTTTTTTATACAATCAAATGAAATCCAGGAATAAAGTCCTTTAAGAATTACCTGGCAACTCTTGGGCTTGTGATGAGGAAACATAGGTAGCGACATACAAAGTCATTGGTCGTTCTAACCTTATTTATGTAGCTCCAGTCTGGAATTGCTTCCTCAGCGCCAAAGAATGGAGAAATTTAAAAATAACCCACAACAATGCGTGTTGCAAAGGGTTGTGTTCAAATGTCCAGTGTGGATCACCTTTATGAGGAGACCACGACAGACAGTTCCTACTGGCGTCCTATCTGGCGTATCATCTCAGCCATCACACCGTTATGGAAGATCTACCTCATCGACATATACGTCAGGACTTCAGGTACTATCGTGAAGGCATCGAAGTTGTCATTCTATCGGACTTCAATGGACTGTCGATAGCGAACTATATTAAAACTATGCATTAACAGACGGTCTCCGAAGCCATAAAAGGACATAGCTGCAATAAAGTCCAAAATCAACTTCCTCCAAGTTGTAAGTGAGCAAGTTGGGGCAGTGAGCTGCAGCTTCGCAGGAAACAGATAGCATTCCGGCAAAACTTCGGTCCGGGTATAGAAATATTTTTAATTTCTATAGAAAACGCATTTTATACTTTCTCATTCCTTCAGAACCCTCGTGATACTTCACATTTGTTCAATTGCCCATCTAACCCCACAAATCTACGTCCCATAGATTTATGGTCAAAACCAATTAAAGTCGCGCAGTTTCTAGGGCTGCCCAGTATGGGGGTATACTAAGTTTGTTTTCCGTTTGTAACGCATTGAATTAATTATCTGCGACTCTATAAGGTAAATATATTCTTGTTCAGTATAAAACTCTGAGTCGCGTTAATAAAAATTGAGGTAGGTCACTATATTATCTTTTTTCCATAAGCAGGACAAGGCCCATGACTATATCGGCCGATGTTTTGGTATAGCTCCCATATAATTATACCTCCTGATTTTCGGTATTTTGAGGGTTTTATTTAAAATTTTAAACCGAACTAGCTCTAATTTTACAATTGAAGTTCATAGGGTCACAGCACTGGCCCCCATATAAAGGTACCTTCCGATTTTCGGTGTTTTGAGGGTTTTAGCAAAATGTTATGACATTATCAGTTAGGTTCAGGTTTTGGTATAGCACCCATATAGAGGTTCACTGCGGATTTTCGGCAGTTTGAGGATTTAAACTACAATTTTTAACCCAACTGCCTGTAAATTGATGTTTGAGGTTCTTATGGTTCCTTGCCAAAAATTGTCAAAGTAGGCCCATGTTTATGAATAGACCACATATAACGGTACATCCCTATTTTCGGTATTCTGAGGGTTTTACCTACATTTTTGATGAACTACATGTAATTTGAATTTTGAGGTTCCCTTCTCTACAAAAAACCGGTTCCTGTATGAATATAGTATGGGGGCTAAAACGGTACTATACCTCCTGATTTTGGGTATTTTGGAAATTTTAGGTACATTTCTTTACCGAAATATGATTTGATATTTGAGTTTCCCAGTGGTCAAAAAACTTCTCCAAGAAAAAAATTTCAACATGGTTGCACCGATTTCAGTTTTTTATAGTTAACTTCTCTATCGAAAATTCTTGATATTAACCAACGTTATGGTATAGCCACTATTAGCTAAAAAATTAGGTATTTGGGGTTCTCAGTGCTCAAAAACAAAAATATCCATACCAAATTGTGAATATTAATTATTTCAGTTTAGAATATTTCATGGTGGAGGGAATAAAAAGTTCGGCCCTGCTGATATTTTACTACTTTCTTTTCTGTAACGTGACCGTTACAAACGTTCCACCTACCTATACGCCCGTTTAATTTTTTATTACCGCAAACCCTTATTATCAATAATAATTAATAAAATAAAACCAATGCTGCTTTTATTTCATTTTACATACATTCCCCTATCAATTACTTCCCCAATTCACTGAAAAATATTCATTAACACTACCCATCCTAATACACGTTTTACCCTCGGTACCTGGACAAAACTACACACAAGACACCACACTGGTGCCAACCAACAACAAACATAAAGCAGTTGCCTATTCGTCAACACTCCCCACCCTAGCATACGTTTGGCATCAAAGGCAAACATACATACGCACACCACACATCACTCTTGTTGACAACACATTCTAATTTCCCACCACCATTCATACTGCAGTCAACATGTTAACATTGATTCTGGTGCATTTTTTGACAACTCGCGCCACATGTGCTTCGCATTCACTTTGCAAGCGCATATATATATGATGTTCAGAATTTCACCATTGAGTTTGTCGAGAACAAGAGTTAGCACAACTGAAGTGATGTGTGGCTTGACCGCAGTCGTAGTAACCTGTAAGTAACGAGTGTACTTGACCTGACCGTAGCCGGCTACCTGCTCTTTGCCAGCTCCCCCGCTCTTTGCCAGCTCCCCCGCTCTTTGCCAGCTCCCCCGCTCTTTGCCAGCTCAACCGCTCTTTGCCTGCTCCCCTGCTCTTTGCCAGCTCAACCGCTCTTTGCCAGCTAAACCGCTCTTCGCCAGCTCACCCGCTCGTGGCCCGCTACTCGCCCACATCCACCGCTTCGCTCGATCAACACTTGTAGTCAGCTACCCGCTCGCCGTGCAACGATTGTAGCCCGCTACTCGCTCGCATCCAGCTCACCGCTTCGCCCCGTCAACGCTTGTAGCCAGCTACGCGCTCGCCGTTCAACGCTCGTAGCCCGCTACTCGTCCGCATCCAGCTCACCGCTTCGCCTCGTCAACGCTTGTAGCCAGCTACCCGCTCACCGTACAACGCTCGAAGGCCGCTACTCGCCCGTATCCAGCTCACCGCTTCGCCCCGTCAACGCTTGTAGCCAGCTACCCGTTCACCGTAGCCCGCTGCTCGCCCGTCACTAATTCACCGCTCATCACCGTCGACGCTTGCGACCAGCTACTCATCAGTCAGCCCGCTGCTCGCCCGTCACCAACGCTTGCTACTCGCTCGTAGCCATCTGGTTGCTCGCATCCAGCTCATCGCTCAACGCTCGTAGTCAGCTACTCGCTCGTAGCCATCACCCTGCTCGCATCCAGCTCACCGCTCAGCAACGCATCAACGTTCGTAGCCAGCTACTCGCTCGCCACTCAGCGCTCGATACCAGCTATCATCTCGCAATAAACCAGAAGCAGACTAGTCAACAGCCCCGTGTGACTCCCCAGCGAACCCGTATACCAAAGCAGGGGAACCGAGGGTCCGATCTTCCACCAGATTTGTCCAATTACATATATAATCCTACAGCTATCTGAATTACATCTAAATATCCAACCAAATCTGAAATTCCACTAACGTACTATTCATTACACTAACACCCAAGAGTTAAATAAAGAATTGAACTTATAAAACTCGTGTTATTACTTAAGGTTTGTGGGTCCTTGGGTTGACCCTGGAGACGACTGAGCTTACCTCAGCCTTAGACAAAACCACTCGTTATATTTCTTTTCCTAATTTTATACCCTCAGCATTTATGCTAACGAGGGTATATACACTTTGATACGGGCAAAATGTGCCTCATAGAATTATGGTTTTAGACAACAAGTATGTTTGGACGAAATGTGTTTCAGACAATTTGTAGCCGGTTTCGCCATGTCCGTCCGTCTGTCTGGCTGGAGCGCACGATAACTCTCATACGGATGAATGGATTCGGTCCAAAATTTGGCTTTAAAATTTTGTACAAACTTAGCTTAGGTTGGAAGATGTCTGTCTGGCTGGCTTGAGCGCACAATAACTCTCGAACGGATCAACGGATTTGGTCCAAAATTTGGCTTTCGTAATATTTTGTCCAAACTTAGTTTATGTTCGAAGATGGGTTATATTGGACCACTCCTTCCGGTATCTGCCCCACAAAAGTTCGAAAATGTTCGGAAAATTTGTGCGCACGATAACTCTTGAAACGAGTAACCGATTTGCTCCATACTTTGCACATCGTACAACTTCTACCACACTTAGATGAAGTTCCTATATGGATTTAATCAGTCCACTCCTTCGGGTACCTCCCACACAAAATTTCGTAATAGTTCAGGTTAGGGTCTGCTCTCTAATCGTTTTGATTTTTGTTGTAAAAACTTGTATTCACTGCCCCCATAAGACGGTACAAGTTTCATCAGGGGCAAGTCCATATTTACTGAGAAAATAGCCTGAAAGGTGCACAAAGCCCCTATGACACCGTGTGTAGTGGTTGGAGCTCAAGATAACTCTCGAACGGTTCTGCCGATTCTGTCCAATATTTGGCCTTCTTAATATTTTGCCCAAACTTAGTTTAAGTTAGAAGATAAGTCATATCGGTTCACTCTTTCAGGCATCTCCCCCATAAAATTTCAAAAATATTCGGAAAATTGTGCGCGATAACTTTTGAAGGGAGTGACCGATTTGGTCCATACTTTAAACATCCCAATATATCTACCAGATATAGATAAAGTTCGAATATGGACTATATTTGTCCACTCCTTTGGGTACTTCCCACACAAAATTTCGAATAAATTCACTTTAAGATGTACTCTAGAATCACATTGTTTTTTGTTAAAGCAACTTGCATTCGCTGCCTGAATTCGAAGATGGGCAATACTGGTCGACAATTTCAAGTACTTCCCCCCAATATTTAAAAAATGTCACTAAAATGGTATGCATGATATGTCTTCAGGGCAACCAATTTGGTCCAAACTTTGGATCTCCTAATATTTTGTCCAAATTTAGTTTAACTTCAAAAATGGCCCATATCCGACCTCTCCTTAGGAAACCTTCCCCACATAACTTCACCCTTTTTGTCTAAGTGCAGTTTAGCTTCTGTTCGAAGATCCTTTGGAAATGTTATCGATGCTGTTCGTTGTGGTCCTGTTTACAACGATTTTATGTTATCCGTCGACAAGTCCATGCTTCTTGTAATACTGGTACTGAAATGACTAGTGGACGCGATATCTATCGAAAAGATATGACTCCCAAAATAAGATCCGATTCCATAATGGACTGGACGATAGACGATCCATTTCTTTATGAATCTCCACATCAATATTTTTGAAATTTAATCCCAATCCACATTTTTGTTGGCGAGTTCAAGTGTCAAAAAAGGACCAAAATACATTCGATCTGAGGCTGAGAGTATATCTCTGTCGGCAAAGCCGACTGATACTTGTTTACTTGTTAATTATATTCTTCAGGAAAGAATAATCAAATTCAGCCGAACTGTTTCAACAAAAACGACCAAGTTTAGGACAGAGATGTAATGAAATTGCCGAAATGAAAATGCAGACGGTAGATATTTATGTAAACGAAGAAAAAATATTTTATATATTTTCAAAATAATCAATTATTTAAACTTTCCAAGACCTTCAAATGAGTCCTATTATCCGGTCATCTATTGAAAAATACTTCAACATATATATAGTCTGTGGCTAACCAGCTCAATGAAAGTCATCATAGACAGTAGTTATATATGTAGCAAAACGCTTAAGATACCTTGGACAACAAAACCCGCAATTAATATTCTATAAATAAAATGAGAGACACAAATATCACTTGTATATGACACAAGAACTAAGCTGTTTAATTACAGACAGACAATCCTCAACAATCTGCCCCCACTTCTTTTACTCTATGGAAATTCTTTATGAGACAGGATAAGTAGACATTATGGTAGGTAACTTAATTAAGGTACAAATGTAATAAAAAAGTCTGTAGAGTAACAAAGGGTCAAAATTTAAATGCTTTGGTTTAAGTTGAATGTCTGGGATTTTTTACTTTACGCCTCTTAGTGTCACGAAATCTCGGCGGAAAAATATATTTAAATCCTACCTACCCTTTAAACTTTCTGACACACACGTGAAATTTGCATTTTGGGAATTTGATTCATGATTTGCGTGTTATATTTTCTCTGTATATGCATTTGTGAGGGTTTGTGTGTCTCCTTGTGCGTATACATTACGTGTTCTTAATCAATTAAATAATGCTCATCTGCCACATATGCATGTTTGGTCTAAGGGGACTTGGTCATAACGTAATTTGTCTTTGGCTTTGAGATGACGAGTAAAACAAATTACGAATCATGACAAAATAAATTTAATCTTTATTAAATGTCAGAAAAGTTTACACTCGGGAGAGTAGGGCGAGATAAATGTGATAATTAAGACAGCTAATTTATAACAATGGAAATTTAAAATAATATTTTCAAGGTGGAAATTTAGGATATAATATTGACTATTTTATTTTTATTGGCAACAATTTTAAACACGTTGGAAATGCGATAGCTTAACCACAAGATTTACTGTAGCATTTCTTCTTTGCAGATTTAGGCGTTCAAAAGGGTGCCCGAACATAACCCCAACGGACATAACTCCCAAAATGATTTTGGGCGTTATGTCCGATGCGCTTTGCGGACATAACTCCCAAAAGTCGTTAAGCGTTATGTCCGTGAAGTAAAGCGGACATAACACCCAAAAAATCGCGGACATAATTCCCAAAGATTTTTTTCTTAATTTATAAATTATTTCTTTGTTTAATTTTGAAATTTATAGTTTTATTTTATTTTTTTTATTTTAGAGTAGAAGTTTGAATGTAAGCGGAATTATACATTTGAGAAGGCTTAAGTGCCAACCAATGCACAAGTATCCACAAAATCCTCCTGATTTCATAAGATTATTTAAAAACGTAATTATGCCCGAAATTATGTAAGAAAAGTTAGGAGAAGTAACCACGCAAAGCGCTTAAATATACCACACAACGACCACTGTCGCAGCTGCGGAGATGAAGAAGAGGAGGAAACTGTTGAGCACCTCCTCTGTTCCTGCCCTGCACTAATGCAACGACGACTTAAAGCTATAGGACAGCCGTTCCTTCATAATATCGCCGAGATAGCCGAAGTAGGTCCGGGAGACCTTCTACGATTTCTCAACTCATCAGGCTGGATTTAACTGCAAATTTAATACTACGAAATAACAATCCTTGAACAAGTGGTGTGGTTTTTAAAACAGTATTCCTTACATACTAATTGAGGCTATAAAGTGTAGCCACCACGTAAACCAACCAACCAACCTAGGAGAAGTTTTAAATTGTAAAAATATTTCTTAGGAAAATTACTCGATTGAATTTCGTTTTTCAGAAAGTATATGAATATTTTTCCGAACACTTTTTATCTTCTTAAAGTTTTATAAAAAATCGCGCGATTTTTTCAAAAATTATTTTCGACTTTTTATCTCCTTAAATTGTGAAAATATTTTTGTAAAAAATCGCGCGATTTTTTTCAAAATTATTTTCGCTTGCGGCGCTTTAGTTTTTCAGAATATATTTGAACGTATTTACAAAAACTTTTTTCTTCTAAAACTGTGAAAATATTTTTGTAAAAACTCGAGGGTTTTGTTTACAAATATTTTCGCCTGCGGGGCTTTTCTTAAATTTTAAAAACTGACATAACTCCCCTTTGGACTTATGTCCGCTGGGGGGGTCGGACATAGCTCCCAAAATATTTGGGCGTTATGTCCGCCTTGTTTTGCGGAGTTATGTCCCCTGGGAGTTATGTCACGGAACCGTTCAAAAATTAATTTTTAATTGAAATGGATATCCTCCAATTTGTACAATTGTAAAATATGGTCAAACTACTCTAAATACAAAGCAGAGGCAGTTAATTACAACATTCACAGTCTTAAACTTAGTTTAGCCTTACGAAATGTTCCACCAGATGTCAACTAATAGCCATGTATTAAAAATCAGCAGGTAAACAACTAAAGATCCCGATATTTTCTATGGGGTTTCTCCCATCAACTCTAAGACTCAACAATTAAGGTCATTAATATACTTTCAAATTTATTTTATGAAAAATTCTCTTTAAGTTTTGTTTTACTTAACAAGTTCATGAGCAAACACCAAACATACATATAATTGTCATGATGTTTCTCTTTCTTTATTTCCTTAAAGTGAAAGTTTTTCCATTAAGATTTCTTGGAATTTTGCACATTGAGTATGTGACATTTATGTATCACCATAAATATGTGGAGAAAACAATCAACTTTCAAAAATAATCTAATTTGCCAAAACAAAAAAAAAAAGTTTCAATGACCAAAGTAGGGAAAGCAACTTTAAATTAAAACATAACTTTGATACTTAAACACATTTCTTCTAGTCACATTTCCTACTTTCAAACTAGTATTCTCAATTCACTTATGCTAATAAAATGAGAAACATAACATTTTTAAAAACTTCGAATAACATATCTGCCATAATAGCGGAAGTTTCACCAAGGAAAAAAACAACAACCATCAACAAACTTTGTACTGTTACAAGACTCTTTAACTAAATTCACGAAAACACGTCACAAATTTCAAAGACCTTTTAAATTTTTCTACATACTGAATACAAATACACTTGCAGTAGTTTGTTGGCTTACTTCTTTTCCATTTCAACATTCGTTGAAAACTCCAAACATGCGTTAAGTTTTTCACATTAGTTAGGTGCATTAGATATACCACATGCATCTCCATTCCGCGGTGAAATACCAAATTTGCATAAAAACCATTAGAAAACGGAAGTGTCTGTAAAATGGCGAAATAAACCTAAAAATGCTGTTTGCTTGGAATTTAAAAAGGTTATCTAGAGTGAGGCTCAAAATGTACCTTAAATGTACCTTCATACATATATGGGCAATTATGTGGGAATTTAACATAAAGGGTGTTTTTTAAGCCCGATAGAACTTGAAATTGTAAAAAATAACACAAAAAATTAAATTGTAATCAAAATTTTTTTATTCGAAAGATCAATACGTGACATTAACATTTGAAAATGATTTCGGGCATATGGGCACCGCAGCTGTTCTTGACGAAGTGCATTCTGGACGTCCAGTTGTTGGCCACTTTTTCGAGCACTGCTGGCCGTATGTCACGAATAACACGAACAATGCTGACCTCCAAGGTATCAATTGTTGCTGGTTTATCAGCATAAACCAGTGACTTCACGTAGCCCCACAGGAAATAATCGAGAGGTGTCAAATCGCACGACCTTGGAGGCCAATTGACAGGTCCACTTCTCGAAATCAACTTATCGCCAAATTTTGATTTCAATAAGTCGATGGTTGCGTTCGCCGTATGGCACGTAGCGCCATCCTGTTGAAACCACATCTCCTCCGGATCAATGTCATCCATATTTTCAAACAAAAAATCATTGATCATGGTGCGGTAACGATCTCCATTGACCGGCCTCATTTTTGAAGAAATAAGGTCCGATGATGCCACCAGCGTGAAAACCGCACCATACGGTGCATTTTTCTGGATGTAATGGAGTCTGTAAGGTCTCTTGTGGATTGGTCTCACCCCATATGCGGCAATTTTGCTTATTAACAAACCCGTTAAGCCAAAAATGCGCCTCATCGCTGAACGCCATACAAATGTCGAAGTCGTCTATAAGTTGCGCGAATCGACGACTGATTTTCAAAGTAAATTTGGATAATTTCGTAGCGTTTTTCAAGCGTGAGTCTATTCATGATGATTTGTCAGAGTATACTGAAACAAATAAAAAAAAAGTTTCATCAAAATTTAATTTTTTGTGTTACTTTTTACAATTTAAAGTTCTATCTACCTTAAAAAAACACCCTTTATATTGAACCGTATGTTTGGGATATTGTAACGCCTGAACTATTGTTTTTTATACCCTCAGCATTTATTCCAACGAGGGCATATACACTTTCATACGGACAAAATTTGCCTAATCGAAATAATGGTTTTAGACCCCGAGTATGCTTGGACGAAATCCGTTTCAGAAAATTTGGAGTCGATTTAGCAATGTCAGCCCGTCTGTCTATCTGGCTGTTGCGCACGATAACTCTCGAACAGATGAACCAAAATTTGGCCTTCGCAATATTTTGTCCAAACTTAGTTTAAGTTCGAAGATGGGCCATGGCGACCTGACTTAACGCCCAAGGACATAACGCCCAAAATTAATTTTGGGCGTTATGTCCTCCCCGACCCCGGACTTAACCCCCAAAATAAAATTGGGTGTTATGTCCGCCCTAACTCCGGACATAAAGCCCAAAAATAATCGGACACAAAGCCAAAAAAATGTGGGCGTTATGTCCGCTTTGTAAGTGGACATAACGCCCAAAATGTTATGTTGTTTTTTCATATTTTAATGATTAAAAATTAATATTTGTAATGCAGGGCCGGTTTCAATTGCTGTGTTCCAAAAACTACAATAAACTATTATTTTGATCATTCTGTCTAATTTAATTCTAAAAAAAAATTTTAAAATTTTGGAAATGGTAGACTCTTTCAGGTTATATTATGGTTATGTAGATTTTAAAAATGATTTGATTGATTCCTAAAATAGCAAACATCATTCAGTTGATTTTAAACTAGTTGGATGCATAAGGAGCTCCGAAAAATCGAAATCTCCTCAGGAATTTATTAACACATTTCCAAATAACGAATACTGACAAAACGGAATGTTTAACAGCGTGTTGAGTGATTTATTTCTTATTGTGAATTAAAAATTGAGTCATAGATAAAACCTAAGATGTTGAAAGCGATCGAGCAAAAGTCGAAAACGGTATATTTTATAAGAAAACCCGCGAGCGATTGTTAAGTTAACTGTTAATATGTATTTAAAATTGTTTCCTCATTGAAAATAAAATTGAGTCATAGTCATAAAACCTAAAGATGTTGGAAGCGATCGAGCAAAAGTCGAAAACGGTATATTTTATAAAAAATCGCGCGCGCGATTTCTTATAAAATATACCGTTTTCGACTTTTGCTCGATCGCTTTCGTAAGTTGTTAAGTGTTAATATGTATTTAAAATTGTTTCCTCATTGAAAATAAAATTGAGTCATAGTCATAAAACCTAAAGATGTTGAAAGCGATCGAGCAAAAGTCGAAGACGGTATATTTTATAAAAAATCGCGCGCGCGATTTCTTATAAAATATACCGTTTTCGACTTTTGCTCGATCGCTTTTGTAAGTTGTTTAGTGTTAATATGTATTTAAAATTGTTTCCTCATTGAAAATAAAATTGAAAGCGATCGAGCAAAAGTCGAAAACGGTATATTTTATAAAAAATCGCGCGCGGTTTCTTATAAAATATACCGTTTTCGACTTTTGATCGATCGCTTTCGTAAGTTGTTAAGTTAAATATTAATAAGTATTTAAAATTGTTTCCTCATTGAAAATAAAATTGAGTCATATAGCAAACCTGAATATGCTGGAAGCGATGGAGCAAAAGTCAAAAACCGTATATTTAAAAAAAGCGCGCACGATTTCGTGTAAAATATACCGTTTTTGACTTTTGCTCCATCGCTTCCAGCATATTCAGGTTTGAATTTTGATTTTGATTTTCTATGACTCAATGTTTTATTTATGGCGTTGTAGATGTATCGCAAGCAAGAAAAATCTTTTATACGAAATATGTTTTTAAAAAATAAAATTGGAGGTTTGCAAAATTGTGCATGCTTGTAAATCTTGTTTCGAGAAAACTCAAGTAAATCATAAAAATCACAGTACTGTAATGTTGGGTCCATTTGTCCACAAATTGTTGGAAAATCCGTATACATTTAAATATGATTTCAGTATGCTTTTTTTTAATTTGTTACATACATATATAAATCAACTTTATTTGTAAATAAATCTGAATTTTACTTATGAAGTGGGAAAATCATTAATTTCGGAAAACGGACATAAAGCCCAATGGGCCTTATGTCCGCTATGGGGGCGGACTTAACGCCCAATTTCATTTTGGGCGTTAAGTCCGGGGTCAGGGAGGACATAACGCCCAAAATTAATTTGGGCGTTATGTCCGTTGGGCGTTAAGTCAGGTCGCCATGGGCCATATGGGTCCACTCCTTCAGGTACCTACCCCATAAAAGTTCGAAAATATTCGGAAAATTTGTGCGAATGATTACTCCGATTTGGTTCATACTTTACACATCGTGAAATTTTTACCAGATATAGATGAGGATCCAATATGGACTCCATCGGTCCATACCCTCGGGTACCTTCCACGCAAAATTTTGGAAAAGTTCAGTTTAAGACCTGCTCTCGAATTGTTTTGATTTTTGTTTAACAACTTGTATTTGCTGTCCCCCATACTAAGGTACAAGTTTCATCAGTGGCAAGTCCGTACTTCCTGAGAATATAGCCTGAAAGTTGCAAAAACCCGTGTGTAGTGGTTGCAGCTCAAGATAATTCTCAAACGGATCTGTTTATTTGGTCTAAAACTTAACCTTCGTAATATTTTGTCCAAACTTAGTTTATGTTCGAAGATAAGTCATATCGGCCCACTCCTTCAGGTACGTCCCCCACAAAAGTTAAAAATTGTTCGGAAAAATTTTGCGCACTATAACTCTTGAAGGGAGTAACCGATTTGGCCCATACTTTACACATCCTAATATATCTACCAGATATAGATTAGGTTCGAATATAGACTATATTGGTCCACTTCTTCGGGTGCCTCCCACACAAAATTTTGGAAAAGTTCAGTTTAAGACCTCCTCTCGAATCGTTTTAATTTTTGTTTAACAACTTGTATTTGCTGTCCCCCCTACGAAATTACAAGATTCTTAAGGGGCAAGTCCATTCTTCTTGAGAAAATAGCCCGAAAGGTGTAAAAACCCTATGGCACCATATGTAGTGACTGGAGAGCACGATAACTCTCGATCTGATCAACCGCTTTGCTCCAAAATTTGGCCTTCGTCATATTTTGTCCAAACTTAGTTTCAGTTCGAAGATGGACAATACCAGTCCACAACTTCCGGTATTTCCCCCTGTATTTCAAAATATCACTGAAATGGTATGCGCGATATCTTTTTAACTAATTTGCCCCAAACTTTGGATCGCCTAATAATTTTTCCAAATTTAGTTTAACTTCTAAAATGCCCCATATCTCTCCTCTCCTTAAGATACCTCCCCCACAAAAGTGCAACATTTGTGTCTTAGTGCAGTTTAGGGTCTGTTCGAAGATCCTTTGGAAATGTATACGATGCTGTTTGTTGTGGTCTTTTTTAAAGCGATATTATGTTTTCCGTGGACAAGTCCATGCTTCCTGGCATAGTGGTCCAAAAGTTATACGATGACCCATTGAAATGACAGTTCATTCCTTTAAGTACCTCCTCCGCAAAACTTTTGAATTTCAATCCTAATCCACATTTTTGTCGGCAAGCTCAAATGTCCAAAAACACCCGCAAAGTTCTGAAAATACCCTAAATACATTCGATCTGTTCGTAGATGAAAGTTTAAATTCACATTGGCTGAGGGTATATCTCTGTCGGCAAAGCCGACTGATACTTTTTTACTTGTTAACACTAACCTTGAACGCATTTTAGCACGAATAACCGGGGGAATTTTTTTTAAAAAAAATTATTGAGCGGAAACTGTGGCTAATTTTAGGTTAAACAAGTAAAAAACATTAAGTTCGGCCGGTCCGAACTTTTTATACCCTCCACTATAAAACATGAACTAAAACGGAATAATTATTTTCTTTCCTGTCCACAACTTTAGGCGAAAATATTTTGTAACCAATGATACCCAGCCGAGAACCTTATATGGGGATATATCAAAGTGTGGATCTATGTTTTGGTGCAGAAGTTTTTTGACCACTGGAAGCCTCAAATGTCGAATTGCAGATACTTGGGTCAAAAACTGTAGGTAAAATCCAAAAAATGAAAATCGGGAGGAACCGCTGGACCTATGTTGACAGTTTTTCGAATTACAGGTAGTTCGATCAGGAATACCGAAAATGGGGAGGCACCGTTTTATGGGGGCTATACAAAAACATGGATCTATGTTTACAATTTATATAGGCGCCTATACAAAAAAGTGGCCATATGTTGACAGTTTTTGGTGAAGATGTTGTGTGACCACTGGGAACCTCAAATGTCGACTTACAAATAGTTCTGTCGAAAATTGTAGCTAAAGCCTTTAAAATACCGAAAATCGCGAGGTACAGTTATATGGGGCCTATACCAAAACATGGACTTATATTGACAGTTTTTGAGAACTTTAAATGTCAAATTACAAGTATATCGGTCAAAAATTGAAGCTAAAATCTACAAAAAACCGAAAATCGGGAGGTACCGTTATATGAGGCTGTTCCAAAACATGGACCTACGTTTACAGTTTTTGGAGAAGAAATGTTGTGACTACTGGGAACCTCAAATGTTCAATTGCAAGTAGTTTGTTAAACATTTTAAAAATTATACCGTTATATGGGGGCTATACAAAAAACATGTACCTATGTATGTTGACGGTTTTTAGTGGAGATGTTTTGTGACCTCTGGGAACCTCAAATGTTCAACTGCAGGTAGTTTGGTCAAAAATGTAGTTAAAATCCATAAAATACCGCTAATCGGGAGGTACCCTTAGATGGGAGCTATTTTAAAACATGGACCTATGTTGGCAGTTTTTTGTGGAGATGTTTTGTGATTACTAGGAACCTCAACTGTCAAATTACTGGTAGTTTGGTCAAAAATTTTAGCTAAAATCCTCAAAATACCGAAAATCGGGAGGTACCGTTATATGGAGGCTATAACAAAACATGGACCTATTTTGACGGTTTTTAGTGGAGATATTTTGTGACCACTGGGAACCAAAAAATTTAGCTAAAATTCCCAAAATCGGGAGGTACCGTTATATGGGGCTATACCAAAAAGTGGCCCGATATAGCCCATCTTCGAACTTGACCTGCTTATGGAAAAAAGACACTCGGGTGCAAAAATATAGCGCTCTAGCTCAATTATTGCGAACGCTAGAGTGATTACAACAGACGGACATGGCTATTTCGTCTTAGAATTTTATCCTGATCAAGAATATACTCGTATGTACTTTATATGGTCGTAAATGATTAGTTCGATGTGTTACAAGCAGAAAAACAAACGTTATATACCCTCCATACTATGGTGGAAGGTATAAAAATAGAGAAATATGTGTTGAAGGAAACACGTTTAGGTTTGTTATTGTCCAATTATTAGCTTTAGAACGCAATGTACAGCTTAATGCTCAAAGAAAAAGTTAAAGAATACACTTTAGACATTAAGCTTCCAATGTATCATTTCTTTGAATTTTCACTTTAACCATGTCAAAAGGATGCTGACATTTTGCTCTAATCCGGACAACTAGATTTGTCTAAAAGCTTATTATGTGATTGTAGTACTCGCGATTTAGCATTTTTTAATGTATAAGTCGAGCGTGTAGTCTTCATAGGATTGCAGCAATCAGCGCTCAAAGTCAACATTTTGTGCGTAAATTTTTCTAAAAAGCCTATTTATTTGGTTCAAATTTTACAACTGTCATACGATTTCCGTGGAAACCCGCGTAAAATTAGTTTTTTTTGCTTTCTGAATCCTATAAGCCATGGCGCGTACAAATCCATCCACTAAATTGGTGGATATGGTACCCCTACTATTGCGAAAATTAACAAAAAATGTTTTTTAAAATATCGCGTAGTCAAAATCGTTTTGGGGCGGTCATATTTCTTGCGCGCAACAGTTTTGGAATGACGATTTTTTCTAAATGTATGTACCAAAAATCATTTCAGTAGCATCAACAAAATTTTTGGATTTGTTTTTTTAAATAGAAAACTCAATTTTACAAATTGTTGGCCATATGTACATATAACAGGATTTAATATATCCACTGAGTTTCAAATATCAATTCCATCACCCATTTAATGTATTTATTTATTTAATCCATTTAATAATACAAAAACCAAAAGCTGCTAGGCCAAAAATTGTATCAACTATATTCTATATAAAATTCCGAGTAAAACAATGTGGCTAACCTTCAAAGTAACGAAATTCGGGTGGTACCGTTCCATGGCGACTGCACCAAAACGTCGACCTAAACATACAAATTTCTGGCGGAAAGTATTATGTCAGGTATGATCCCATTTTTTGTGTTTTCGACTGTTAAAATATTGAAAAAGTTGAAAATGTCATAGACCTTAAAATCGTTCCTAAGATGGAATAATTCATGTATTTGCATAAGGTGCTGGGCGTTTCAAATGCAATATCGGCTAGAAGTCTATTGCGATTCCATAATTTGAGACGTTTAAAATTTTCACCGAAAGACGTAAATTAAATCTGCCTCTCAAATTATAAAAAAGCCCTACCAGAACTCACCTTTAAAGTAATGACTCCATCTTAGAAGGAGAATACTAAGTGCAAGAGCATGGAAATACGAACCTTAGTTTAAATGGGAGGGCCTTCGGTTAATACCTATGCTTTCCCTGTAATATACCACAAAGGAGACGACCAACATGTGTCTCATCGAAACAATGTGTTTAGACCCCAAGTATATTTGGACGAAATATGTTTCAGACAATTTGGAGTCGATTAAATAAAGTCCGTCTGTCTAGCTGGCTGGTGCGCATGGTAACTCTCGAACGAAGCAACCGATCGGTCCACTCCTTCTGGTACCTCTCCCTCAAAAGTTCGGAAATTTTCGCTAAAATGGTGTTCACGAAACTTGAAGGAAATAACCGTATTATTCATAACTTTGCTTATGGTAATGTTACTTCTAGTATAGATCGAGTTCGAATATGGATTATATCGGTCCACTTCTTAGGGTAACTCCCACAAAACAATTCGGAATAAGTGAAATTTAAGAGCTCGCTCGTTTTGAATTTTTCAGAAATTTATCACTACAGATTCACGTTTTGATATAGTCCCCACAGATCGGCACCTCCCGTTTTTCGGTATTTTGAAGATATTAGTGACAAACTTCAACAGAAAAAAACTTGTTATTTAGAGTCCCCCGAAGGTCTAAAATATTCATGTTGGGAATTGTGGGAATAGGTCTATGTTTTGATATAACCCCCATAGAATCGTACCGTCCTATTTTCGTTATTTTGAAGTTTTAGCTTCGTTATCATACCGAAATGGCTGAAATTTGGTATTAAGTCTTCAGGCAAAGAATTCTCGGCCAAATTTCGGATTGGCCGAACTTAGCGATCTTTTACTTGTTGAAAGTTCTATGTCTATTTGGACTGGACTATAAGGTCATTGTGTACTTAAGTAGAAAGAGTACATAGTAATGTATGATGTCTTTAAAGTCAACTAAAACCATTTTTTGATATTTGTCGTCCCCGTTAAAGGTAGTAAGCGTTCACCCATAAGAACGATAAAGACTTGGGTTTGGGCGTCGCACAGTGCCAAATATGAGCACTTTAGCGGAACTTTACTAATAACATTTAAAGGAAAAGGTGTAGATTCCTAAAATTTTGCACAAATATTTCTTATATTAGTAGGCAGCGTGGGGCTCAAATTGGGCCACATAGACCCGCGGTTTTCGTAGGGCCCATGTAACGGTGTTTGCCGTTTTTACGTTTTACATTCATTTTTCAATCGATTTTGATGCAAATTGGTGTATTGAGTTTTCAGCGAATAGAAAACTTATGCACAAAATATTTTAAATATAGGTTCGCGTTTTGGAATAGCCCCCACATGCCGGGTTCCCTCATATTGGGTATTTTAAAGGATGAAGACAAAAATTGCAGCAAATTTTGATGCAAATGTAAATTTTAAGATGTTAGAGAATAAAAAACCTCCTCCAACAAAAGCTGTCAACATAGGTCCACTTCTGGGTGAAGCCCCACAACCCTACACATCTATTAAGGAGTCAAATATCAATATTTTTTGTTTTCATTTGTATTTTTAATGTTTATTGGTCCATTCAGCAGGTCTGTACAATTAATTTTTTTTAATAATGTCTTTCAGATCAAGTTCAGGTCTGCATTGCATTACAATTTTTAACGTATTTTGGTATTTGAACCGCAGCATCTAAAAATTTGACGCTATATGTAAATCACCAACATTTAGAGGTCAAAACTATGAAAAATTGCGAGAGGTTTCTTAATTTTACAGAAATTATCATTGTTAGAATTAGTGAGTCCATTTCTTCAAAACACAGTCAACAATGGCGTTCATTGTCTCGATTACCTTCCACTTTTGAAAATGCAACTAAATGAAATTCCCGAAGTCTTTTTAGAAAATCTTTATGGCTTTGCGAATAGAGGAGAATTCAATCTTTCAGATTATATATATGTATCTTATGTCACCGTGGTGCAATGGTATGCACGCCCGCCTTGCACGCAGAAGGTCGGTGGTTCGATTCCCCGGCCAGGCAACACCAAACATTTTTCAACGGTGGCAAAATACCCCTCAGTAATGTTGCCGACATTTCCTGAGTATTTCAGCCTTGAAAAAACTTCTCTCGGACTCGGCGATAAACAGTAGGTCCCATATCATTGAGCTAAATATGAATCGGGGTGCACTCATTGATATGAGAGAAGTCTCCCTTGTCCCGTATGGGATGTTGTGGAACAATGTTTTATCTTAACACGTGAATGTACGGAACTCACTTTTGAAATGTCCACGGAAAATAAAAAATTATAATTTTGAAAACTTCAAAAAGGCACTTGTTTCCTATTAAAATTGAATGAAATCAATAAGAATTTTTTGCATTTTTTTAAAGAGTAAAATATCATAATTGTTTTGTAAAATATTAAGAAAAATAAATCATGGCATACTGACTTACCATTTGTTCGCGCCACGCAATTTTTTTAATGAATCCAAATTATATTTCTTAGAAAAAAAATATGAAACAAAGGTGCAACTTTAAATGCATTTTTAAGTCGTTTCGCGGAGTAAATCGCCAAACTGAGTATGGATCATTTGCCCTGGAGTACTTAGCTAACGAATCTAATAAAAATTTAATTAATTTTATGTACTTCAAAATTCCTTAAAGTTCCACTAAACTTCCCATATTTCGCACTGTGCGTCGGGTTAGTAACCCTCCCCTAGAAAAGCAGCCTACTATGAAGAAACGAAAGAAAAGAAAAACAAACCCCTATTAAGTTGACGACCCCCACAAACTTTTGAAGGGCCATGATCTGCGAATCTGCACCTGGAATGTTCGCACTCTTTATACAGAAGGTTAAAGTGGTGTCCAATAGTAGCGAAGACGACGAAGATACCACAGATCCAATCCCAGAAGATGGTATTGAATGTATACCAACCATCCAAGATGAGGTAAAGTCAGCAATAAACCGGCTAAGTAATAAAGTAAGAAAAGCGTTAAGTTCGACCGGGCCGAAATTTTTATACCCTCCACCACGAACTGTATTTAAGTGAATAGGAACAATTAGTTTTATTTCGTTTATGAAAATAGTAAACTCTTCCTTTTATTGCAGGAGTAGTACTTACATATATCTCAATTGATAACACTCCCTTCAAAACATTTTTGTTCTTTCCAAAACATGGGCCAATATTTACAATTTTCCGAATTGAGCGAAATACATAAAATTGGGCAAACCCGACTAGACCTAATCCTGGATATTTAGGATTTGGATAGTTAACAACATCGGGAGCACCTTTCTATGGAGGCTGTATAAAACGTTAACCTATATCGATAAATTTCTGGAGGAAAGTTTCGAAACTCCAGCGAAGACTAAATGCCAAATTTCAGGTATCCCATGGAACATTGTGGTTAAAACTTTCAAAATACCAAAAATTGGGAGGGATCTTTCTAAGGAAGGTATATAAAAACATGGAACAATACCGGAAATTTTCAGGTGGGAAGTTTTATACCACCAACGGAGATTAAATATTACATTTAATCCGTTTCAATGGGATATTGATGACACAACCTTAAAATCCCGAAAATCTAAAAGTACGATTCTATGGGGGTTGTTTGAAGAAAAGGGCTTATAATTCTCTTCTGCAATATTTTATACACTAATGGCAATTTAAATACTAAATTTCAGACACATCGGTGGTATTTTGAGGCCACAACTTTCAAAATACCGTAAATAGGAAGGTACGGTCTTTTAATGGGGGTATTTGAAGACCCCGACCTATACCGGCAAATTTCGGCTGGAATGTTTCATACCGCTATCAAAAACTATATACTAAATATCAGATATTTTGGTGGAGAATGTAGGAAATCGGGAGGTACCGTTCTAGGGGGGCTATGTGAAGACATAGACCTATACCGACAAATTTTAGGTTATACCCTCAACGAAGACTAAGTACCATCTTCCAGGGTAAAACCTTCAAAATACCGAAAATCGGGCGGTGCCGTTCTATGGGAGCTATATGAAGGCGTAGACCTATACCGACTAATTTCAGGTGGAAAGTTTTTTACCCCCAACGAAGACTATGTACCAAATTTTAGCTATTTCTGTGTTATAATGAGGCTACACCCTTCAAAACACCGACAATTGGGATGTACCGTTCCATGGCGTGTACATTAAAGCGTGGACCGATACAGATACATTTCTGGGAGAAAGTTTTGCATCCCAAAAGAGGACGAAATATCAAATTTCAGGCATTTCGGTAGTAGTATATAGCTAAAACTTTCAAAAATACCGAAAATTGGGAGATATCGTCCTATTTGGGCTATATGAGGGCGTGTGACGTATACCGACACATATCATATGGAATGTTTTATACCTCAAATGAAGACTAACCACCAAATTTTAGTCATTTCGGTGGAATATTAAGGTCACAAACTTCAAAATACCGAAAATAGGGAGGTACCGTTCTATGGGTGCTATATGAAGGCGTAGACCTATACCGACAAATTTCATATGTAATGCTTAATACCTCAAATGAAGACTAACAACTAAATTTCAGCCATTTCGGTAGAATATTAAGGCCACAGCCTTCAAAAACCGAAAATCGGGAGGTACCGTCCTATGGAGGCTATATGAAGGCGTAGACCTATACCTACTAATTTCCGGGGGAAAGTTTTATACCCCTACCGAAGACTATATACCAAATTTCAGGCATTTCGCTGCGATAATGAGGCTAAAACCTTCCAAATACAGAAAGTCGGGAGAAATCGTCCTATGGGGTCTATATCAAAACCTGAACCTATATAAACATTTGATGGTAGAAATATTTCTTAGCCTCTGGATACACAAAATACAAACTTACAACCGATTCTTTGGTCAAATGGGTCTAATACATTCAAAATATCTTAAAGTGACGCGTACTATATATGAGGCGTTATATGGGGGCTATACCAAAACGTGGACCTATATAAACAAATTTTGATAGGAATGTTTTTTTAGCCTCTGGAGACACAAAATACCAAATTACAACCAATTCGGTGCTCAAATGGGTCTAATATATTCAAAATATCTTTAAATGACGCGTACTATATATGGGGCGTTATATGGGGGCTATACCAAAACGTGGACCTATATAAACAAACTTTGATAGGAATGTTTTTTTAGCCTCTGGAGACACAAAATACCAAATTACAACCAATTCGGTGCTCAAATGGGTCTAATATATTCAAAATATCTTTAAATGACGCGTACTATATATGGGGCGTTATATGGGGGCTATACCAAAACGTGGGCCTATGTAAACGAAATTTGGTAGACATATTTTTTAGCCTCTGGAAACACAAAATACCAAATTACAACCAATTCGGTGGTCAAATGGGATAAATATCTTAAAATTTCCTTAAAACGACGACGCGTCACGCGCCACTTTGTATGGGGGCTATACGAAAACGTGGACCTACATAACCCACTTTCAATACCAAAAGTCCTACATACATATAATAGATTTTACCAAAATTTCATCCACCTACTTCAATCCGTTCGGACGCTAGAGTGATTTCCACAGACGGACAGACGGACGGACATTGCTATATCGATGCAGAATTGCACGCTGATCAAGAATATATATAGTTTGTGGGGTCTACAATGATTATTTCGAGTAGTTACAAACGGAATGACAAACTTAATATACCCCCCATCCTATGGTGGAGGGCATAAAAAGGCAGCAGGTACCGATGGCTTACCAGCCGAACTGTTCAAAACCGGAGGCGACACGCTGATAAGGTGTATACATCAGCTAGTTAGCACTTTCTGGCAGAAAGAACGCGTACTCGACGATTGGAAGCTGAGTATCCTGTATGCTCTAAGTATAGGGGCATAAATCTTCTCCCTATTGCCTACAAGATAGTGTCAGGGATATTATGCGAACGACTAAACCTATGACCAATAAAATAATTGGACCATACCAACGAGGCTTTTGACCTGACAAGTCCACCATTGACCAGATATTTAGCTTGCGGCAAATCGTGGAGAAGGCCCAAGAGATGCAGTTCGACACCTACCACCTTTTGTCGATTATAAAGCAACCTTCGACAGCCCTCTACGCCCAAAGTTATTTCAAGCCATGTCTGAATTTGGTATCCCTGCAAACCTCATTTGCCTTTGTAAGATGACTTTAGCAGATTAAAATAGGAAAGAACCTCTGCGAACACTTCAGTACCAAAAGACGTTTCAGACAAGGAGACAGTCTTTCGTGTGACCTGCTCAACATCCTGCTGGAAAAGGTCAAAAGAAATGACACAATATACAGCAACAGCCACATGTTACTTGCTTATGCTGATTACATTGACGTCATGGGACGATTAGTTAGGGAAGTAACTGGTAAATTTAAGAAGGTCGAAGGTGAATCAGCAAAGTGGTTCTGGCAGCAAACGGCGAAAAAACGAAGTTGATGTTGTCGGCGCGCAATGCGTCCATAGAGCTAGGACCAACAGTGGAAGTTGGTTCCTACAATTTTCGTCTACCTCGGCACAGCCATAAACACAACAAACAACATCAGTTGCGAAATAAAGAGAAGATTTGTGATTTTTGAAAACAGTTTAAAAACAAGACCACAAACTTTATAGCGTTACATAACGTTTTGGCGCTGAGCGCCTCATATAATCCCATCCAAAAGCATACTCCACTTCTTTTCAAACCACATGCAAATGCCAATATTTATACCGTGATTTTAAACTAAGCTCTTTATCAAAACATGCAAATTATTGTGCAAATAAAAAACAGCAACAACGAACTTAAAAGTGATTAAAGTGTTCTAATTATTTTCTGAACCATAAATGTGAACGCAACGCAATGGGCCACACCAATACCAACAATAACTAGAACAGCAACACAAACTTTAACAAAGGAAAAGTTGTGTTTTGTGTTTATCATCAAATGGCTTTTTTTCTATAGTTGCAATACCAAGCTGTAGAACTTTTTTTGGCCTCATTATTAAAGAGTGCATTAAGGAGTTTTGAGCATTGACCTAGCCACTAATTATGAATGTGGTAGAATCTAACAGAACAACAACAATAAGAGGAACAATTGGTAAAGTTTTTTAGTTAAGCTGGAGTTTTTTTTTTTTGTTTTTGGTGGACGGTAGACAATGAAACAAGCCTGCGGCGTTTAATAAATACTAAAAGGTAAAATGACTAAAATGTAAATATTTTCCTCGGAAATCTTCAAGTAGTCAATAGCTGACTTGAGAATTGTGATATTAGACATTATTTAAATTTACATCTTTATCCTATTTTAATTCAGAATGCAAAGTAGAAAATTCAACATCTAAGTTTCGCTAATGGAACAAATATTCTCTTCCGAGACACCTATTTAGCGCAGTTAAAATATATGAAACTTCCAGAAACTCTACACCATTTCATTTATGGAAATTTTTAAATTCAGTTGAAGAAAATGTTCTTCACATTGTGCGTCATATTTTCAATTATGTTTGCAATTAATCTAGAGACACACCCACACAGAAATATCCAACTGGATACCTCAGAAATATATTACAATTCGTTATAATTTCCATTTCATTTAATTCATTTACGGTTTTGCTTTAGCAACGACTAGACTTTTCATTCGATTAATTGGAGTAGGCCAAACGTGGCACACAACAAGTCAAGCAACCAGGTCATTCCACATCAATAGACCCCACTACCACCAGCAGAGTAGAGCAGAGTCAAGTGTTTTTCTGTGTACATAGATAACAAAACATGCTGTTTGTCCTTTGGTCCATTTGTGTTTAGGACACGATGACTATTATCATCACAACCTGATTCTAATGTTAATTTGTAAAAATAAATCCCACATGAACTCGTTTCTACTACTCTGTCTGTGTACTTACGTACGCATGTCTGTCTGTACCTACATAAAGACACACAATTCGAATGCCTTGAATTTAATTATAATTCAGTCATATTTAGTCTCAATAGTAAACAAAGAGCTACAACAACATCGTCGACAATAGAAAGCAAAATTTTTGTTTTGCTTTGATTGAGTGCTGGGAGACTGTTGTCAAGCACAGAATTGATGTTTGTCCTCTAATGAACTGATAGTGTTGCCAAAGAAACGGAGATTAAGCAGGAATAAAAAGTGTCAAAGACATTTTAACAAATGACCAATAAAGAAGAGCTTTTGTTGGAAATTAATTACAACTTCTTTTCACTGTACGTACCTGTAAGGAAAGTTACGGTCTGGTGACAGTGAATTGTCAATTATGTTGGTGTTGCTTGTAAGCACTGTTAATTGATGGAAATTCAGACAATTTTCAAAGCCTTTAGAGGAGCTAAGTTTGATCTTTTGATGATGCCATAAGGCTACAATGGTTATTTATAAATGGAATTATATATTTTGGCAAAAAAGTACTTCGAACATAAAAGAGGAAAAAGAATTGGAGAACAACTATATTTCGGCCAGTAATCCACCCTTTGTGGAAGGCCATATGAATGTATTGCGGGTAGTGAAATGCCCAGTAGATATACACATATGGTTGTGGTGAATCGAATAAACAACAGCGAAAATCTCAATGGGGGTAAGGGGAGTTTAGGAGTAAATATCCAGCAAAAATTTGCCTCCAAAAATGCAGTTAAGTCATATGTACAAGTTATTTGGATGTGCATCAAATTATGCATGTTCACTCATGATTTTTACAAGAGCGCGACTACTGAAAGATGCATTGCATTTTATCTACCTATTTGGAATCACATTTTAACTAACACTTTAGGGTAGAATAGGATGCAGTCCAATTTGCATCCAAAACACATGTTTTGATGCAGGGATTTGGACGGAGTTTTTCGGAATGTGTTTTTATGCAGTTCAAATAAGTAATAAAAACGCAAACCATCGCAAAATATCCCAGAATAAATGAAAAGGATTTACTATTTGTGTAAAACAAAAATATTGCAAACTTAATCACATTAATTACTGTTCCATGTGTAACGTGGTTTTCTCGTCGGCTGGGGTAAGTTCAGTCGCGTCCAGGGCCTCCATATGAAAAAACTAGTATTCTCCCTTTTCTGGGGCTAAATCGGGGATTTATTGATTAAGTACTAATTTGCAATCTGTAATGAACACTAGACAGTATTTGCAAAAAACCTTCTTTTAGAAGTTTCAAGTCCTAAGAAATATAAATTTCCTAAACAACAAATAAGTATAACAGGACTACGGGAGTTGTGAATTCACTAGCACTAGCAGTCGGCTGGGGGGTTCGCGTCCTGTCTTCATATTTGTCTGTTTAAACATTACAGTAATAATAGTTAACTCCCTTTTTAAAATTAAAAGCAAAATTTGTATGGCCGAACATTATCGAAGTCCACTGAAATTATGTACCCCTGAAGACTCGGTAATCTGTGGTTGAAAACAATAAAAATATGGTATTGATTTGTGTTGTTTACTTTAAGCGATTCCTTGGTGGTTATAGGAACGCTAGCCTCACTACCCACCCTACCTATGATTCTACTCGGCCAAAATGTTTATAGAACCCCTATACAGAAGAAAGAACCTAGTTTTCTATTTCATTATCACCATCTACTTAGGAAAACTCCGCAGACTTGAAGTTTAAAGATCCATTTTATATAAAGTTTAATTTATTCAAATCATTGCATGCAACTAAGGTAATATAAGTATGATATTATATATAATAATTCAGTATAATTTTCTTCTGGATTTCAAATTATCCATTAAACAAAAAATAACATGTTTGCCTAATTTACTTTAGCTTATAGAATGTCTATAGAAAACTTCAATAATCATATGAATGGGTAAAATAATATTTTGATAGCTGTATGTAGGGTATCTTTTTTTTACAAGCAAAACAAAACAATGATAAATAAGAATAAAGAGATACACCACATAATTTAAAACAAAAGCGCAAATTACTTGATTCCCCTTACTCAAGACAAGGGGAGAGCAAGAGAGACGAAACTTTAATTAATCGATTATAACATGCACTTACCATACAATCATATGCAATCCATTGAAGAGGCCTCCCAATTGATGTCGCTTGTTGTATGGATATCTTTCTGGAGCAATGCTAGACGTTGTTTAATATTTTGGGATGATTCAATAATATAAACACTGCTTTAAATTTTAGAAATATGGTATATCCTTTGTTAAACTGATAGCATCATAAAATATACTATTTTCTTGCCTTAATAAGAAAGGTTTAAATAATTAATCACATTATACATGGTATGACTCATTTTCCGAAATTCCCATGGGCAACTCTTTGTATGATTATTTTTAATACACTTTCTTTTGCAATTCAAAATTATAGTTAAATTTTTTTTTCTATGTTCAATAATCACTGATTGATTTTATCCTCTTCTTTAATTCATTTTATACAGATTATTAATTTTTTCACTACCGTTCATTACAAAGCGTCACTACAAACTGGATCTTGGAGAAGCTTAGAGGTGGAGAATAATTGAAATTCTTACTATTGCTGTTTTACAACAGTAAATGTGAAACAGAAGAAGACAAAATGATCACTGAATATTGAACATACATTTTTGTTGTCGCCATATCGGAAGAGAAGGAAAAAGAATCAGAGTGTTTAATGTAAGGATTTTGTTGGTTGTTTCAATACTTAGATCTATTCCATTTTTTCAGGGGGAATGATAAAACTCTCTCCTTAGTAAATTGTTGGTACAGGCAACGTTCCAGTGAAAGTTAGGGTTGTCAAATTGGATGTAAGAGTTATATGTTTCCAAATGGTAGTAAATTTCTGTTTCAAGAAGATTTGACAATTACTGCACCGATGGAAACGACCAAAATGAGAATAATTCGTTTTTAGGCCCAAATTGTAAATCCAAGTCTAAAATTGTGGAATTGAAATTGAACTGCAATCGAGGCTTGAATGCTTATTTTGGCACTGATGAAATATTAGACGTTATAAGATTAAGTTGTCAATTGTGGAACTGCTCGTGTATATGGATGCTAGAGCGTTGAAACCGCTGCTCTAAGTACATGTGACAATCTTGTGGCGGGGGTATTCAGATGCCTCAGGTACAGTTGCGTTGAATATCACCTTTAAACTTCTTCTACATTTGAGGGTTTGTCCGATCTTTTGTGTGTTTGTATATAACTTATTTCACAATTAGTATAGTTTCCTTGGAACAATTAAATGACATTTTCACAGTTTATTCCGAATAGCTCCAAACTTGGAGCATTTTAATTTTTACGTGGAGCAGGTTTTCCTAAATTTGCCGAGAATTAATATTTTTTCAAATAGTATTTACTGAAAATTTTACCTTCGAGATTTTAGTTGATTATTTAAATAAAATTATAATTGTCCCAAAAATAGGGGGAATTGAAAATGTCACTTAAAATTTTTATTAGGTTAAGTTTTGAAACTTGATATCTGGGAATAATTACAAGTTGACTGTAGGCGAGTTTCTACCAAAAAGAATGCACGTAATAACAACGTGTTTCCTTATACCTCTAGCTAAGTCAATTTTAAAGGGCAAAAACATTTTTCGAAAATGTGAAATGTTGCCAGATGGCGATATAGGAAAAGGGAAATTTTAATTGTGAAATCGATAACATTTGGGACATGGAAATCGATAGCTATTAGAACCGTTAAAATTGTTTAACCTGTTTTAAATACAGTAAAATAGAAAAATCAATTTCTTCATGAAAGTTCATCACAAATCTACTTGTGTTTAGATGCGATAAAAATGAACTCAATGAGTATATATTAATAGTTAGCGTAAGGATTTTGCAGATTCGCTGGGGTTGGACAGCTGAGGAGCTCGTGTTGAATTAGCGGGTTCTTCTTAGAGGGAAACGGTGTTGTTTGTGTTCGGCTGCAGATGATCGGGATGACGATGTATTCGGTGTTAGGCTGTAGATGATCGGGAAGACGATAAATTCAGTATTCAGCTGCAGAAGATCGGGAAGATGATGAATTCGGTGTTTGGCTGCAGATGATCGGGAAGATGATGAATTCGGTGTTGGGCTGCAGATGATCGGGATGACGATGTATTCGATGTTCGGCTGTAGATGACCGGGTGAAGATGTATTCGGTGTTCGGCTGCAGAAAATCGGGAAGATGATGAATTCGGTGTTCGCCTGTAGATGATCGGGAAGATGATGAATTCGGTGTTCGGCTCTTGATGTTCGGGAGCACGATGCGTTCGGCTGTTGATGCCCGGAAACACCACGGGTTCGGGTATTAGTCTAGTGTTATGGTCTATTTTCTACCATGCGCTACTGGTTTTTATCTGCGGAACAGCTGACCCGAAGGCCCTATGGAACTGCTGAACTGGAGGCCCAGTGGAACAGCTGACCCGAAAATCCTGTAAAACTGCTGACCCGAAGGCCCGATGGAACAGCTGACCCAAAGGCTCTTTGGAACTGCTGACCTGAAGGGCCAGTGGAACAGCTGACCCGAAGGCCCTGTGGAACTGCTGACCCGAAGGCCCAGTGGAACAGCTGACCCGGAGGCCCTGTGGAACTGCTGACACGAAGGCCCAGTGGAGCTGCTGACCCAAAGGCCCTGTGGAACTGCTGACCAGAGGGCACAGTGGAACAGCTGACCAGAAGGCCCTGTGGAACTGCTGATCCGAAGGCCCTGTGGAACAGCTGACCCAAAGGCTCTTTGGAACTGCTGACCTGAAGGGCCAGTGGAACAGCTGACCCGAAGGCCCTGTGGAACTGCTGACCCGAAGGCCCAGTGGAACAGCTGACCCGGAGGCCCTGTGGAACTGCTGACACGAAGACCCAGTGGAGCTGCTGACCCGAAGGCCCTGTGGAACTGCTGACCAGAGGGCACAGTGGAACAGCTGACCCGAAGGCCCTGTGGAACAGCTGACACGAAAGCCCTGTGTATGTATTAGCCACCACAGCTTAATGGGTAGCCCTCAAAAAGTATTCCCAACGCTTTAGCACCGAAATGTAAGTTGGCGGATTTAGAACAGTCCTTTGTTCCAACCCGTGTAGCTAACCCTCTGCAGTAGTAAGCTCCCCATTCTCAACCATTTCTGAAAAATAAGGAAAAATTCTTCATTAAATTCAATTGCAACTGTTGATGTACCAGTGTTTTGCATTATATGTTTGTATATTCCTTCTTTTGCTCAATCTCGCTCTGGGTCAATCTTAAGTTCCAGGAACGTGGCTGCTTCGATAGGATGTAACCACAGATCCACTAGAGTAAGTTGGATTGGTTCGACGGGGCATGAAGTCGAGGGGGTTTTACATGATTCTCGCCTTGACGGCTCTAACCATGGTGCACCTTTGCACCGGGGGTCGCGATACAATGCGTCGGCCAGCCCCCCCTTTGGAATTACCCAAAGTACTCATAGAGAGTGGTAGCTCTCCACAGAGTCCCCAAGTCTATCCCGCAGGTACCAATTCGAAGATCCACAATTATGGGCTTCACTATCTTACACCTTTGCTGCTTTATGGGTCGCAGCACCCGGTTGATAATGCAACTCCACATCGAGCCGAACTCTACACAGAAAAAAAGCCACCCAGAAAATTTTGATTAAAAGCTTTATCACCATATTTTTGTCGAATGACGATAAAATATTACGAATATATTGGGAAAATGTTTATCAAACATGAACATGTTACTAGAAAGCGATCGATAAACGATTTCAAACAAATAATTTATTGAAATTTGTTTATGGTTATTAATGAATTTCTGTTGTTAAAATGGTTTTCAACGTTTGTCGCATGTTCTGGCTCTCAAGAGCGAGAGAAAAAAACTTTTTTACGGCATAGAGAGAGAGAGAGCGCTACAACAATGTGATGTGTGTTTTCTTGAGATGTGAGTGTCGTTGCTATGTTTATGGGCATTTTTGGCATGGAGCGATTTGTTTGGCATTTGGGTTGTTTATCTACTTGTGCTCGGCTGAAGGCTTTTATGTATACAATAAGTTTCTTACTGTTTTTTTATGACCTAACAAACGAAGAGGGAAGAAAGAAATGGTACGAGTTCTCATGTTTTGTTCTGTTTGTAGTTAAGAAAGGCAGATAACATTTTTTAACCGTCAGTTTGGCAGTCTCTTTAAAGCTGTCGTTGTGTGTGGATCGGTAGTGCAGAAATAAATCAATGTTTGTGTGTTTTCTTAAAGTAAAGGTGCCTTTCAAGTAAATTATATGCCCAATACATTTTATAATTGAATTCTCAGATACGTGAAGGAGAATAAGAATATTTTATTGGACAAAGAAGCAACCGCATGTGATATTGGTAATAACTTCGATACATTTTACATATTTGAAATATGCATGTAATATATTATGTAATATATTTGTAATTACAGATATCCATTTTAGCTGATGATTTTCAATGTGGCAGAAGAATGTGTTTTATTTCACAACTAACGAAAAGCGTTCAACGATGTTCCCTGCATTTTATATTTAAAAGTGATTTTTTGTTTTCTTTTATTAAAATTGAAGTGTGGCACTAAATAATTATTTACTTCTGTTATTAATTATTCCATTCCGTTCTTCTTTCTTTCATCTGTTATTTTTTATGTACCTATGCGTCAGGTGTTGCTTTTGTTCTTGGCATTTCAAATAATAAATAAATAACCACCACCATTTATAAATGTGTGTATGTATCTTTTTTTGTGGCGTTTGAGTTTGTATTTAACAAAAACAAAAAAAAAAAAACAACAAAATAATTGTAAATATGAATATTTTTGGATTGATTGGAAAAAATGCATTCAAGAATTTTTTTAATCAAGAAAATATTTTGTTTTTATCAAGCAAAATTTGGAATATTTTGATAAATATTTTTGTCAATATGTGAAATGTTTTATCAGTTCAAAATAAAAAAATCGATAAATATTTTAGTCAATATTACAATTTTATTTTATCAACATGTATTTTTACTTTGTGATCACAAAATTTTATCGAATTTTGTCAATATAACAATTTTTTTTTGCCGGAAAATCGATAAATTTTTGGTTGAATCTTTGAATTTCTTTATCAAATGGCTACAATTTTTTTCTGTGTGAGAGAAGTCTCCACTGTCTATTATGGATGCTTTTTGATATATACTGTTACGGAAGTAACTGGTGGATTTTAGTTGATTCAGATGAACTTCCATTAACTTAAACAATTCAATTGTAGAGTAAATTTTATTTAGCATTTTCTTTGTGAATTAAACAACAACTACCGTATATAATTTCACTCACTGTTTTCCATGTAGAGGTTAGGACAAAAACAGTTACAAAATTTTTGTCCTAACCTCTATTTATCTATTTCTCTCATATTTGTTTTGATCATTCAGTTTTGGATGCCTTGTAGCGTCATTCATTATAAGGCGTAATTGATACATTTGGCCCACTTGTTGTTTACATTCATCTGCCTTTTTGTATGTGTATTTTCGAATCGATTGATATTTCGCTTTAAATATTGCGGAAGGTTATAGTTTGAGGACAGAACGCACTAGTTTTTCCAGAATTATATCGGGACCAAATGTAGACTAAGTTTGTTAACTTCTTCGGGTACCTGCCATACAAAATTTGAAAATTCTACACAAAAGTGCAGTTTATGCAGGTCTAGAATCGTTTGAAAATTTTTACAGTATGTTGTCTTCGCCGCCTCCATTACGACGGTATAATAAAAACAAGTAAAAAAGCGTTAAGTTCGGCCGGGCCGAACTTTTCATGCCCTCCACCATAAAATATTCATTCCTGTCGCCAACTTTAAGTGAGTACGTTAAAATGTCAGATAATGTACATAAAATGCTTCATTCGGGAAGCCCTTTTTATGGTGCCTATATCTAACTGTTGACAATTTTTGGTGGGCTAGAAATTGGGAGGTACTGTTATATAGGGGTTATAATAAAACATGGGCCTATGTTGACAGTTTTTGATGGGAGCCTTTAATATCAAATAACTCCTAATTCGGTTAAAAAATTTAGCTAGAATCCTCAAAATATCGAAAATCGGTACATAACGTGGGAACTTCAAATGTCATTAACAGCTAGTTCGGAGGTATCTGGGCTATACGAAAATATGAACTTAAATGAACAATTTTTGTTGCAGAATTTTTGTTTACTTTTAAATTTCAAATTACAGAAAGTTCGTCCAAAAAATAAAGGTAAGGTACGGAAAATCGGGAGGTTTGTTTTGGGGCTATACAAAAACATGGATCTACGTTCGGTTAAACATTTTAAGTAAAATCCTCAAAGTACCGAAAATCGGGAAGTATCGTTATATTGGGGCTATGTTGAAAATTGTTGATGCAGATGTGTGGTGACCACTACAACCTTCAAATGTCAAATTACAGTTAGTTCTGTTAAAAATTGTAGCTAAAATTGCCAAATTACTGAAAATTGGGAGGTACCGTTACATGGGAGCTATATCCGAACATGGACCTATGTTGACAATTTTTTATTAAGAGGTGTTGTGACCACTAAGAACTTCAAATGTCAAATTACAGCTAGTTCTGTTTAATATTGTAGCTTAAATCATCAAATTACTGAAAATCGGGAGGTACCGTTATATGGGGCTTTCTTGACAATTTTTGGTGGAGAGGTGTGGTGACCACTAAGAATTTCAAATGTCAAATGTTCAAATTACAGATAATTCGGTTAAAACTTGTTGGTAAAATTCTCAAAATACCTGAAATCTGGCGGTAACGTTATATGGGGGCTATTCCAAAACATGGACCTATGTCCACTAGTTATATAAGTTTATTGACATTTAGGAACCCTAAATGTCAAATTATAGCTACATCGCACTGTGGTTTAGCTTGTAAGGGAGAGAGCGACAAAAATATTTCTAATCAAGATATCGATTTGAAAATTTTACCGTAAACTCGTAGTGACTAGAAGATAATTTCCCCCAAAAATCGTCAGGATTGGTACACATTTAGGTATAGACCCCCCATAACGATACTTCCAGTTATTTATTAATTTCAAGATTTTGTCTATATTTTCAAAGTGAATTCGCTGTAATTTGACAATTTGTGTTCATTGGTGGTATTAAACATCTTGCTTAGGTCCATGGTCGATAGAGGTCCATGTTTTGTTATATCCCCATATAGACCTACCAACTGAATGTGCTGCAACTTGACATTTCGAGTTTATAATCTGTATCAAATATTCTTGTCAAAATTCATCAATATATACCCACATTTTGGTATAGTCCTATATCATGTTAACTTCCGATATTTGGCATATTTAAGTATTTGGCCTAAATTTTCTACAAAAACGTTTGTAAAAATCATGAAATTTTATGAATTTTATTCTTGACAAGGATTAAGTGGTAACAAGTATCAACAATATGAGGCACAGAATATTCTTACTAGGTGGGTTAACATTTGGACCAAGGGCGTACCAGATAATATTAGATGAAAACAATGTCTTATAGGCCTCAAACAGGGAATATCTGGAAACTAAGATGTTTTATGAGATATTTAGTTCGCGAGGATGGGTTAGTACATATTACAATAAATTCTAGCTACAGAACCAGGATATGTAAACAGTAAACAAGACCACATAGGTGGTCCTGCTTGCCAATTTAACCATTCTACGTTGTTTAGTTTTCTGTGTGGAGCTTAAATCTACTTCAGGCCTTTCTCGTTTTTACTTTCAACGGAAAATAGCTCTTGAAGTGGCATGTATCTTTCAAAAATAATAAAATTCCTTTGCAGAGATTGTTTATACGGTGTGACAACTTAGAGAAATCATATCCCGCAAAATTAAAACCACAAACCTTCATGTGCTATAATTTCTTAGAATACCGTCAGTCCCATGCTGGCTTTAACAAAATTTTTTTGTACGCCATATTTCAAAAACGTACAAATACGGAAACACACATTCATACTTTAGGATTAAAAAACATCATTTTTATAAAATAAGATCGAAACAAAATGCAAAACAACAAAACCGATTGCTTGAAAACACCCAAAAACCCCATACTAAACATTCATAAAAGTCCGAGTATACTCAGTATAATGAAAACTGAATACCGCTCGGCAACTTTCGGCAGACGAGATAATTTTTTTCTTATTTTGGACACATCCACGAATATTTAAATAAAAATAACGTGAGGATCCGCGAGGATCCAAGGTACTAAAAGTCTATTTCTTTTCACAATATTAAATAAAAAACACTCACAAAAATATATTTCAAAAGAGATAAATTGTACTACAAAATAAAGATACAATTTTATGATGTTATCAATTAAAAACAATAACAATACTATTAACTTTAACTTCCATTTCTTACTATTGTAAATTTTCACATTACTTTTTTGTGATATCACTTGTAACTTCTCACTACGTTAATGGAAATTTCAATGTCTCAATTTCTGCAAATGGAAATGCTCACTTCTGTGGCTCTGCTTTAGCAAGTACCGTTAGAAGTTGTAAAAAGAAAGCCGGAATACTAAAATTTGATGTGTCTACGATAGATTTAAATAGTTACAATCATAATTTTTAGACATCGATTTTTGTATTTTTGTCGTCGGCTGGGACCACAGTGCATCGGTCTGAAAATGTAGCTAAAAACGTCAAAATACCGCAAATCGGGGGGTACCGTTATATGGGGGCTATACCAAAACGTAGACCTATGTCCACAACTTCTAATATATAAGTTTATTAACACTTAAGAACCCTAAATGTCAAATTATAGCTAAATCGGTCTGATAATGTAGCTAAAAACGTCAAAATACCGTATATCGGGGGGTACCGTTATATGGGGGCTATACCAAAACGTGGACCTATGTCCACAACTTTTGTTACATATGTTTATTGATACTTAAGAACCCTAAATATCAAATTATAGCTAAATCGGTCTAAAAATGTAGCTAAAAACGTAAAAATACCGCAAATCGGGGGGTACCGTTATATGGGGGCTATACCAAAACGTAGACCTATGTCAACAAGTTTTGTTATATATGTTTATTGATACTTAGGAACCCTAAATGTCAAATTATAGCTAAATCGGTCTAAAAATGTAGCTAAAAACGTCAAAATACCTCAAATCGGGGGGTACCGTTATATGGGGGCTATACCAATACGTGGACCTATGTCCACAAGTTTTGTTATATATGTTTATTGACACTTAAGAACCCTAAACGTCAAATTATAGCCAAATCGGTCTGAAAATGTAGCTAAAAACGTCAAAATACCGTAAATCGGGGGGTAGCGTTATATGAGGGCTATACCAAAACGTGGACCGATATAGCCCATCATCGAACTTGACCTGCCTGCAAATAAAAGACGCATTTTCCCAAAATTTCAGCGTCCTATCTCCATTTTTGTGGATGCTAGAGTGATTACCACAGACGGACGGACGGACGGACGGACGTGCTCAGATCGACTTAGAATTTTACCCTGATCAAGAATATATATACTTTATAGGGTCGCAAATGAGTATTTCAATGCGTTACAAACGGAAAAACAAACTTAATATACCCTCCATACTATGGTGGAGGGTATAATAAAATAGATGCCGAGTGTCTTCCTTCTATCACCCCATGATCAATCTGATTTTTTGTTTTCCCATCTGGGGATATCCACGTAACGTTGTGTATGTCGAGGTATTGCTCACTACCATGTTCTTTGCCGCTGCAAAATCAATCAGCCTCATCCCGTTGTCAGATGTATTTGTCCTTCCAATTTCAGCATTAAAATCTCTTAGGACAATCTTAATGTCATGGCCAGGACAGCGGTGATATGTTCTCTAGGCGCTCGTAGAATATATAATTTGCCTGTTCGTCTTTCTCTTCGTTCGGAACATGGGCGCAGATGAGACTGATGTTAAAAACTTTGTATTTATACGAATTGTGACAATTCTCTCACCAACCGGAGTGAAACTGGATACGAGGTTTTTAAGTCTCCGGTTTGCCATAAATCATGCTTCGTTTCTTGGCAGCTCTAATAAATTGTATAATCGTTTGTGACCTTTACATCAGCCCGATTCCATCGCACTTCCTGTAAGGCGATAATATCAGCTTTGTACTTATCAAGTTCATCCGCCAGTGTACAAACTGCACCTACTCTGTAGAGAGTTCTGACATTCCTGAATCCGTACGTATACGTATGCGGGGGTAGTCAACTTTGTTTTAGAGGGGTTTGTTTTTCTTCTTTTTCTTTGTTTTTTCATAGTAAGCTGTTTTGACGGGGTGAGTTACGGGGTGAGTTACTAACACAACGCAAGTTTTTATCGTTCTTATGGGTGAACGCGCGGCGCATGTTAGCTCAGTACCTTTAACGGGTGTTAAAGGCAGCTCCCCAGGTGACACCACGGGGAGGTTAGTGTCCACTTGAGATGAAAGAGGTACAAAGATAAGACCTGGGCTTTGCCATGTTAAAGCCGGTCAAGACCGTTCCTTGGTATCATTCATCTCCTACGTCATAAAATGCCTCCCTAATATAAATTATATTCCATGAAAATATGCATCGCAAATACCTTCGAAAACCTTCTTTATAAAAGTTCAACATTTTCGTTAAGGGATCGTTTTAAACACTTGATTTGATGATAATCATTGATTACAAAGTTGATCCTATACAAGATGCTGTATGGCTCACTAAAGCCCATGATTATTGCTCTCTTGACCCTTAAATAAAAATTCTTAAACAATTAATGATAATTGATATGGATTGGATTTGTGGTATTTAAAATGCATCGACATTAAGATCTTGGGTCATTCTTGCGTATTTATAAATGTGTCCAAAAAAATCCCTGAAACAAATTTAAATGGAAGGTGCTTACATCTGGGAAGTTTTTGCGGATTCTGGAACTACAATGTTCATAGATGAGAAAAATCGAAAAACCAAAAAAATGGAATGGAGCGTTTTTTTAAATAAATCGCGATTCAAATTGACAATTTGAAGGGGTTTTTTTTGTTTTTCACGATTTTGCTTGGAAGCCGCAAGTCCTATCGAAATGCGACTAAAAGATGTTATAGCTATGAAAATTCTCCATAAGATTGACTTTTATGATATCTTTGTAGTTTTTTACTGTTATTGAGATATAGAAGTTCACATTAGAACAATGGATTGACTGTATCGCCCCCTTAAAAAACAATGTCATGACTGCAATTTACCACCTTAAAATTATATATCTCAAAAATGGTACAACCTAGGAAAAAATTATGAAAGCCAATCTTGTAGAGAATTTTCACTGCTACAACATTTTCTTCAATCCCATTTCGATTGGACTTACGGTTTCCAAGCAAAATCGTGAAACCCTAAAAACAACCTAAATATGTGAACTTTGATCGCGATTTATTAAAAAATCCATCCACCGATTTTTTCTTGTTTTTGGATTTTTCTCATCTATAAACATTGCTGTTTCAGAATCCATGAAAATCTGCATCGCAAAAACCTTCTTTATAAAAGTCCAATATTTTCGTTAAGAGATCGTTTTAAACACTTTATTTGATGATAGTCATTGATTACAAAGTTGATCCTATACAAGATGCTGTATGGCTCACTAAAGCCCATGATTATTGCTCTGTTGATCCTTAAATAAAAATTCTTAAACAATTAATGATAATTGATTTGGAGGCTTCTCAATTAACCCTCCTAATAATGGGTAAAATTTCTTGACGTTGATTAACCTGTTGGTCCTTAAATTCATATATTGCTGATTTGTGGTATTTAAAATGCATCGACTTAAGATCTTGGGTCATTCTTGCGTATTTATAAATGTTTCCAACAAAAATCCCTGAATTAGTTGGCATACTTCCTATAACAGCTTATTAAGGAATTCAATAAAGTTCACCCCGATTTAAAATATTTGCTTAAATCTTTATTTTCAAATTGAATCATGTGGCGATACGTGATTTATGGTTTCTGTTATGGCTTTGCTTTAAGATTTTAATAAATAAAACAAAATAAAAATCACAACACAAATATGCCTAGGACTTTACGGAGAACCCAACAAGCGTGTTGGCAACGCAACTACTCAAGAGGAAAAGTAAACATTTTTATTGACATTAATTCGCTTTGGCATTAATTCGCCTGTACTGCTGCTGTGCGAAAAATAGCTATTCCTCGATACGCACATACACACACGTACACATTTTCTGTATCGAAAAGGATGTTAGAAAATTGTAACCGTGACACAGTTAGGAAAATAAATTGCTCTATTTAATTGTTTTTCTTATTTTATCCAATACATGATGTTGTAGCTAGTGTTGTTGGCGGTTGTTAATGGTGTTGTTTTTGTTATCATCATCATACCCTTTACTCTGTTTTCGTTTACTTTCTGCCATTAACACGTTCACGCTAATTAAAAGCAACAATTTACAGCAACGAACCACGAAGAAGTGAGCGAATGAGTAACCAAACGAGAGCATGAAACGCGAGGATGAATGGTTGTAGTTGGGTGGCAGTGTAAAAATGTAATAAAAACACTTAAGTGAAATGAAAATAGACCATAGCATCAGATTCCATTAGCGTGCAATGTACCTGAGACATTAAATAGGGATGTCAATAAATAAGTTTGGTCCAGATTTCTTATAAAAATTTAATATTACCTGTGGTCAATGAAATCTATAGGACTACCTCAAGCAGTCTTACAAACTCATTGCTTCTATAAGGTAAAACAGAAAAATACTTGCATATGATGAGTTGATATTTCATACGCTCAAATTTCCCGGTTTCCCTTATGACAACCCTATTTGAAATCTCTGCAATCGATGTTAGGTGTAACATAATCACAGCATGTTTCATCCTCTCTCAAAGATATAAAACGGCGTAACGTACATATCTTAAATTTATTGCAAAGAACTTTATAATGTAATTAATGTTAAGGTGTATGTGTAGTGAGTGTAGATGTATTCAGTATACAACATGCATGCCAGAAAGAATAAAACTAATTTTCAATAAATTCTTCCTTAATTCAATCTGAAGCAATTAACGGTTTCTGGGTAATTGGTTTCTCTAGGTAGGCTTAAGGAATGATCCCCAGTTGTAAAACCCAATGAAAGTAATTTTTCATTATTTTTGTTACCTCAGAATTTATGCTAACGAGGGTATAACACTTTCATGCGGGCAAAATGTGCCTCATCGAAATAATGGTTTTAGACCCCAAGTATGTTTGGACGAAATCCGTTACAGACAATTTGGAGTCGATTTAGCAATGTCTGTCTGGCTGGTACGCATGATAATTCTCGAACTGATTAACCGAATAGGTCGAAAATTTGGCCTTCTTAATATTTTGTCCAATCTTAGCATAAGTTCAAAGATAAGCCATATCGGTCCACTTTCTCGGGTACCCCCACACAAAATATCGGAAAATCCAGTTTAAGACCACTCCTCGAATCGTTTTGATTTTAGATGTATTCGCCACCCCCATTACGAAGGTACAAGTTTTTTCAAGCGCAAGTCCAATCTTCCTGACAAAATGGCCCAAAAGCTGTAAAAGCATGCAAAAATAATAAATAATAAAAAATAAAACTCTCCAAGGGACTTACCGATTTCATCCATACTTTGCACATCATAATATTTCTACCAGACATAGATAAAGTTGGAATATAGTCCATATCCACCCTTTGGGTACCCCCACACAAAATTTCGGAAAAGTCCAGTTTAAGAACACCCCTCGAATCGTTTTGATTTTTCTTGTAGCATTTTGTATTCGCCGCCCCCATTACGACAGTACAAGTTTTTTTCAGGCGAAAGTCCATACTTCCTGAAAAAAGCTGTAAAAACCTGCTATGACACCATGTGTAGTGGATAGAGCGCATGATAACTCTGGAACGGATAAACCTATTCGGTACAAAATTTGGCAGTCGTATTATGTTGCGCAAAATTAAAACAAGTTCTAAACTGGACCATATCGGTCCACTCCTTCGGGTACCTTCCCCACAAAGTTGACAACTTTCGGCTAAAATATTGCGCACGATAACTCTTGAAGGCAGCAATCGATTTGATCTATACTTTGGACATCGTTGTATTTCTGCGAGACATAGATCCGGTTTGAATATGGACTATATATGTCAATTCCTTCGGGTACCTTTTACACAAAATTTCGGAAAAGTGCAGTTTCATACCTCCTCTCGAATCGTTTTGATTTCTCTTGCAACATGTTGCGCTCAGATCCCTTATTACGATGGTGCAGGTTTTTGAGTGGCAAGTCCATACTTCTTGAGAATAAGAATCGAATGCTGTAAAAAACCTCCTACGGCCAGTATGTGTAGTGACTGGTGCGCACGACAACTCTGAAACCGAATACTGCGTTGGTCCACACTTTGCATATCGTAATATTTTTTCGAATATTAGATAAAATTCGGAGGTGGTGCTTATGGGTCGACTCCTTCCGGTACCACCCCCACAAAAGTTCGAAAATATTCGATACGCACAATATCTCATAAACGGAGCAACCGATTTGATCCAAACTTTGAATCTCAAAATATTTTTTCCAAACTTGGTTTATGTTCAAAACTTAGTTTATTTCAAAATATTTTTCCACACCTAGTTAATGTTCAAAAGTGGGCCTATTGGCATTCGAAGGTGGTGCTTATAGGTCCACTCCTTCCGGTATCTCACTCACAAAAGCTGGTACGCATAAAATGGTACTCACGATATCTCATAAATGGAGCAACCAATTTTCGTCAAAACGTTGGATCTCGAAATGCTTTGTCCGAACTTAGTTTATGTTCAAAAGTGGGCCATATCAGTCTACCTACTCTTTGGGGTACCACCTACACAAATGTTTAACATTTTTGTGCGGTGAAGGGTCTGTTCGAGGATCCTTTTTAAATTTTTTGCCGAAGGTACTCCTAGTGGCTCTGTTTCGTAGGCAATGGTCCAAATGCTCTAAATTATATAGTGACTAACTGCAATGACAGGTGAGCGCAATATCTATCGAGAGGAATGACTCCCAAAATAAGACTCACTTCCACAATGGACCATGCCCATTCTTGTAGAAAAACTTTTGAGCTTTATTCCAAATCCATGCTTTTGTCGGTTCATCCGCCCAACCTTTTTGGGAAATAAGTGTTTAATTCACACAGGCTGAGGGTATATATCTCTGTCGGCAAAGCCGACTGATACGTTTTTACTTGTTTTTTTTTTCCAAGAAAACTACGAAAAATTTTTTGATATTTCCTTTTTCGTCTGAAAGAGCATATCTTATTCTACTTTCTGAATTTTTATTGCTGAAAAATATTAATTTTGTTGCCAATGGCCGTCTACGAAACAGCGTCTTTATAAAAGTGTTTTGAGGTGCCAACTCTAGCTCGAAAACTAATGAACCAATTGTCACATATTTTTGTTTGCTTATTTAGAACATAAAATTTAGTTCTTCCTATCGACTTTTGAAAATAGTGGGTTTTAGTGAAATGGTGAACCAAACAAGTCCAATTTTCAATTTTTATTTTAAACATTTTTTAAAAATAAAAACGATCTATGGTGCACTAGATGTTGATGTCCTTGATAAGCCCGCAAAATATATATAACAATCGGTTCATTAGTTTTCGAGTTAGAAATGGTAACGATTTCAAAATGTCATTTCGAAAATAATACGTTTCTACTTTCCATGAGTATATTCTCTGCTACTTATACAGTCGAAATCGCTTATAACGTCGTCGTTTATAACGTCATATCGGTTATAACGACGACATCCAAAAGTCCCAAATCTCTGGGGCCCTTTATAGCCCTATCGCTTATAACGACATTCCGTCGGTCCCTTGACCGACGTTATAAGCGATTTCGACTGTACTTTAAAATAAGCCAATAAAATGTTTTTCGATTTTCTGAAATTTACAAAAAAGTTTAATCCCGTAAATTTCACTTTCAGGAGTATTTAAATGAATACAAAACAAGTATATATGCCCAATATTTTTCCATGAAATTTATTTTATGTGATTGCGATACGTTGTTGTTATTTTCTTTATTTTATAACGGACAGACGGACCGCAATCTTAAAAAAATTAAAATTTGTATAAGGAAATTGAAAATTACAAAAAACATTATGACTTGCTTTCGGCGAAGAGATTTTTAAATAAATTTTTAGTGTTTTTTGGTTTTCGGGATTTTGTTTGGAAACCGCAAATCCTATCGAAATATTACTAAAGAAAATGTTGCAGCAGTGAAAATTCTCTACAATATTTTCTATAGTCCCATTACGATAGGGATTGCGGTTTCAAAAAATTCCCTTGTGTAAGCTGTTTTCATTTAGTCAGTCTTGTAGAGAATTTTCACAGCTACAACATTTGTTTAAATCCTATTTGCGGTTTCCAAGCAAAATCGTGAAACCTAAAAAAACCTTAAAATGTGAACTTTGACCGCAATTTATTAAAAGTCTCTACGTCTATATTTTTGTCATCTATGCAGAATCCTTAAAAACTTTCTATGTGTAGGCGCCTACCATTTAAAGTTGGTTCAGGTTGGTTCAAATATAACTTACATGGGTTTTACATAGTTTCCAGGAATAAGGATATAGTCATTTCACTAAAAATTTTACGAATTTTCACATAAAAGTTCTGGTCCATTAAACCCGCTAAATATTATCTGATCATCACGTTAAATTGCAAGCTACTTCCCCGTCATAAACCCAAAGCTTTCGCGCCGATCAGACTACAATTGCGACCTACAGAGTCGCTACAAAATTGGATAGCAATTTGGTTTTAGATCATAACTATCATCGCCAAAAACTATAGGGGTCTATTCTGGTCTGAACCCGACCTCCATACAATTTCGTGAAGATTGATCCACAATTGCGGCCTGTAGCGTGCGTACAATTTTTAACGGACGGACGGACGGACACACATCTCAAAATCGCTTTATGGAAAGGGTATTATAAGTTTGTTTTTCCGAAAATCCATGTAACACCGCGAAATATTCGTCGTAGACCCCCCATGTGGTATACCAAAATGCATATCTCGACCAGATATACTCGTAATGATTTTGATGTGTGTCCGTCCATTCATTAAAAATTGTAATCACTCTACAGGCCTCAATTATGGACCGATCTTCATGAAATTTTGTATGGATGAGTTCAGACCAGAATCTATGAACATTGTAGATGTAGAATCTGCAAAAACTTACCTGGTGTAAACACCTTTCATTCAAAGTTAGTCAAAGCGCACCGTGCGTAAATGACATTGTTTTGTAAAGGAGGGATTCAGTCAGTCCATTGTCCCCAATTTCAACGTCTATATGTCAAAAATGGTAAAACATAGGAAAAAGTCATAAAGAGAAATCTTGTAGAGAATTTTCACAGCTACAACATTTGCTCTAATACCATTTCAATAGGTTGCGGTTTTCAAGCAAAATCGTAAAAACCTAAAAAACACTAAAAACTTGAACTTTGGCCGCGATTAATTTAAAAAACGCTCCGGTGATATTTTGTTCTTTTTTTTCAATTTTCTCATCTATGAACATTGTAGTTACAGAATCCACAAAAAACCTCCATTTATAGTTGGTTCCTTTATACTTTTCGTTTGTTTATAAAGAACTACCTCTACCTTTAATGCTATAAAATCTTGTAACCATGCAATTTGGAATTTTTACAGTTGCAGTTGACCAATCGAACAGAAACTTTGCACATTTTTCAGATTTAGAGGACAATACATGAATATGGAATCAGAACCAATATTGGTCCATTTTAATAGTGTTTTAACGGTGTTTTTTAACTTGCACTTCAAATCTGGTAACTCATTTTTGACACAGTTGCAGTTGATAAATCGAACTAAAACTTTGTACACTTTTCAGATTTGGATGACAATAAATGAATATGAAATCAAAACCAATAATGGTCCATTTTTACAGTGTTTTTACATTGTTTTATTTAAATTGCATTTCAAATCTGGTAAATCAATTTTGACACAGTTGCAGTTGACCAAACGGCCTAAAACTTTGCACACTTTCCAGATTTGGGTGGCAATACATGAATATGGGCCCATTTTTTCTACAGTCCCCATATAGCGGTACCACCCGATTTCAGGTATTTTGAGGATTTTTTCTTCGTTTTTTTAATTTGTCTCTTAGCCTCAATAAATATATTCTTTCTCATGATGGAATCTCTCTAATGCATTTAAATTATAAATGGTGGCAAAATTAAACGGCAAGCGTTTTATTCGAGAGATTCCATCATGAAAGGGCATATACACTTTGATACGAAATAAAACTGAAATAACTGTTTTAGACCCCAAGTATGTTTGAACGGAATTCGTTTCAGACAATTTGGAGTCGATGTCCGTCAGTATGTCTGTCTGGCTGGTTGGTGCGCACGATAACTCTCGAACGGATTCAACCGATTCGAACCAAATTTTGGGTATCGTAATATCTTGTCCAAACTTAAGACTAAGTTCGAAGATGGGTCATATCGGTCCACTCCTTCGGGTACCTCCCCCGCAACAGTTCAAAATTTGTCTGTAAAATGGTGTGAACGATAACTCTCGAAGGGAGCAATCGATTTGGTCTACACACTTGTACTATTCCTTCCAGATATAGATCGGGTTCGAATATGGACTATATCGGTCCACTCCTTCGGGTACCTCCCACGCAAAATTCGGATAAAGTGAGGTTTAAGAGCTCCTCTCGGATCGTCTTGATTTTTTTTCAGCAGGTTTGTTCTTGGGGCTCCCTTTACGACGGTACAATTTTTTTCTTGCGCAAGTCCATACTTCCTGAGATATTGGCCTAAATGTTCCAAGAAACCCTGACGGCACCAACCAAGATGGAAAATCCGTAAGATAATTCTCGCAGGCAGTTTCTGATTGGTGCAGACTTTGCACATAATGTTATTTCAATCAGTCATGTATGAACGTGGAATATGGGCAATATCGGTCCACTTCTTCTACCTCCCACACAAAATTCGAAAAAAGTGAAGTTTAAGAGCTCCTCTCGCATCGTTTTGATTCTTTTTTTCAGTAGATTGTTTTAGCGGCCTCATTTACAATGGTACAATCTTTTTCTGGAGTAAGTTAATACTTAGTGAGATAATGGTCCAAGCTCCAAATCCCTCCCGGCACATACCAAAATGGCTATTGAGCAAGATAACTCTAAAACTTGTTCATCCGTTTCTTTCAAACTTAGTTTAAGTTAGTTCAGGCGCACCGTGTTATATTTATTATAATTTGTGTGAGACAGGGTATAAGTGGTGTAAATAAATATCACACAAAGAAGACAATGCATTCAATTTCCTGCTTATTAAACTAAATTTTCACACCTGATTGGATAAATATAATTACATGGCCTTCTCGCTCATCACTTAGTCTCCTTGTTTAGCAGATTAAAAACGTTTATTGGTATTTGTAGAATTGAATTTTCTACAAATGAAAAGAAAAAGAAGTAGGGATGACAACAAAAAAGTAAAAATACATATCTGATGTTGCATAGAAAACAGCTTATCCAGCAATCATCTACAGCATAATCATAAAGAATATTAATCAGTAGCATTACACTTGCCACAACCCCACCCTCTGGATGCTAATACCTTTCATGGCGCAGCAATGCAAATGAATGGTCATTGAATTTATGGCAATATTTTTTTTCATTTTGTTTTATAATTCTTTTCTTTGCTTTGTTTGTTTCCATTTGTGTTTCAATTGGATGCCAATCTGTATTTTTCCATTTCGATTTTTATGCTTCAACTTTGTCTTCGTGTGTATGTATGTGTCTACGTTTGGGTGTGTGTGTCATTGTCGTTTGCCAATGATATGAAAGTGAAATATGAATGATTTTTTTTTTCTATTCCTTGTTTTTCTTTCACTTAGTTTTTGTGTTTCTTCCATGTTTCTTGCCCACGCTTTCCCGATTGCCACCATTTTCATTTAAATTTTTAAACGTTTTATTCGGATTCGAAAATTTCCAAAGTGTTGGGTGGAATATTTTGGTTGGGAATATTGTGTATGTGCGAGTGTGCTTATTTTCGGTTATTTTAAAAGAAACCACAAAAGAAATTCTCCGCTGTCCCCAGCCAGTGTGTGTTAACCAAATTGAAGGCATTTATTTAGGAATTTCTTCACAACGAAAATTTAAATCTATTTAATGGAAGATAAACAAATGGTATTTAAACTTCAATAAATCTTCCTAATGCAAACATTAATAATGCCATTTTTAAGGCGTTTGAAAAGAGCGAGAGAGTGAGAATGAGGAGATTAAATAAAGTTTATTGAAATGTGCAGTTATTTAAAAGGCTGTCAAAAGTAATTGAGTTTTATAAATTAATAAGATTTTCCGCTTCCGCAGTCACTAATTTCATTTACTTAAACAATGTCCGTTTTATGTAATGTGCTAGGAAGAATTAAGGAAGGGCAAGTAAAAATGAGATTAAATTCCTTTAAAATATATAAGTAAACTATAAGTAAATTAAAATCAAATAAGAACGTTGACCAGTCGAACTTTTTCTACTTTATTGAATTAATATGGAACAATTAATTTATTTTCGTTTATGAAAGTACTAAGCCTGTCCGCTACGTGAAGGCTTGTTAAAAGGAGAAGTAGAATATGCTAACTGAAGAATATAACATTCTTTTAAATAAGTTTTAGTACCAATGAGACATCGATGGTTACAATTCGCTGAGAATCCGAAGAAACAAGTTACAGCCACTTCAGTCGTAAAATGCTGCAAAACATTTTAAAAGATATTACCTTTTGAAGTATTATTGTACCTTCCAAACCGTGGAGCTAAATTTACAATTTTCCGAATTGAACTATAGTAACCTTGTATAATTTTCGCTCTTACTTCCCTTGGGAGCATAGGGCTTCCACAAAGCATCAGTCGTACACGACTAGTTGCGTTGTTTTTGAATCTTCCCATGAAAGAATATTTTGTCTTAGTTCTTGGACTTTTGTTCGTCGCCTGTTGTTGCTTGGTCGACCTCGATTTCGCGATCCTTGGGGATTCAAATCAAGCGCCATTCTGGTTATGATATCTGCTAGGTGGCCAAATCATCTCCATTTTCTACGTTTAATCTGCATTTGTATAGGTTCCAAGTTCGTAAAGTTCCATAGCTCTGGGTTATTCATAGTGAATACGTAACACCAAATTACAATAATTTCGGAACGAAAATATGTGATCTGGGATCACAAAAGTCCAATTCGGTAGGAATCTTCAAAGGCTTAAATCGGTGTTGTTTGGGTGTTATATCAAAATTTAGACTTATGTCCAAAATTTTTTGTAGAAAAGTTTTTCTTACCACTACAAACCTTAAATTGCAATAACAACTATTTTGTTCGGGAAATGTAGCTACAATTCTTAATGTATGGGTTACTCCAAAATATGGACCTATACCGAAAATTTTTCGTAGAAAAGTTTTCTGTCTTCTTGGAACATTCAATTACAGCTAATTCAGTTCGAACATGAACTCCGCCATTACCGGCCTCAAGTCCGGATGAGAACGAAAGAGAGAGAGAGTGAAAAAGCCAACTACCATAAACCAATGGAAAAGTTAAACAAATCCCACACCTGTTGACGACCCCCGCAAACGTTTTAAGGCCAATGTTCGGACACTTTGCAGAGAAGGTGCATTCAAGGCCGATATTACTGCCACACAGGAAATACAATGGATTGGGAAAGGCGTCACAATAGCACCTAGAGGTGATGCACTGTCATTTTATTCCCTGATACGATGTGTTCGAAACGTAACGAGGGTTCGTTTATATTACGATTCTACAATGGTTTATTGACGTTATTCACGCAAGACGTTATTTCTCTACTAAACACACAGCTTAACTCTAATTAGCACACAGTACCCTATTCAGGGCACTCTTACATTACACTGACGGTATTAATTCGTTGCCTGAATCACTTCTCACTCACCCACATGATACTCTTCCACATCTATACTCGCTCGCTGATGCGAAGACTGTTCTAGCATCCTTTATGCGGAATGCTTCACAATAACATACTAGTCGATTCGCAAATACACACACAACAACAAAAGGACAGAGGTAGTAAATATAACAGAGTAGAAGGTGTTACAATGAATGACGTCACAATGTGGAAGCATAACTGAATAACATAAAATGGAAGAGAACGAATACAACAAAAACAATTGCTAAGTAAACAGTGTAAATTAAGACTAAGCGATAATTTCTGATACAAATAAACTAAACTGATACAAATAAACTAAAGGCGTAATAAAAATTTTAATTACAATTCAAATTATGAAATTAACAGAAATTCAACTACATTGACTTAAATCTGACAATACGAGTATGAAGCACGACTTTGGTAAATGATATGCAGTTAATCGAATGTTAAAACATGCGGTGCACAATAGATCTGGAAGAAAATCGATGGCACTATCGATGATAATATTTTTTGAAAATTCAATGTCGATAGATAGTTTATTCTATCGATATTGTCCAATTAAAACCCCTAACTTAAAATTAATATAAATTATTTCCTAAATTCAGACACACATTAGTAGCTCGCATTTCGGCCTGAATTATAGTGTGATAGGGCAGTCGAAGTTATGTTGCTGTTTCAGGTTCTTCAATATAAGTCCCAGTCCGACTCTTTCCCCTAGCATTAACTCATCTGTATTACCGTAATTTCTAGCAGGCATTTCTTCTATGGTTCCGTTGATCCAAGTGTATCTTTCCTGTATTAATGTTTCACGCAACGTAACTACACTGCGGCCAAAATCTGTCAGCAATAATAGTGAGGTATCCGTTTGAAACAATATGATTTATTGAATTCGTCCGTCTAATCTCCGTTGGATCAAAAAACTTTCTCCCAGAAATTTGTCGGTGCATATTCACGTGTTGATATAATCTTTGTAGAGATTACAAAACTTTTCTTTCGATTTTCTGTATTTTGAAGGTTTTAGCCACCTTATCTTACCGAAATGGCTGAAGTTTGGTACTTAGCCCCCTTGTGACCAAACGACTTTCCTCCAGAGATTGTCAGTCAAATCGAAATTTGGTATTTCGTGTTCGTTGGGACTACAAAACTTTTCTTAAGGAAATTTTTTGCGCAGGTACACTTTTTGATAGAGCCCTCATAGAACGATACCTTCCGATTTTCGGTATTTTCACGGATTTAACCTCATTATCACACAGAAATGGCTGGAAGATTGGTATTTGATCTTCGTTTAGCCTACAAAACCTTCCACCAGAACTTTGTCAGGACAGGTCGACGTTTGACATATTTCTAATAGAACGATACCTCCCGATTTTTAAAGATTTTAGCCAATTATCCCAACCAAATGGCTGAAATTTGGTACATAGCGTTCGAGGGTCTGGGTGACATATGGGATGAAAGATACCAGGGAACGGTCCTGACCGGCTTTAACATGGCAAAGCCCAGGATCTATCTTGGGTCCCTTTTTCATCTCAAGTGGACACGTGGTGTCACCTGGGGAGCTACCTTTAACACCCGTTAAAGGTAGTGAGCTAATATGTGCCGCGCGCTCACCCATAAGAACGTTAAAAACTTGAGTTTGGGCGACGGGTTAGTAACCATCCCCTAGAAAAAAGCAGCCTACTGTGAAAAAACTAAAGAAAGGAAAAACAACCCCATCTAACGTTGACGATCCCCGCAAATGTTTTAGTCTTTATACAGTGTTCGCAGTCTTTATACAGAAGGTGCAGTTTACGCATTGGCCACAGTGAAACATCTGACAACGGAATAAGGGTAATAGCCTTTGCTGCGGCAAAAAACGTAGTTGGCAGCACCAGATTTAAGCATCTCGATATTCATAAGGGCAACTGGCTGTCTTCAGAAAACAAGAAATCAAATTGATCACGTTGTGATAGATGGGAGACATTCATAGAGCGTTTTGGATGTACGTTCGTTCCGAGGAGCAAACATAGCCTCGGACCACTATATTGTTGCAGCAAAGGTACGTACCCGTTAAACGTAGCGCATAAAGTACGAAAAGACACAACACGAAAGTTAGACATCGGTAAGCTGCAATCACAACAGATAGCCACAGCATATTCCACTCAACTGGCCCAATTGCCTAATCAAAGCACTCCTCCTCCCGATAACATATCAGCACAATGGCAAAGTATTGCCCATTCGATGCAAACAGCCGCAAAATCCATACATGGATACCAATACCTAAACCGAGGAATCCGTGGTATGACCATGAGAAAAATGCGGCATATAGGGCTACTCTACAATCAGTAGCAACGCGTAGCAAACGAGAGAGGTATCGAGAGAAAAGGAGAGAAGAGAAACGTCATTTCCGCAGGAAAAAAGAGAGAAATGGAAAAGCGAGAGTGTGAACAAATCGAGATGTACAGGGACCAGAATGAAGTCCAAAAGTTCTAATAAAGAGTAAAATATCAACTGATGGCTGTGGTACAGGCACATCCTCCTGTAGAGACCAGCAATGTAATTTGGTAACTGATACAAATAGTATGCTCAGGATATGGAAATAGCATTTTGGTGTCCAATAATAGCGAAGACGACGAAGTTACCACAGATCCAATCTCAGAAGATGGTATTGAATGTATACCGCCCAACCAAGATGAGGTAAAGTCAGCAATAAACCGACACGTTAATAAGGTGAATGCATCAGCTAGTTAGCACTATCTGACAGGAGGAACGCGTACACAACGATTGAAACCTGAGTATCCTGTGTCCCGTCCACAAGAAATGAGAAAAAACTGTATGCTCTAACTATAGAGGCAATAAGTCTTCTCCCTATTGCCTGTAAGATAGTGTCAGGGATATAATAAAATAATTGGACCATTGGGTCAATAAAATAATTGGACCATACCAATGCGACTTTAGACCTTGCAAATCCACCATTGACCAGATATTTACCCTGCGGCAAATCGTGGATAAGGCCCAAAAGATGCAGATCGACACCTACCACATTTTTGTCGAATATAAGGCAGCTTCGACAGCCCCCTACGCCCAAAGGTATTCCAAGCCATGTTTGAGTTTGGCATCCCGCAAAGCTCATTCGGCTTTGTAGGATGACTTAAACTGATACCAGGTCGTCAGTTTAAATAGGAAAGAACCTCTCCGTACAGTTCAGTACCAAAGGCCGGTTTCAGACAAGGATACATCCTTTCGTGTGTCATGTTCAACATCCTTCTGGAATAGGTTATATGAGATGCAAATGTCAAAAGAAATGGCACAATATACAGCAACAGCTTGCTGTTTGACATTGACATTGACATCATGAGACGATCAGTAAAAGAAGTAACTGAGACCTTTAAAAAGGTCGAAGGAGAATCAGCAAAAGTGGGTCTGGCAGTAAACGGCGAAAAGACAAAGTTGAGCTAGGACCAACAGTGGAAGTTGGTTCCTATAATTTTCAGGTAGTAAAAGACTTCGTCTACTCGGCACCGCCATAAACACAACAAACAATATCAGTTGTGAAATAAAGAGAAGAATTATGTTGGCTACTTTGCCTTAAGTAAGCAGTTTAAAAACAAGGCCACAGCTCGTCAAACAAGACAACGCTTTACAACACACTGATACTACCTGTGCTAATGTAGGAGCAGATAAGGCAGTGCTTGGAGTGTCTGAGAGAAAAAATTCTTCGAAAAATCTACGGGCCAATCTGCGTTGCCGGTGAATACCGGCGTCGTATGCACCACGAGCTGTATTTGCTATACAACGACATCAGTATAGATAAACGTATGGAGATGCTAGGATAGGCCATATCATAAAAATGAGCGATGATGAACCCGCTAAAAAGGCGTTTAAATACGGGCCACATGGCGGTACACATAGAACTGGCAGGCCAAGGTTTCGATTGAGCGAGCAAGTGGAAAAAGAGATGGAAAGACGACTCGCGACTTTCGGTATTTTGATGATTTTAGCCACATTATTAAACCGAAATGGCTTAAATTTGGTATTAAAGAATTGCTGATGCGAATGATATGTAAAGGTCTTCGTTTTGCTATATCCCCAAAAACGATGCTTCTCGATTTTCTAAATTTTGAAGGTTTTAGGCACATTATAAGGGGCTAAAGTTCGAAATTTTGCAGCTATAAAAAAACGAATGTACCGAGCTGTCGGTGTAGGTCAGGTTTTGATATTCCTGCTACTGCCTGAATTTTGATATTTTTAAAATATTAGCCATACTACCCAGCGGAAATGGCGGAAATCTACTTTAAATATAATTTATGGGGGATGGTATAAAAGGTTAAGCGGCTGAACTTAACGCCACTTTCCCTTGCTAAATAACCTAAGTATGTAATTCGTATTTCTAAGCATGCAATTCACATTTATCACATCGTTATAATTTTGTTGAAAGAATCTAATTTATGCAAGCACTTTAAGCAAAGTGCTTAGAATAATGCTATACTTTATTTTTTTTCAATGAAATAAAAATCTCAATAGCAATGGTGGTGCCGTTTTACTGATTAGTTTTATCAAGAACATTTTATGGCTCACAAAAAACATGTTATTATTATTTTTATACTTTGGCCATTTAATCAAAACTTCTCATAAAAAAGAAAGTTCTTTAATTAAAAAGCAAGAAAACTCCGTAAGGTTGTTGCATGAGAAAGGGCATGCACGGTGTAACGAAAAGGGAGAAACGCTGCTCTTTCATTTTTAATGATGATTTAAGTGTTTGAACATTAAGGGTACCCTTTTTCTTCTGAGAACGATTGAAGAGATATCATTAGTGAAGGATTACTGTTTCGTTGAACTTTATATAAAAATGGCTCATCTCGGATCGGTTTGCATTTTTTTTCAGCAGTAGTTTGAATCAGAAGTTTGCTCATTACACATTTTTGGTTTGTGTCAGTGGTGTGGTATTGCGCCATTTACGGACCCTAGAGATTTCACGAATTTTGAAGCAAACTTTTGATACAAAATCAATATATTTTATATACGGTATAACTATGGTGTTTGTTTATGTTTTTGGTCAGAGGCGTCAGCACATCTGACTGATTCTTTCTTACTTGTTCCTTGTTCAATTCGTGTAAAATCAACTAAAGCTATATCGAAATATTCATCGGAGACTGTATAAAGTATATATTCTTGATCAGGGTATAATCCTAAATCGCTTTAACCATGTCCGTCTGTCCGTCCGAAATCAAGATACAGCTCGCAATTTTTAAGACAGAGCTTTGTTGTTTGGTATAGAAGTTTTTAGTACTTCTAGGATGTTTGGTATTGCAAATGGGCTATATCGGTCCACGTTTTGATATAGCCCCCATATCACCGTATGTTACCTCCGGTATTCTGAAGGTTGTGGCCCCCAACATTTCTCCGAAATGGATCAAATTTAGTATTTAGTCTTCGCTGGGGTATAAAACTTTCCCCCAGAATTCTGTCGATATAGGTCTATGCTTACATATAGCCCCATAGAACGGTACCTCCCGATTTTCGGTATTTTTAAGGTTGTTGCCTCAATATTATTACGAAATGGCTAAAATTTGATTGCAAATGGGCTATATCGGTCCACGTTTTGATATAGCCCCCATATCACCGTATGTTACCTCCGGTATTCTGAAGGTTGTGGCCCCCAATATTTCTCCGAAATGGATCAAATTTAGTATTTAGTCTTCGCTGGGGTATAAAACTTTCCCCCAGAATTCTGTCGGTATAGGTCTATGCTTACATATAGCCCCCATAGAACGGTACCTCCCGATTTTCGGTATTTTTAAGGTTGTTGCCTCAATATTATTACGAAATGGCTAAAATTTGATACTTAGTCTTTCCCGGGGTTATAAAACTTTCCCTCGGAATTTTGTCGGTACAGGTCCACGTCTTCATATAGCAACCGTAGAACGGTACCTTCCGATTTTCGGTATTTAGAAAGGTGTGGCCTCAATATTCCACAGAAATAGCAGAAATTTGATATTTAGTGTTCCTTGGGGATATTCAACTTTCCCACTAATTTTGTCGGTATAGGTCCACGCCTTCATATAACCCCTTTTGAACGGTACTTCCCGATTTTCGGTATTTTGAAGGTTGTTGCCTCAATATTTCACCGAATTGGCTGAAATTTGGTAATTAGTCTTCCCTGGGGTATAAAACTTCCCCCCAGAATTTTGTCGGTATAGGTCAACGCCTTCATATAGCCCCCATAGAACGGTACCTCCCGATTTTCGGTATTTTGAAGGTTGTGGCCTCAATATTCCACCGAAACGGCAGAAATTTGGTATTTTGTGTTCGTTGTTGGTAATCAACTTTCCCCTTTAATTTTGTCCGTATAGGTCCACGCCCATTGAACGGTACCCCAAATTTTCGGTATTTTTAAGGTTGTTGCCTCAATATTTCACCGAATTGGCTGAAATTTGGTGTTTAGTCTTCACTTGGGGTATAAAACATTCCATATGAAATTTGTCGGTATAGCTCCACGACTTTATATAGCCCCCATAGAGCGGTATCTCCCGATTTTCGTAATTCTAAAGGTTGTGGCGTCAATATCCCACCGAAATTACTGAAATTTGTCATAAAGTAGTCCTGAAAAAAATTATTAGTATATGTCCACGTTTTCCTTTATCCCCCATAGATGCATACCCCTTGACTTTTAGTATTTTTTAGGGTTTAGCTACCATACTTACCGAAATATCGGAAATTTGGCAATTAGTCTTCTTTGAGTCCAAAAACTTTTATAAACGAAAGGAAGCTAATTGTTCCCTCTAACTTTAATATAACTCGTGGTGGAGGGTATAACAAGTTCATCCTAGCCGAGCTTAACGCCGTTCTTACTTGTTTTTAATACAAATATTAAAATAACATATAACGTGTCGCAATGCTATAAAATAAATTCGGAGGAAAACTAATGGCCAGGGCAATTGGTGTAGGGCATCACATGGTCGGCCCCGTCCGACTATAGACCTCTCTAACTTGTTTTTATTTTTTACAAATTAATTATTTACACTTTAAGGGTCACTGTAGTTCCATTGTTGATTTTGTGTATTACAATACCCGCCATAAAATCTAAGAAAAGGCATGGCCAAAAATAACGATGCCTCCCATTACTGGGTGATAATATTTTCTTGGCACGAAAAACATTTCCGTTTCTTTTTGTTTTCCCTTACAAAACCAAATCAAATATGTAAAATAAATTAAATGTACCGTCATAAATTACACACTAATTTTTTACATGCCCGAACATAACGTTACATAACAACGAAAATGTGGCTATGAAACACTGCGCCCATTTCGTTAGTGCTAACTACCAAAAGCCTTCCTTCCTTTTTGTGTTCATTTCAAATAATTTCAAACAAAAGATTTTTGTAATTTTCCCATTCAATGGGGAGTTACACAATAACTAAAGTTTCTTTATTACCAGCGTAAATTGCGTTAAAATAACACTTAATAAATGTAACACCCCTAACAACCCCAAGGCACACCACGGCACTACAAGACTATACTGCGAATATTTTTACGTCAAATGAAATGAGCAACACCGAATCTTTTGATTTATATATTCTTTGTTTAACATTAAATACCTGAATGCAAGAAATCCTGGAAGAAAACTCAAAGGATACAAAGGACGAATTTTGAATGAAAACTGCCAAACAATGAAAGGTGTTATTGTAATAAATCATATCGCGTACGATTAGTGTGGAGTAGAGCAGAAGTTGCTTCAAAATTTCTTGTAAGATTTGTGACAAATTTTATTGGTGGAGTGGGTTTGGGAGGGGGATTTGTGTCCCATTGTATATTCCTTATGTTGAAATATGAACAACAAAAACTTCAACAGTTTTAATTTTTTGTCATAATTTTATTAAGTGTACGGCAATTAAAGGACTTCTTTATTGTTTTGAGATTACATTGGAGGAGTGCACAAAGGACTTTAATAACTAAACGAGCAAAGGACTTAGTAGATGTTAGATGTAATTTATAAGGTGTTTCAATATAACAATGTAATTGACTGTTTAAGCAGGAACTTTGTAAGGTATTTTATACGTAGCTAATAATGAAAGGCAAACTTACAATTTTACAAGAAGTAACAGCGTTCTGGATTTGGATTTCCTAATATTTTGCCAAAACTTAGTTTAAGTTCGAAGATGAGCCACATCTGCACACTCTCTCGGATACCTCCCCCACAAAAGTTTCGCAAAAATTATGCGCACGATGAATCTCGAAGGGACTAACCTATTTCGTCCATACTTTGGAAAAGTGCGATTTAAGACATTCTATCGAATCATTCTGATTTTTTTGTAACAATTTGTATTTGGTGCCCCCATTACAACAGTACAATTTTTTTAGAGAAAATGGCCCGAAACCCGCTATGGGATCATTTGCAGTGGATGGAGCGCACACGGATGAACCGATCCGTTGTAATAGGATCCGAAGGGACGACTGGCTTCAAAACAAATTTTAAACAGGTCCGGGACACGAAGGAGTTGATCGATCTTCAAACTTTATCTTAGTTCGCAAAAAAATATTACGAGGTTACAAACCAGTTGGTCAGGTCCACTTTAATCGTACGCATCCCAGGTGTAAGCGGTTGTAATTTTAAATTAGTTAAGGCACACCGTGCTTGACATTGTTTTGTAAAGAGGCGATACAGTCAGTGTATTGTCCCAATTTGAACTTCTATATCTCAAAAACGGTAAAACCAACGAAATATCATAAACGTTAGTCTTGTAGAGAATTTTCACTGCTACAACATTTTCCTTAGTCCAATTTCCACAGGACTTGCAGTTTCCAAGCAAAATCGTGGAAACCTAAAAAATTCTAAAAAAGTATACTTTGACCACGATTTATTTAAAAGGCCCTTCGACGATTTTTTTTAATATGCTCAGCATTTATGCTAACGAGGGTATATACACTTTCAAAGGGCAAAATGTGCCTCATCGAAATAATGGTTTTAGACCCCAAGTATGTTTGGACGAAATGTGTTTCAGACAATTTGGAGTCAATTAAGCAATGTCCGTCCATCTGTCTCTCTGGCTGGCTGGATGGGCCATATCGGTCCACTCCTTCGGATACCTCCCCCACAAAAGTTCGAAAATGTTCGGAAAATTTGTGGGCACGATAACTTTTGAAGGGAGTAAACGATTTGGTCCATACTTTGCTCATCGTAATATTTCTGCCAAACTTAGATAAGGTTTCAATACGGGCTCAATCGACGTACTCCTTCGGGTACCTCCTACACAAAATTTCGGAAAAGTTCAGTTTAAGACCTGCTCTCGAATCGCTTTGATTTTTGTTGTAACAACTTGTATTCACTGCCCCGCATACGACGATACAAGTTTTATGAGGGGCAAGTCCATACTTCCTGAGCAAATAACCTCAAAGGTGCAAAAAACCTACGATACCGTGTGTAGTGGTTGGAGCGCAAAATAACTCTCGAACGGATCTGCCGATTCTGTCCAAAATTTGGCCTTCGTAATATTTTGTCCAAACTTAGTTTAAGTTTGAAGAAAAGCCATAGCGATCCAGTACTTCAGGTACCTCCCCCACAAAAGTTCAAAAATGTTCGGAAAAATTGTGCGCACGATAACTTTTGAAGGGAGTGACGGAGTATATATATTAGGATGTGTAAAGCTCGGACCACGCTTTACACATCCTAATATATCTACCAGATAAAAATCAGATTCGAATATGGACTATATTTGTCTACTCCTCCGGGAACCTCCCACAAATTCAAATTCATATTTATTGAGTCTTTTTTAACAAGTAATAAATTATAGAATTATAAAAAACGTAAGCTTAAAAATATTTTGTATTGTTTTAATTACATTATTTTTTATATTCAGTAGCGACCTTGTATGATAAATTGGTGAGTAATTATAATTAGGCATAGTTTAATAATTTAATTCGAGCTTGCTCCCGACCCTTTTATATTTGGAGAGAAAATCTCCTCTTATTTTCACTTAATGTTACACTTAACCTAAACCTAACTAAACAAAACCTACGTCCATCCTCTACATAATGGCCCCTGAGTGAAACCATGTCAGCAAAGGTAGTTATATAGAGGATGCAATTTAACCTCTGTGAATTCCGCGAGAAATATGGGTATAGAAATCAGGACATTGCGTATAATTTTGATTCATAGCCAAATTAATACCGAGATTCATAGCCAAATTAATCCCTACACACAAACGGAGGACCTTTCTCTCTAATATTTCCATTTCCTTCATAACAGTTGGTGAAACTATAAACCAGATTGGGAAGGCATAAAGTAGAACAGGCCTAATACATGTTTTATATATTAATAGCTTGGTTCTCACTGGTAACGACTTGCTATTTAATAGTCCACCGAAAAAAACCTTTTATACCTGTAAAGTTTCGGGCATTCTCGTTGAATTCCACTAATTTGTTGAAACGTACTTCCCACACAAAATTTCGGATATGTTCACTTTAAGACATGCTCTCGAATAACTTTGATTTTTGCATTCGCTGCCTTCTTTACGACGGTAAAAGTTTTTTCAGGGACAAGTCCATACTTTTTGAGAAAACAGCCCGAAAGGTTAAAACCCCAGCGTAACTCTCGAACTGATCAACCAATTTGGTCCAAAATTTAGCCTTCGTTATATTTTGTCCAAACTTATTGTCAGTTCGATGATAGGGAATACCGGTCCAAAACTTCCAGAACTTTCCCCAGCCAAGTTGGTCCAAACTTTGGTTCTCCTAATATTTTGTCCAAATTTAGTTTAACTTATAAAGTAGCCCATATCGATCCTCTCTTTAGGGTCCCTCCCAGACAAAAGTTCAACATTTGTGTCTAAGTTCAGTTTAGGGCGGTAAGATCCACTTCCATAATGGACTTTGTCAGTCCATTGCTTCACATTTTTGTCGGTAAGTTCAAATGTACAAAAATGCCCACAAAACTCTGAAAACACCCTAAATACATTCGACCTGTCAGTAGATGAAAGGTTCAATTCACATAGGCTGAGGGTATATGTCTGTCGGCAAAACCGACCGATACTTTTTTACTTGTTTTTTTTTTTATATTTATCATCAATGAACGCTGCAGTTTCAGAATCCGCTAAACTTCCCAGGTGTAAGCACCTTTTATTTAAAGTTAGTTTAGGCGCACCGTGGCTCATTTACCAGGCTGTAACTCGACGAGTTTTAAAGAAATCAACACGAAAATTTGACACATGATAAACTTTAAATCGTAGAAAAATTATGGTGCTTATTGAGAAAATTACACTGTGACACAGAATGGAAATGAAAATCTGGGCAGAGATATATCCTTTTGAGGATGAGAGTCTTTGGTGAGTATATTTAGAATCCCGAAGGACAGATCCGCCGTGAGTCGAACTTCCGAATTATGGCGTGATGAAGTTTCTACTGAAGATCCTGTGAGGCATCTGAGATTAGCGTTATATCTTTGTTAACTGTTCCTTTAAGCTTATCTATGAGATGACATGTATTCAGTCAAAATAATAGCATCACCTCCAACAAAAATATTTTGCAGGCATTCTTATTTACATGTGCAAATTTTGCTGACCGTTTAATGTGTATTTATAACTAAACGACTCTAAAGAATTTAAAAATAACAAAAATATTAGTATAAACATTTTTAAAACATTTTTAAAATTTAAACCAGGGTTTCGGAGTCGAGGTATTTTTGGCTCGACTCCGACTCCAGGCCAGTTTTTTTTCACGACTCCGACTCCGACTCCGAGTCCACTCCGAGGGTAAATTCCTATACCACTAAAAATGAATAAAATGTGGACAAATGTTTAACTTTTTCGTATATTTGGGCCCATATAGGCAAATCTGTTTTCCTTAGAATGTTCATTTATACTCAACTACAGAACATAATAAATATGAGGTAACATTAATATTTATATTATTTGTACTGCATCTTATATTGACAAATAGCAACAAAATACAACATAGAAAGTTTTTGTCAGTTTTACCTTTTTCCCGAGTATTTTCTGGAACGAACTTTTCCCCGTGCGAGAATCTTTATGCCTTCAAAATATGTGAAAATGATAAGCAATTCATGACCAGAAGTGGAATTCGGTAACACATTTTTGGAGGTACCGACAAAAATCGGTAAAATAAAAATGCAAAATAATGAAAGAAAAGTAGTAAAAAAAGTAACAACACCATTGCCATCGGTAAAACTTAGCGACTGCTTTATTTTGACTGTTAACTTACCGAAAAACTTCGTTAATTACAGAAAATATAAGAATTTTAATTTTACCGATTTTTGTCGGTAAGTCAAAAAATGTTTTACAGAATTCCACTACAGGTTTGTGGATGTAAGCCAACATTTTACAGTACTTCTAGAACCTTAATTATGACCCCAGTTGAAACGCCATTTTTGGTGATTTTTTCTTCATTTGAAAGAATATAACTTATTATTCTTTCTGAATTTTTTGTTTGAAAAATATATGCGAATTTTTTTTTTGACAACAGCGTTTTGTGGTGCCAAAACTAATACTAATAAACCGTTTGTCATATATTTTGTGGGCTTATCAAGGACAAACAAATCTAGACCCATATAGATCCATTTTGTAACAAGTTTTAGATTTTACTGAAATGGTGGACAGAAAAAGTCAAAATTTAATTATTTGGTTTAAAAAACTGATGTTTGCGTGCAAAAAAATTGAAAAATAATCTCGATCGTCGAGTTTCTAGATTTTTATGTACTTAACAGATTTTTAACATCTTATAAAAAAGATTTTATCTAATCTTATGTAAAAGCTCTTCAAAATATGATACAGTAATATCAGGTTGTAAATAAATCATAATCATAATAACCATCCTATTTCATACATAGGTAATAACTTATACGAAATGTACCGAAATACATAAACATACGGATTTTTTTGAGAAAGGAACGGGTAAAACTTATAAAGGACAATGAAAACGTGCCAATATCGATTTTTGGAACCTACATAAACATAAACGGAAGAACATTTTTGTAAAATTTTCAAGAAGAAAACGGACGTGGAAGAAACTGAGCTATAAGGTTAAAATTTTCTACAAAAAGATTCCACATTATATTGTCAAACAAAGCTATAAAGCATTTTTTTCAATTTCAATTTATTTTCAATTTTAATGCCCAGTTTTCCGACCTTACCTGAATACTACATTTTATGTTAAAATAACTTAAATATAGTGGCTTAAAAATATTAAGGACGGGTTGCTAAACCTTTATAAAAAAACGTTACGTCATAATTCAGAAATATCAGCTATGGGATCCTTTGGGTTACTTAATATACTCAATATTGGCTTTCATTTCCAAAGAGAATTTTTCACCCCTAGACCTTGACTTCCATTTGGTGTCACAGTGTACTCAGTAGGATATCCGAAGAGACTACAATGTCTTTCGACGGAGTCCAACAGGTCCTTTAATAGAAGACAAGGGTGATTAATTATAAAATATAAGATGAAAAAACCAGCAGACCTTTGTGAGGAGACCAGTAGGTCTTCTGACAGAAGACTTGTAGGACTTACATAGAAGACATAAAATGTTCAATTATATCTCGATTGTTATAGATCTTTACTTTTGCTTGCAAAAAATTAATGGATCAATTGGACCGACAAATATTTTCCCCATGAATTTTGTAATCAAAATAGAGTTGAAAAAGTCTGGACTTCAAAGGATAGCAAATATCCTGGGAATCGTCCTCTAAGTACCGTTCGCTTATATGTTTTCTTATAGATTTCTTTTCAAATAAAAAATGTTTTTGAAAAATTTTGGTGTGCCGAATTTAGTGTTATGTTTCTGGTCGTTAGTTTTGATGCCGAAGTTGCCTTACTGACCTAAGTTCACAATTTTTTTGATTTGTCATAGTCCAGGGAGAACCCACAACCATAGAGAATGGCCACAGCATTTCTATACCACAATTTCTTTGACTTTCTTCCAAATTATGACCAAGATTATTATGTGCATATCCTTTTGGAAGAACAAAACTAGTGCCAACTTATCTTCTAAATGAAATAGGGTAATATTTTCAAGGATTTCAACGAAAACAAGTTAATTCTTCATAGTTTTGTTTTCACGTATAAGGTTTAGTCTCTAACGACAAAGTCAGATCCATACTATAACGGTTAAACAATCCTCTGTAAATGGGCCTTGCTATATATTTTTGGTTCTATTCCGAGTTTTTGGGAACATCTAACTGAGAAAACAAAATATTTTCCTCCAAAAATAAATATTTAGCCCCACATCTGCAAAAAACATTGTTCTACAGTTGTTCATGGTGGTGCTATTATTGTTTTCGCAACTGTATGTCTAGATTAGGGCTGCTCATACAACTACAAACATATGTTGTTATTGTGTTGGTTTTAAAATACAAACATTTTGATAGTTTCCCAACATACCGTTCAGTCCGATTTTATAAAATTTACGAAAAATAATTTCTATAAATAGATTCTTCAATTACACGGATAAGCAAATAATAAGCATAAACATTTATTATCCCCAAGAGAATCAAGTTTAGGTTAATCTTCAGTGGCTACACAAGAATTTATAATTCAAATATGATGTTATTTCGAGTAATGTTGGTTTTTTGGGTTGCCTTGTGTAATGGAAAAAATGTGTATTGAAAATTTTCATTTCAAAAACAAAAGCTCTCTTTTTTATTTGTGTGAGTGAGCAAATTGACACACACCGATGGCAGAAGGGCGCCCTTTGGGCAGCCTTGGTTTAAATGCATACGATACACAGTGCATAGTGTAATTACGTAAATGCAAAGTATAGACAAAGAAATGCTCTCACCAATGTTGTTAACATTGAGTTGGTTGACAGAACAACTCAATTAAAAATGAAAAATAAATACGATCTTATAAACATTTTGTTTTAACAACAACTGTATGGGGTTAGTTTTTGACGGAATCTACATCCTCTGATAAAAATATTTAAGAAGGTCCTGCATTTTCCTCCAAAATCGCTTTAGAACAACTTTGAGTTTTTCGGTTTGAGTCGGTTGAAAGCACATAACACGAGTATTTCTTTGCCTATACGATAATTTGTCTATATGTAAAGGTTTCGAAAGGTAATAACAATTTTTGTGAGTAAGATACTCCGTCTAGACAACTTAGTGTATTAAACTTTAACGCTCTTTTGTTACATGTTCCAGTGCAAAAAAATATATATATTTATATATTATTAAAATTCAAATCCTAATAAAAAAAAAAAAATAAAAAAAAAAATTTACTCTTGCGTTTTTTTACGATTGACCTCAATTTCCTTAACCTCAATTTTTAATTAAATATTTCCTTTTACCAACAATTACAAAACTAACTTCCAGTAAATAAGTACATCCTCAAGCAGCTTCATTAAACAACATTCTCTCGTCCTTTATTGAGATGAGGAATAAGAACTTGACAAATAAAATAAACTTCGTGCCATTTTACCAGAAATTTTTTTTATAATTTTGTTGTATACTTCAGTTTTTCCTTTTTTAGTGGAGGCGGTAAGAATCCTCTAAAACTTATAACAAAACCTTTGCAGTTTACATTTGTGCGAACACAAGAAAACAATGAAATTTTCTTGGACAACTTTCCATAAAAATTTTTCAATTTGCTTGAAATGTTCACAAGACCTTTTTTGTGTTACCACAAAAACCAAACTTCAGTTGCAGCACATTTTTGCTAACAATTTTTCAACAATCTACTACAGTTCTCTTTTATGGGGTATGAAAAGTTGGAAGCAGAGGAAATAATTGTAAAATAATTGTTCAGTAGAAAAATAATTTGAAAAAAATCTTTTTGAAGAAAAATACTCAAAAGCAAGCCTAAAAATATTTTGAGGCAAAAAACTGGGTCTGACGACTGGAAACTTGTTTGAAGGGTTACTATCAGTATAATTTGACTATCCCTATGATTTGGAGATTGAGACACATTTTGAACACCTTGAAATTTAGTATCAAACGATGTTTGGTATTGTAAATGGGTTATATCGGTCCTGGTTTTGGTGTAGCCTATTTTCGGTACTTAGGTACTTAATTTCCAGCTGTCATTTTTCTGTTGCACTTGTGGGCTAAAAACGCTCATATAGGAAATAATCAATGAAGGTACAGCTTTGACGTAGCTCTCACAGAAAAGCATCTTTCGATTTGCCCTATTTTTTGCCGTATTTTGATTTTCCCCATCCATTTTACGTATTCTGTCTCTAAGAAATTGTTCACTTTAATATGAATACGCAATGCTCATAGCCGAGGGTATGCAAACCTCATTTGAATGGACTTAAAAAACTTTAAATTTTTTCACATTTTATATTTGTAAATTGTGTAAAGTTTCGGGGGAGGTTAAAAGAAAGAAGCAAGATGCAAACCGAAAACTTCAAAACTTTTAAATTCAACATCATGGCTAACGCAATCATTTGGTTTTCATATCAAAAATCAAATCCAATTGTGATGAGTAGCACAAAAAGAAAGAGAAACACAAAACTCTGAAAGAAAACAAAATTCGATTTTCACAAAAATTTATTTACAATTGATGCTTGATGCTTGGAAAACGTGCTGTATGCTTACATTAGGGTTGCGACTTTCTTGATGAGTTTTAAGAATAAAAAATCTTAATTATTATGTGATTCGATAAAAAAGCTTCCACAGAAAAATATTTTAAAGTTTTCATTTCATCTATTATATAAAACTCAAATGACGTTCGTACGTGAATCAAAAACTCAACTAATTTACAACCGATTTGTTTCGCGTTTGTCTTAAAATGTTCGTATTTATCCAAGGAAGGATCTGACGTATTTTATTTTTGAGATATCGCGAAGATATATTTTGAAGAAAGTTAATTGTTTCCTCACATTTCTTTGGAGGCTTTTGTGGTCGACTAGCTTATTTCCACCTTTTTTAAAAATTTAGCGCGAAAAATCCGCTAAAATTTGCAAAAATATATTTTGAAGAAAGTTAATTGATTCCTCACATTTCGTGGCAGGTTTTTGTGTTCGACTTGCTTATTTCCACTTTTTTTAGTTTTTTAGCGCGAAGAATCCGCTAAAATTTGCAAAAATATATTTGGAAGAAAGTTAATTTTTTCCTCACATTTTGTTGGAGGCTTTTGTTGTCGATTTGCCTATTTCCACCTTTTTCAAATTTTTTAGCGCGAAAAAATCTGCTAAAATTTTCAGAAATATATTTGGAAGAAAGTTAATTGTTTCCTCACATTTTGTTGGAGGCTTTTGTTATCGACTTGATTATTTCCACCTTTTTCAAATTTTTTGCGAAAAGTTTATATGACGAAAAGTCAAAAAAAATTAACATTGATGAAGCCAAGGTTTGCTCTGCTATAATTCGTAAAATATTGCAGTGTACCACTAAATGTGACCATAGTTGCAGTGTTTTTAATCAACGCTCATAAATGTGGCTAAAAAGATAATTTTCTCGGAAGCTATGACCGTGTAAATGAATAAAAACACGTAAATGGTAAAAACACGTTGAAGCAAACGAGTTTTTTACGTTGTTATTCGATTGACGGTTCTTGATGGATTTTATCGAAATAGGTTTAAATCGATGTATTTTTTCTTGGATGATAGTGACATCGGATGCGCATAAAAAGTGTATGCACTTTGTGCAAATTATAACCGTTATACAGTTTTTTGCACACTACGCTGCAGGCGGCCAAATTAAATCCAGGCAAATGTAACAAATTAATAACGATTAACACGCATTTCAAAATGAACATTACCCGATAGAATTTATTTCAAGATTATACCCAATTTAAAGGAACCCAAAATCTATTTGAACTTTATCTTCCGTTAGATGTTAGTGTGTATTCGAGAAGTGAATATGATAAAAAATTTGATTTTTTGCGTGAAATTTTACTAAAATAGAAGAATAACTCCGACCTATTTTTACTACATTTTCTTCAACTAACTCACAGTATTAATTTTAATAAATATTAAATATTTATTCTTCAACTAACTCACAGAATTAATTTTAATAAATATATTCTCTTACAAAAATTTTATAAATTTCCTCAATATATATATTTTTTGCTATAATATGCAAACCACTAAACGGATTTGTATAGTTTTCATTTTCATTTGAATCTTCGCGATGTTTAGGTTTTTTACAATTTTTTTTTTTAAATTTTTCGGATGCATATACAGCTTGAATTTTATTAAAACAAGTTGCAAACTACCAATTGTTTTGAATTATTTCCTAATTTCCGCGAAAGCTTAAAACTTTTTTACTAAAGTTATGGGACCTTAGTAAACATATAGTATGTAGGAAGCCATAAATTAACAATGTTTCTCGATATAATGAATATCGTTTTTATGAGAACAAAAAAAAACATTATTCCACAACATCCCATACGGGACAAGGGAGACTTCTCTCATATCAATGAGTGCACCCCGATTCATATTTAGCTCAATGAAATGGGACCTACTGTTTATCGCCGAGTCCGAACGGCGTATCTTAAGACACCACTTATGGAGAAGTTTTTCAAGGCTGAAATACTCAGAAAATGTCGCCAACATTACTGAGGGCTATTTTGCCAACGTTGAAAAATGTTTGATTTTGCCTGGCCGGGGAATCGAACCCCCGACCTTCTGCGTGCAAGGCGGGCGTGCATACCATTGCACCACGGTGGCACCCGTTTTTATAAGATTTTTTCTAATAATCAGAATTGTAAACGCCATAACTTTTGCGAGCCATATCCAAAATCAGTATCTCGAGCAGATTTAAGAATGGGAATTTTCCTCAATCCATGTACCAAAGCGTCAAACAATTTTTTTTCAAATGAAATATAAAAAAAATTCTGACTTTTCCTAATATGCACAAATTGTGACATTTTATGTTTAGTTTTATGGTATACATCTAATTTCCGAACCTTCAAAATACCGTAAATATGGTATTGTCCTTGGGGTCTATTCTAAAACAACGACCGATAAAATCATCTTCAATAACAATAATCACCTCTTCTTCTTCATCTGCCAATTTGTATTCGGATGTTCCCGATTATACAATTACAATTTCGTGTTACTACAATTAACTTAACTAATTGTTAAAATTATTTAAATACATTTTTATTCAATTATCGAAAGCCTTCGGTTTCTGGCGGATTTCAAAATACTTCGTTGCTCTTGCAGACCCGTCCAAAGTCTTAGGAGCTGTATAATATTCATTAAAAACTCCATCAAAAATGTTGAGAGCTTTGTCTACTTTTCTACAGACGGGCAGGCTGAGGGACATCGAATTGGCATTTTATGCAGATTTAAAATATGTGAACTAGGGTCATACATTTTTTGTACATTCTACAAATATCGAAAATACCACATAGCGGTGTAAAAAAGTAGTTATTTCTTTCATTTCGCCATTACGGCAACAAGGCGTTCTTAAAAAAGCTGTATTTTATTGAATATAAGTTTTTTAATCTATTTGACGCACCAAACATGCTATATATGCCCGATTGCAATAAATTTTGGAATTTGTTACGGAATTTTGCCCACAAATAGATGTATCAAAATATATCGAAATCGGTCCAGATTTGGATGTAGCTCCCATATAAAATTTTGGCCGATTTGAGGTATCTGATGCACCAACACGCTATGAATGTCCGATTTCAATGAAGTTTTTAGGTGTGAAGAAATTGGGACAGTATATTAATTATATTGAAATCGGTCGAGATTTGTAAATTGTGTGCAGGATTTGGACTAAAAAATATTCGAAAAAATATTTTGAAAACCGTTCAGAATTCGGGTCATCCTTTTGTTAAAAAATATCACATTAGTAGAGATAAGGAATAATAATAAAATATTGAATCTCTGATTCATTATTTAAGGAAGGGTCTGAAGTCAGTAGAAGTCATCATTATAGTATGCATGTACTTTTAGTTGGAGAAAATCAAGGCTAAAATATCAAATATCATATATCTGAGAAACTTCTTAGGTGGGATGAGCGAAGTTACAGTTACCTATATCTACTTAAGACATGTCCTTATCCTCATAATAGTTATTGGATTAAAAATTGTCAATGCAAGTGGGAGTTACCCTAATAGTAATTTAAGGTGCCGCAACAGCTTGATATATGTATTAGGCCGGGGCGATTTGTATGGAAGGAAAAAAGTGATAGTGGGCGCCTGAAGTTTCTGATTCTTGGGATTGTACTGAGCAAAAAAGTCCACTAGACCATATGTCTATGGTGAAAATCGAGCCCCCGGATTTCGACTTGAAATTTTTTTCAAGGATATTTTGGCCAAACCATATCTCAGAAACTTGACCTATCCTGAAAATTTCCTTTTGTGTTCTTAGCACACTCACCAAGGGCTTTCATCTCCAAAAGGAAATTTCCACCCACTGACTTTGAGTCAAATTTTGTAGCACAGTGTAATTTATCGATATTTTCCGAAAAATGTGCACATTCTCGGGGCCATAACTGCCTGAAGGAGCATTCCAATGATTTTGCTGTGTACTAGAGAGTTCTTAATTATTGTCTTGGCTACAATTTTTGCCTTTGTGTTGGATCGAAAACCTCAGTGGTTTGGCTGTTACATATATGCCAAAATATCGAAAAAACCTTGAAAAGAAACTTCAGGTCAAAATCCGGGGGCTCGATTTTCACGGTACACATATGGTCTAGTGGACTTTTTTGCTCAGTACAATCCCAATAATCAGAAAATCCAGGCGCCCGTGGTGGTGTTCAAATCGCCCCACCCTAATATGTATGCCCTTGGAAAAACGTTCTCAATCGTAACATTATTCCTAATTTAATTCTCTTCTTTAAATGGGACATTTATGGTGACGATATGTCATTTGCAAATGTCACCCGCTTAGGTGTAGTTATAGTAGGAACGGATTTAGCAGGAGTCTTACTACCTACACCATACAAAAATACCATAGAGAAAGCCTTCATATCTGCTATATTTATGCATTAAAGTATTTTAAATAATAATTTCAATATAAGTATATTTTATCTTGGTCGGGGTAGCGAAGCGCACCGGGTTCAGCTAGTTCAGATATATAACTGAAAATATACGTTGGAGCCACACGACGTAATCAAAATGTCATAACATTTGGTTTCACTTAATTTATGGTGATATCATTACATATATGCCATTTTATATCATGTGTAATTCTATTTCATATATTATATCAATTAAAAGTGGTTTGTGCGGAACCTTTTTCAATATTTAAATGGTATAAAAGCTATTATAGTCAATAAAAGGTAAAAGATCATTCATTCGTGCAACAGGAAATAATTTGTTGAGAAAAATTTCATTTCACAGTATTTTTCGTTGCCTTTTTTATACCCTCAGCATTTATGCTAACGAGGGTATATGAGGGAAAGTCAAAAAAAATTTAACATTGATGAAGCCAAGGTTTGCACTATTATAATACGCGTACTATTCAAGCGTATCACAAAATATGACCATAGTTGGACCAAACTAAGTGTTTTTGATCGGAGCTCAAAAATTTGGCTAAAAAAGTAAATTTGCGCGGAACATATGACCGCGTAAATGAATAAAAATAGGTAAAAACACGTTGAAGCAAACGAGTTTTTTACGTTGCGGTTCGATTGCTGGTAAAACCGTTTAAAGTACGGATATCTGCCCAAGGAAAAAGTAGAAGAATACAAAACGAAGATAACACTTTTAATGTACCACGTTTCAAAATTTCCACTGCATCCACCTTTTATGGATGCTGACATTTTGAAGGCAGATTTTGGAGTTTTTTGTATATTTTATTTAACAAAGACGCGCATTCGGCTTTTTCTAACAACCAGTAATAGGATTAAAGTACTCGCGATTACGCATAATTTGATATGTATGTATATTGACCATGTAGCCCAGACAGCATCAGAGTAATCCACTGCCAAAGGCCAAAATTTAGTGCGACATTTTTTCGAAAAACCCTATTTTTGGGGTACGGTATTTACAATATCCGTCTTATTGTGCTGGGACCCCAAGATATTTTAGTTTTTTGACAGTCCGGATCATATAAACCATAAATCGTGATAATCCATCCACTAGAACGGCGAAAACAGCAACTGCAAAAACCGAAAAATGTGCAAAAAACGTTTTTGAAAATATCACAGATTTAATCGCTTTTTCTGTGGATCGTTTCCTTTTCAATGAACACGTCACTCGCGTTTTTTCGAAAACAGCGGCTAAACAAATTTAGTGCTATGGGTGCTGTATCCGATTTATCCCAAAAATAGTGTGTGATGCTACATCCACGGTTCTTGATGGATTTTATCGCAATAGGTTTAGATCGATGTATTTTTTTATGGATGATAGTGAAATCGGATGCGCATAAAAAGTGTATGCACTTTGTGCAAATTATAAGCGTTATACCGTTTTTGGCACACTACGCTGCAGGCGATGCTACATCTTAACCGCCAAATAAAATTCTGGCAAATGTGTACAAATTAAAAGAGAAGAATTCGCCGTATTGACAAACCGCATGCGCATCAAGTGATTTTGCGGATTTCGCGATTTATACGCTTTTCAAAATGAACATTACCCGATACAGTTTTATTTGAAGATTTTACCCCATTCAAAGGAACCCAAAATTTATTTGAACGTTGCCCATATCTTCCGCTAGAGTTTGCGTGTACTCGAGAAGTGATTAGAATAAAAAATGTGATTTTTTGCGAAATTTAACTGAAATAGGAGAATAACTCCGACCTAATTTTACAACATTTTCTTCAACTTACTCACAAAATAAATTTAAAACAAGTAAGAGAAGTCTATAGTCGGACCAAGCCGACCATGGGATACCCTATACCACTATCCCTGGACAATCGCTCTCCACGGAACTTCTTTTCAATGATTGTGAAAATTTAATTATCAAATATAAGAGATGTAATGTATAATACTTATGACCAAAACCAAAAAGTTATCTAGCATGACAAAGACATTTTTGAAGCAGGAAAGCAAAATTTAGTTCACACGAACTAAAATGTAATGAAACCCATTTATGAAATTTGAAATTTCACACAAAAGTTTCAGTCCATTTAACCCGCTAAGTATTATCTGATCTTCACGTTTGTTTGTACGCTTCTTCTTCATCATCAACTCAAACTTTGTTTAAAATTTTGCGGGTTATTGTTTTGACCTACAGAGCCGCTACAAAATTGGTTAAAATTTTGTTTTTGGTCCATTTCATCCCCTGAACATTTCACGATCATCACCAAAAACTAATCATTTCTATTACAATTCGCTAAATCGCTTTATCTCGTCGAGATATGAATTTCGACATACCAAATAAGGGGTCTAGAACGAATATTTCGTGGTGTTTGGAGAGACAATAAGTAGCATGGGATAAAAATGTGGTTCTCTACACAGAACCCATTATATATTAGGCAGTAGGACCGTTATCGAACAAACACTTTATTGCAATTTACATCAGAGGAAAGGTCAATAGTTTTTTTCCATATGTAGGCTACTTTGCGAAATATATAGGTCCTCAAGGAATTAAAATATCGACCAAAAATAAATTTTTTTTATTTTTCATACAAGTAATGGTCCATTTCACCCGCTAAAGAATATCAGATCATCATTCAAAATTGTAGGCATCTTTTTCGACCTATACTCTTACCCGGTGCAAAATTTCGTGACTATTGATGTATAATTGCGACTTCTAGCGAGTTTATTATTACACCACAAACAAATAACGGGATATATTAGGCTGTAACTCTGTTATCTGATCATGCACACCAACATAATTGGCATCAATTGAAAGGACAAGCGTTCCACTTTCAAGTATATCCCACTTGTCCCGAATGTCACTTCCAGGAATTAAGATATAAGCTGTATATTAAAAATTTTCATAATTTTCACACAAAAGTTTTGGTCCATTTAACCCTCTAAATATTATCCGATCGCCATCTCAAATTGCAAGCTTCTCCTTTGTGATATACTCTTACCTTATTTAAAATTGCGCGTTGATCGGACTATTATTGAGACCTACAGAGCCGCTAGAAAATTGGATAAATATTATGTTTTTGGTCCATTTCACCCGCTAAATATTTCACGATCATCACCAGTAAGAATAGGGATCTATTCTGATCTGAACCCGACCTCCATACAAAATTTCGTGACGATCGGTTCATAATTGCGGCCTGGAGCGTGTTTACAATTTATAATGGACAGACGGACGGACGGACACACATCTCAAAATCGCTTTATCTCGTCGAGATATGAAGATTGGTATACCACATTGGGGGTCTCCGACGAATATTTCGCGGTGTTACATGAATTTTTACCAAAACAAACTTATAATACCCTTTTCCACATTGTGGTATAGGGTATAGAAATATTTTCTCTTACAAAAATTTTATAAATTCCCTCAATATATTTTTTGTTTTTGCTATAATATGCAAACCGCTAAACAGATTTGTATATTTTTGGTTTCATTTGAATCTTTGCGATGTTTAGATTACGTACATATTTTTAAAATATTTTTCCGATGCATAAACAGCTTAAATTTTATTAAAACAAGTTGCAAGTTAGCAAATTTTTTTAAATTCTTTCTTAATTTCCGCGAAAATTTACTACTTTTTCACTAAAGTTATGGGACCTCAGTAAACATATAGTATGTAGGAAGCCATAAATTAACAATGTTTCTCGATATAATGAATAGAGTTTTTATAAGATTTGTTATTATAATCAGAATTGAAACCGCCATAACTTTTGCGCGCAATAACCAAAATTAGTATCTCGAACAGGTTTGAGAATGGGAATTTTTTTCTCAATCCATGTACCAAAAATCTGTCGTGTAGCTTCAAAAACAAATTTTAATTTTTTTCAAATGGAATATTAAACAAGTAAGCCAAGGCTATAGTCGGACGGGGCCGACCATGAAATACCCTACACCTTTACCCCTGGGAATTAGCTTTCCACATATCGAAATTTCTTTATGGAACAAATAATCTTATTGAAAGAAGTAAATTTGTGGATTCTGGTACCGTATCACACCAAGCTTAAGTAATAACATAATAATTGTTTCACAAACATCCCAAAAGGGACAAAGCTCAATGATATAGAAGCCCAGTAAGCCCATTATCTAGTAAACACTTTATTGCAATGTTCATCAGGGGGAAGATCAATAGTTCTATTTTCATATGTAGTCTACTTTGCCGGTATATGCCCTCCAGGAAATAAAATATAGACAAAAAATATTTTTTGTATTTTTCATACAAAAGTAATGGTCCATTTACCCGCTAAATAATATCAGATCATCCTCCAAAATTGTAAGCATCTTCCTCTACCTAAACTCTTACCCCATGCAAAATTTCGTGATTATTGAGCTATAATTGCGACCTCTAGCATGTTTATGATTACACTACAAACAAACAGCAGGGTACATTAGGCTGTAACTCTGTTATCCTATCATATACACCAACACAATTGACATTAATAGAAAGGTCAAGCGTTCCTCTTTCAAGTATAGCTTACTTGCCCGGCATGTATCTTCCAGGAAGAAAGATATAAGCTATATATTAAAAATTTTCACAATTTTCACACAAAAGTTTTGGTCCATTTAACCCTCTAAATATTATCTGATCACCATCTCAAATTGCACGCTTCTTCTTTGTAATACACTATGCAACACTGAAAATGCAAACAACTTCTAGTGTGCATTTTTTGAAAGTATATATTTAGGCTATAAAAACCCTCGTAGGGTTTTGTCCTGTCAGATTCAGTTCGGATTTTATGGCCTCATCTAAACCGGGCTAAATTTACACTTTTTTGCATTGATCAGGCCTTTATCTCAGAAACGAATAGGAATTTGACCTTGCTGTCTTTAGCAATATTGTAGCCCTAAACTAGTAGAACTTAAGAACACATAAGAAAAACTCCATCTAGGGCATCAAAATCTATAAAATATGGAAAATTTTACATAATTGCTGAAATTCTGGTCAGTATCGCCTAAACTATTGGGAGTTGAACCAAGTAACCTTTCGCAAAAATCTTCCGAATAAAGTTCTTAACAATTCTTTAGAACATTCTGAAACTCTAATATGCTTACTTCATGTTGTTTCAGCGGTATTTTACTTCATATATTTTACAACACGTATTTCAAACACAGTTCACACCAACAGTTTATTCTCGCATTTCGGATTTCACTACATTATTGACATTTTTATTAAATCGTCGTTGAAAAATGTGCTGAAAACAACGGCAAAGAAACATTTTACAACAATGACATGTTCTGAGGGAATATTTTTCCAAAAGAAAATATTCAGAAAAAATTAACGGTTTTGGACATACGGTGCGAAATGTATAAAAATTGTGGAATTTTTGCATATATTTTGAAATTTTAGGCAATAAATGTAGTTTTTCGAGTTCATTATTTCACCAGATATTTTATTCTTGTTCTTATCTACAAAATTGCTTCAGAGTCCAGAAGAAGATTCGCATTGGTTGCAGAGATATAGCCCCGAATTTCTTTAAAAACTCAATATTTAACCATGTTTAGATGGGGCCATAAAATCAGAGCTGGATCTGACTCAACAAAACCCAACTAGGGTTTCTTGTCCTTTGGGTCTGTACTTTCGAAAAATTCTCAGTTCAAATTGTTTGCACAAGATCACCTTAAAAATGTTGCACAGTGATATACTCTTACCTTATTTAAAATTTCGAGGCGATCTGCCTATTATTGCGACCTACAGAGCATCTACAACATCGGATACAATTTATGTTTTTGGTCCATTTCACCCGCTAAATAGTTCACGATCATCACCAATTAAAATAGCGATCTATTCTGATGTGAAACCGACCTACATACCAAATTTCGTGACGATCGGTCCATAATTGCGGCCTGGAGTTTGATTACAATTTATAATGGACAGACGGATACACGGACGGACGGACGGACGGACACACATCTAAAATCGCTTTATCTCGCCGAGATATGAAGAATGGTATACCACATTGGGGGTCTCCGACGAATATTTCGCGGTGTTACATTAATTTTTACCAAAACAAACTTATAATAAATACCCTTTCCACATAGTGGTGTAGGGTATAAAAACAAATAAAAAAGTATCAGTCGATTTTACCGACAGAGATATACCCTCAGCCTGTGAATTGAAACACTTTCTTTCCAAAAAAAACTATGTATTTAGGAAGTTTTCAAAATGTTGGGTGTATGGATTTGGATTAAAGCTCAAAAGTTTTGCGGGGGAGGTACCTAAAGGAATGTACCGAAATAGTTCATTTTGGAAGTGGGTCTTATTTTGGCAGTCATTTCTCTTTACAGATATTGCGCACACCTGTCATTTCAGTTGATCACGATACACTGCCGCTCACTTGAATAGAACCCCCCTGCAAAATTTTATTCAACCTTCATTTTTTTCCGAATTATACAAGATATGAAGTTTTTAAGTTTTATTATATTTAGCTTCATGTGTTTGGAGTAAACTTAGTCATTCATTTCCATTCAAATCCAATTTATATAAAAATTATACAAGAAAAACAAAATAAAGTCAAAAATTGGAGTAAAAAATTTGGCTCATTTGAATAGAACCCCCCTTTAAAATTTGCGAATACAGAAAGATTGTATTAGAATATCGATGTATATTTACTCTATATTGAAAACGAAGTACTTTCAGTACTATTCAGTAAAAGGATATCCCTCCTGATTATGGATACACCCGTTTATCCTGCTTTGGTAAGGATTCTTTAAATACTCAGGTGTAATGCCATACAAAGCTTGCTTTTTTCTGTCAACAAGTTTATTTTTGTAAGCGTACTCTCTCCTAGAGTCGTATATTTTACGCTTAAGTCATTCCCATACAGTTTAGAGAACATTTACCACTGTAGAATATGGTGGCCCCTCCAGGATATCCGCATTTCTATTCAAATATTTAAGTTTTGATGACTCGAAGTGTACAAAAGTTTATAAAATCGTGATGAAATTGCCACTCGGGATATCCGAAAATGTTTCCCAATGCTGGAAATACCTGTTTTAGAACTCCTTTGTAAATTGTCGTGCGCATTTAGGGTGAAAGAAATTGACGCCCAAGTCCTTCATAATTATTAAGGGCTCTCCTCATTAAGTAAACAATTGCATAACTCTATAACTATTATTTTCACTTCTATTGAATGGAAGACCATCTTCTAAATTGTTTCTGTAGCGATGAATGTGTTTTTATTGTGCTGGAACGCATTACTAATTATCAAGGACTTGGGCGTCAATTTAGTTCACCCTAAATGCGCACGACAACTTATAAAGGAGTTCTAAAACAGGGATTTCCAGTATTGAGAAACATTTTCAGATATCCCGGGTGGCAATTTCATCACGATTTTCTAAACTTTTGTACACTTCGAGTCATCAAAACTTAAAGATTTGAATAGAAATGCGGATATCCTGGAGGGGCCACCATATTCTACAGTGGTAAATGTTCTCTAAACTGTATGGGAACGACTAAAGCGTAAAATATACGACTCTAGGAGACAGTACGCTTCCAATAATAAACTTGTTGACAGAAAAAAGCAAGCTTTGTATGGCATTACACCTGAGTATTTAAAGAATCCTTACAAAAGCAGGATAACCGGGTGTATCCTTAATCAGGAGGGATATCCTTTTACTGAATAGTACTGAAAGTACTTCGTTTTCAATATAGAGTAAATATGCATCGATATTCTAATACAATCTTTCTGTATTCGCAAATTTTAAAGGGGGGGTTCTATTCAAATGAGCCAAATTTTTTACTCCAATTTTTGACTTTATTTTGTTTTTCTTGTATAATTTTTATATAAATTGGATTTGAATGGAAATGAATGACTAAGTTTACTCCAAACACATGAAGCTAAATATAATAAAAGTTAAAAACTTCATATCTTGTATAAATCGGAAAAAAATGGAGGTTGAATAAAATTTTGCAGGGGGGTTCTATTCAAGTGAGCGGCAGTGTATAATTTAGAGCTTTTGGAAACATGTACTTGCCTACAAAAACACAATATCGATGTAAACAATGCCACTGGGAGTATCTTCGGTAAAAGTTTCCTAAGGATCCTCGTACAGACCCTCAACCGCACAAAAATGTTGAACATTTGTGTAGATGGTACCCCAAGGAGTTGACAGATAGGGCCCACTTTTGCACATAAACTAAGTTTGTACAAAATATTTCGTGATCCAAAGTTTGGAGAATATTTTCGAACTTTTGTGGGGGAGGTACCGGAAGGAGTGGATCTGTAAGCACCACCTTCGAATTTCATTTAATATTCGAAGAAATATTTGCGATATGCAAAGTGTGGACCAACGCAAATCTCGGTTCGAGAGTGGTGGTGCGCACCAGCCACTACGCATACAGGCCGTAGGGGTTTTTACATATTTCGGGTCATTTTCTCAAGTAGTATGGACTTGCATCTCCAAGAACTTGTACCATTGTTTAAGGGGCTTTGAGTGCAACATATGGCAAGAAAAATCAAAACGATTCGAGAGGGGGTACTAAACTGCACATTTCCCAAATTTTGAGTGGGAGGCTGTTTCGTAGATATATAACGATGTGCTAAGTATGGACCAAATCAATTACTGACTTCGAGAGTTATCGTACGCACCATTTAAGCGAAAAATTTTGAACTGTTGTGTAGGAGGTACCCAAAGAAGTGGACAGATAAGGCCCATCATAGAACTCGATTTAACATCGGGCAAAATATTACGATTGCCAAATTTGGATCGATTCGTTTCCTTCCTTCGGGTGTTACCGCACGCTCCATCCACAATACGTGGTGCCATAGCGGGTTTTACAGCTTTCAGGTAATTTTCTTTGCAAGTGTGAACTTGGTCCTGAAAAAACTTGCGCCGTCGTAATGGGGGAGCAAACACAAGTTGCTATTTTCCGAAATTTTGTGTGGCCCGAAGGAGTGAACCGATATTGTACATATTCGAACTTTATTTATGTCTGGTAGTAATGTTAAGATGTGCAAAGTATGGACAAAAAAAAAATAAAAATATTGACCTTTTGTGAGGGAGGTACCCTAGGGAGTGGGCCGATATAGCCCATCTTCGAACTGAAACAAAGTTTAGACTAAATATTACGAAAGCCAAATTTTGGATCAAATCGGTTAATCCATTCAAGAGTTATCGTGCGCACCAGCCAGACCGACAGACGGACGGGCATGACTAAATCGACTACAAATTGTCTAAAACGGAGTTCGTTCAAACATACTTGGGGTCTAAAACCATTTTCCGATGAGACACATTTTTCCCGTATGAAAGTGTATATACCCTCGTTAGCATAAATGCTGATGGTATAAAAAACCAAGGAATGCAGCTGGGTTTCAGAAAGGGTTAACAAGGCGTGGGCAAGTATCAGTTTCAGCTGTCCAAGAAAGCCAGCTTTCATTAATTTTTCCAAGAAAATCTTGAGCTATTTTTGCTAATTATACCCTACACCACAATCTGGAAAGGATATAAGTTTGTTTTTTTCCGAAAATTCATGTAATACCGCGAAATATTTGTCGTAGACCCCCATGTGGAATAACAAAATTCATATCTCGACAAGATAATGCGATTTTGAGATGTGTGTCCATCCGTCCGTCCATTAAAAATTGAGATCAACAACATGTTTACAAAACGCACTGACAGCCTGCAAAATTTACTGTTCGCTACGAATATCATGATTTCATCCCGGCGAAGAGAATTGTCAATTGGCTTTTCAGTTTTTGAAATGATGATTTTTCTAGTAAAAACCTAATGTTGCAAACAATTTCAAATATTGATAGAGAAACTGCTATTTGTTTAGTTGATGCAAATTACAATGTTAAAGGTGTATTGGAGTTTTGTACTATCTTCGGTAAAAAATAATGTAATGTTTTTTACAAGGCAGATTCGTATTTCGAATATGGGCTATATCGGCCCAGGTTTAAGTATAGTCGCCATATAACGGTAATTCCCGATTTTCGGTATTGTGAGAATTATAGCTACAATTTTGGTCGAATTAGCCAGTTGACATTTGAGGTACCGAGTGGTCACAAAACTTCGCCACAAAAACTTGTTTTGGTGTAAGCGCTATATAACGACACCTACAAATTTTCGATATTTTGAGGATTTTAGCTACTTTTTTTAGGAAACTACATGCAATTTTATATTAACGGTTTCCAAAACATCTCCGCCAAAATTTGTCAACATAAATCCATATTTTGGTTTAACCTTATATAACAGCAACTCCCGATTTTCGGTATTTTGTGGACTTTAGCTACATTTTTTTATCGAACTTCCTATAATTCGACATTTGAAGTTCAAAAAACTTCTCGATTAAAAATTGTCGACATAGGACAGTGTTTTGTTATATTACGGTACCTTCCGATTTTCGGGCATTTTGAATATTTTAGATTCAGTTTTTAACCGAACTAGCTGTAATTTGACATTTGAGGTTCTTACGAATCACAGCACTTCTTCGCCAAAACTTTTCTACATAAGCCCACGTTTAAATTAAATTGATGTTCCATGCATTCACGGAACTTCTCAAAAAAAAAAAAATGTCAACAAAGGTCCTCGTTGTGGTGTACCTACCGATTTTCGGTATTTTGAAGTTTTAAGCTGCAATTGCTAACACCAAACATTGTCGTCCATGTTTAGGTAAAGGGCCATAGCTAAATTTTGTGACTGAACTATTCATAATTTGATATTTAATGTTCCCTGCAGTCGCGGAACTTCTCCACAAAAATTGTCAACATAGCCCCATGTACGGTACCTCCCGATTTTCGATATTGTGGGGGATTTTAGCTTTATTTTTTGACTGAACTACCTGTTATTTGTGATTTGAGTTTCTTAGTGGTCACAAACCTTCTCCATGAAAAAATGTCTCCATAACTCCGTGTTTTGGATGAACTGCCGGTATTTTGACATTTATTGTTCCCTGCATTCACGAAACATTTCCAAAAAAAAAAAATTACCATAGGTCCATGTTTTGATATAGCACCCATATAACGGTAATTCCCGATTTTCTGTATTTTGAGGGCTTTACCTAATTTTTATACCGTCCACCATAATATGCAGTGCTAAATTAAATTTTTTTATTCCGTTTGTAACACATATATATATATATTCTTGATCAGGGTAAATTTTTAAGTCGGTACAACCATGTCCGTTTGTTCGTCCTTCCGTTCGTCTGTTGAAATCAAGATACAGCTCGCATTTTTTAAGATAGAGCTTTGTAATTTGGTAAAGAAGTTGCTATTACTCCTGGGATATTTGGTATTGCAAATGGGCTACATCGGCTTTCGGTTGATATAGCCCCCATAGAACGGTACCACCCGATGTTCGGTATTTTAAAGGTTTTAGCCTCATTATCACACCGAAGCAATTTTTAAAATAGAGCTTTGTACTTTGGTATATAAGTTTCTATTACCCCTAGGATGTTTGGTATTGTAATTGAGCAATGTCAGTCCCTCATAGAAGGGTACCAGCCGATTTACGGTATTTTTAAAGTTTTAGTCTCATTATCACACCGAAAGTGCTGAAATTTAGTACTTATTTATTTTGGGGGTATAAAACTTTTACCCAGAAATTTGTAGGTACAGATCCACTCCTTAGTATAGCCCCCATAGGACAGTACCACCAGATTTTCGGTATTTTAAAGGTTGTCGCCACAGTAACCCACCGAAATGGCGGACATTTTGTATTAGGTCTTCATTTGGGGTATTAAACCTTCCATATGAAATTTGTCGGTATAGATTACCGCCTTCATGTATCCCCAATAGAACGGTAACACCCGATTTTCGGTATTTTTTAGGTCCAAGTCTTCCTATATCCCCATAGAAGCGTTCCCACGGTGAGCCTTAACTAATTTTAAATGGAAGGTGCTTACACCTCGGAAGTTTTTGCTGATTCTGAAAGATGAGAAATATCAAGAAACGAAAAAAATCGCCCGAGGGTTTTTCATATAAATCGCGATTTAAGTTCACATTTTTAGGGGTTCTTTAGGTTTTCACGATTTTGCCTGGAAACCGCGAGTCCTATGTAAATGGGCCTAAAGACAATATTGTAGCTGTGAACATTTTTTACAAGATTGACCTTTATGATACTTTGGTAGGTTTCGCCGTTTTTGAGTTATAGAAGTTTAAATTGAGACAATGCACTGACTGTATCGCCTCCTTATAAAACAATGTCATTACTGCAATTTCTCAAATTAAACTTATATATCTTGAAAATGGCACAACCTAGAAAAAAATAAATCATCCAATCTTGTAGAGAATTTTCACATATTCAACATTTTCTTTAGTCCCATTTTCATATGACTTGCGGTTTTCAAGCAAAATCGTGAAGATTAAAGATAAAAACCTAAAAATTTGAATTGAACCTCTATATCTCAAAAACGATAAAACCTACGAAAATATCATAAAGGCCAATCTTGTGGAGAAATTTTATAGCTACAACAATTTTTTTAGACTCATTTCGATACGACTTGCGGTTGCCAAGCAAAATCGTAAAAACCAAAATAAAACCTAAAATTGTGAAATTTGATCGCGATTTTTTTAAAAATCCCTCCGGCGATTTTGTCTCTTTTTTTATTTTCCTCATCTATGAACATTGCTGTTTCAGAATCCGCAAAAACATCCCATGTGTAAGCCGTTTTTATTAAAAGTTAGTTAAGGGACACTGTGCATGATATTGTTTTATAAGGGGGCGATACAGTCAGTGCATTGTCCCAATTTGAACTTCCATATCTTAAAAACGGTAAAATATACGAAAATATCATAAAGGCCAATCTTGTGGAGAATTTTCTCTGCTACAACATTTGCTTTAGTACCATTTACATAGAACTCGCGGGTTCCAAGCAAAATCGTGAAAACCTAAAGAATCCCTAAAAATGTGAACTTAATTCGCGATTTATTTTAAAATCCCTCCGGCGATTTTTTTGTTTCATGATATTTCTCATATATGAGCATTGTAGTATCAGAATCAGCAAAAACTTCCGAGGTGTAAGCATCTTCCATTTAAAATTAGTTAAGGCTCACCGTGTACCTCTTGATTTTTGGTATTTTGAAGGTTTTACCGAAATATCGGAAAACTTTTTGCTAGAAATTTGTAGGTATAGATCGACGTTTTTATATAGCTCCCATATAACGGTACCGCCCGTTTTTCTGTATTTTTGGATTTTAGCTACATTTTTTAACCAACTAGCTGTAATTTGACATTTGAGGCAATGAAACTTCTCCACCAAACATCGTTAACATAGGTCCATGTTTTGGTATAGCCCCCATATAACGGGACCTCCCGATATTCGGTATTTTGAGGATTTTAGCCACAATTTTTAACCGAACTAGCTGAAATTTGACACTTGAGGTTCTCAGTGGGCACAAAACTTCTCAACCAAACATCGTTAACAAAGGTCCATGTTTTTTTATAGGCCCCATACAACGGTACCTCCCGATTTTCGGTATTTTGAGGATTTTTGCTACAATTTTTAACCGAACAAGCTATAATTTGACGTTTGAGGTTCTCAGTGGCCACGAAACTTCTATACCAGAAATCGGTAATATAAGTCCTTGTTTTGGTATAGCTCCCATATAACTGTACCTTCCGATTTTCGGTATTTTGAAGATTTTATTTTTGACCGAACTAACTGTAATTTGACGTTTGAGGTTCTCAGAGACCATAAAATATCTCCACCAAAAATTGTCAACATAGGTATATGTTTTGGTATAGCCCCATATAACGGTATCTCTCGATTTTTGGTATATTGAGTTTCTTACCAATATTTTTTGACAGAACTTACTGTGATTTGACGATTTAGATTCCCAGAGTTCACAAATTATCTTCACCAAAAATTGTCAACATAGGTATATGTTTTGGTATAGCCCCCATATAACGGTATCTCTCGATTTTCGGTATTTTGAGTATTTTAGCTACAATTTTTGACCGAATTATTTGCAATACGACATTTGAGGTTCCCAGTGGTCACAAAACTGCTCTACCAACAATTATCCACATAGCTCCACACTTTGATTGTCAACCGATTGAAGACATGTCTATATGCATTTTTTACCTTGTTTAGGTATCAGTGGTCATATAATATCTCCGCCTCAAATTGTGGACAGGATAGAAAATAATTGTTCCGGCCCGGCCGAACTTAACGCTTTTTTACTTTTTGTTTTGAAATGTTTTTGGTGTATGTTGACGGACATATGTTAATCCTAAAATTATTTTGTCCGGGCACCTTTACCTTTGCCTGCAACTTTGACCGTCTTTATTATAGGCATAATTTTTAAAGCTTCAGAAGCGATGAATGGGCTTAACGGTTAATAGTCCGGTCAAAATAGACACGCGTATAAGGGGGAAATAGCAAAAATTCCCACAAAGCTGAATTTTGGTGGAGAGCTAGGGTTAGCCATTAGAAGCAACGTCCTAAAAGTCCCCATCGATCCCATGTGTGCAAAACAAGTTATTCAGGGTCAAAGGTAATTTTTGGAGGCATTATTCAGTTTTTTTAATTTTTCTCAAAAACGGTAAGACTTAGCAAAAGCCGGCTAAAGTAAAGGTTGTAGATTCAATAATTGTCTACAAGAGTGGTCTACATGGTTCTTAAAAAAGACTTACCATTTTCGAGATATCGCTATTTAAAGTCAAATAAAGAATTAGAAGCGTAAGTACATTATGCGGCGAACCGGTTAAAGTAACGGCACTATGTGTTAGATACTTCCGTAAGCTTTCAAACGATATTCACTTTGCAGTAATCGGTTCGGTAGAACCGGGTCTAACCCGGTTTTTAAATTTGGCCTTCCGGTCGAATAACCGGCGAACCGGATCCGCAACCGTTGAAAATTATACATTTCCGTCATCAGCGCAACAAACCCTACCTTCGGATAAAACTTGAAAAAAATCGGAGAGTTTTCGTTAGGGCCGTTCCCGTTGGGCTTTCGATTATACACGTGGGTTAAATGGGCTATTTTGGCATAAAATGACTCTAACATTGAATAACTCTACTAAACACGTTCCGATTTTGTTGGATTATTTTTTAGAAGATAGCTATAATTTCGCTCTTCAAGAAAATATATATTTTTTGGGGGACAGGCCCGATTACTTCCCTTATTTTAGCCGGTTCGTCTGAATATGTGCATATTTCCCTTATAAGTGCATAAAAATCATGTGTTTTTAGAACAGCTATATCTCAAGAATGGTTCCTCCTAGGAAAAAAAATTATAAAAGTCAAACTTGTAGATAATTTTCCTGTCTACAATATTTACTTTAGTCACTTTCTGATTCGATCAACCGTTTTCAAAAAATAAATCCGAAAACCTAAAAACCCTTAAATTTTGACCTTTGACCCCGAATAACTTGTTTTGCACACATGGGATCGATGTGGACTTTTAGGACGTTGCTTCTAATGTCAAACCCTAGCTCTCCACCAAAATTCAGCTCTGTGGGAATTTTTGCTATTTCAATGTCTATTTTGACCGGACTATAAGTAAATTAAATGAGTTGTAAATTATTTTACTGCTTCCCAATTCAGTTATTTCATCTCACGAATATACCTACCTAACAAAAATTTTTGGGCGATTTATAACGCGTACTCTGTGGTATTACCTGCTTTGTTGGAAGATATTTCATTCTTTATAATTGTAAAATTTTTCGAATCTTTCTTTCAAATCTTTCTCTTAAAATAGTGTATATCTAATTTCGATATGAACTAAATCTTGCCCACAAATATATTCCTCTTGTAGTTGAACATTGAACAATTGGATTGCATTTATAAATAAATTGAACGAATGTCGAAGAAGACATTGCTGGTAACTTCAACAAACTGACATGGATGATTGTTTTTCTCCTCTTTATTGCGGTAAAGAACACGAAAGAATATCTCCAGAAACAGGACACCGTATGAAAAAAAAAAAACTAGAAACCACAAAATGTTTTTTTTTCTCTTCATGTTGTCTTGTTTGTTATCTTCATTGGTTCCCTGAAATTTCTACAACTCATGAAGAAACAAAAAAAGAAAATACAATTTTTAAAATAAATTGTTATCATTAGAAGAAGATGTTTTGGAGCAAATCTATTAAGGGAATACATTTATTTATTAGCAATGATAATGTTGTTTATTGGAATGCTATATCATTTCCTCCCAAAACAAAAAATTAAGAAGGAAAGAAAAGTTACTGACTGCTAATGGGAAAAAGTTAAAATTTTATGAAGTCATTTGTTTGCTGTTATTTTGGGTGTGTGCAAATTATCAACTCTGGCCTTTGGCAGAATTTTATTTCAATTAGCATTACTTGAACTTTACACAATTTTAATTGCAGCTTCGTTTTATTTTTGAAAAAAAAATCCAACAAATTATTCAGCTTGGATGCATCATTGACAAGAATGTTAATTACGATAAGGAAGGAAAACAAAATAAAGAATAAAAGCTGCATCTGTACTTGTACTTTATATCACTTATCAACCATTCGTATACGTCTGCCTCCTCTGCATTGCTATAAAGTGTCAAAGCAAAGTGCCTATCAGTTCCATGCCAGACAACCAAGCAACCAACCACCCTGGTTGCCTTTGCCAAGTGGGAGGATAAATGTATTTTATCCTTAACTCTAGCCAAGTTGATTGTCAGTTTTCCTTTTATCTTAATTGTTGATGAATTAACAGCATACAGCAGCAGCTCACAGAACAACTTTATGAAGACAACAGAGAGACAAACGAACGTACCAGCGGACAGACAAAGCGACAGACAACCAAATAAAGAGACAGCTGCAAATGTTGTTAAATGTGATGAAGAAACAGAGTGGTCGACTTTCAAAAACAACGACAGACTACTTCCGGCAGTAGTAATATGTTGTTGTTTAACAACATAAAATTTTAACTGCAGCTGGAACAACAACAACAACTACAATAACCATAATGAAAACTTTTTAAAAGTTTATTTCAATAAAGAAACATAAATAAAATCCAAGCAACAAAACAATTACATGAAGTAGTATTTGTATACCCTCAGTATTTGGGCTAAAGAAGGTATATACACTTTGATACGACAAAAGATATGCCTCATCGAAATAATAATTTTAGACCCCGAAATCTGTTTCAAACAAGTTGGAGTCGGCTTAGGCATGTCCGTCTTTTTGTCTGTGTGGCAAGTGCGCATGATAACTTTCGAATTGATCAACCAATTCGTTCCAAAATATGGCATTCGTAATATTTTGTTCAAACTTAGTTCAAGGTCGGTCCATCCCTTTGGGTATCTCCCCCACAAAAGTTAAATTTTTTTCTGTAAAATGGTGCGTATCAGGCTGGTATATCTAGTATATCGGTCCCGTCCTTCGGGTACCTTCCACACAAAATTTTGGAAAAAGAGCAGTTTGAGGACCCGCCTCAGATCAATTTGAATTTTTTTTCAGAAGTTTGTTTCCAAGGTGCCTATTACAACGGTACAAATATATCCGGAGTAAGACTATTCTTCCCAAAAGTTCAAAAAAAACCCCTGTCGGAACATACTAAAATGGCTGGTGTGGTAACTCATCTCGATCTCGAAATTTGAACAAAAAGTCCGAAAAGAAAAGGAACAAGAATCTGAAAAGAAAGTAGTAACGACTTTTGGAAAGAAAATGTTATAACTTAAAAATAAATTAATAACGCATAACGCATTGACGCTCTAGAGATCCCTAAAATGCAAGTCGATATCAGTTCTTCCCGAAATGAAAGAGTATAAATTTCCATTGTTTTATACAATTTAAAGTAATTCACGAACAAGAAATTCGTAAAGGAGTGCAGTCGGAATCCATGTCGAAATCCGAACTAGTGTTGGGAAGATAATAGAAAAAAAAATTTGTAAGATGGAACAAAATCGAACTGCGGAGAACGGAGGAAGTAAACTCTGTTGCGGTACAGCGACGGTGATAAATTGCAATTTTTGATATAATTTGTTGCTGATAAATTAGTTGTAATTATTTATTATATTTATTTTTTCATGCAAATCATATGTAAATAAAGCATTTTTCAGTCTCCCTTGTCCCGTATAGGATGTTGTGGAACAATGTTTTTTGTTTTTATACCCTCCACCATAGTATGGAGGGTATATTAAGTTTGTCATTCCGTTTGTAACACATCGAACTAATCATTTGCGACCCTATAAAGTATATATATTCTTGATCAGGACAAAATTGTAAGACGATCTAGCCATGTCCGTCTGTCCGTCCGTCTGTCCGTCTGTTGTAATCACTCTAGCGTCCGCAATAATTGAGATAGAGTGCTGAAATTTTGCACGCGAGGGTCTTTTTTCCACAGGCAGGTCAACTATATCGGTCCACTCTTTGGTAAAACCCTCATATAACGGTACCTCCGGATTTGAGGTATTTTGACGTTCTTCGTCATATTTGCAGACCGAATTAGCTATAATTTGGCACTTAGGGTTGCTAGTGATCAATAAACGTATATTCCAAAGGATATGGGAATAGGTCCATGGTTTGGTATAGTCCCCATATAACGGTACCTCCCGATTTTTGGTATTTTGAGAATTTTAGCCACAATTTTTAACCGAACTATCTGCAATTTGAAATTTGAGGTTCTCAGTGGTCATGAAATATCTCCACGAAACATCGTCAACATATGTCCATGTTTTGGTATAGCCCCCATATAACGGTACCTCCCGATTTTCGGTATTTTGAGAATTTTAGCTACAGTTTTTAACCGAAATAGCTGTAATTTGACATTTGAAGTTCTCTGTGGTCATAACACATGTCCAACGAAACATCGTCAACATAGGTCCATGTTTTGGTATAGCCCCCATATATCGGTACCTACCGATTTTCGGTATTTTGAGAATTTTAGCTACAGTTTTTAATCGAAATAGCTGTAATTTGACATTTGAAGTTCTCTGTGGTCATAACACATGTCCAACGAAACATCGTCAACATAGGTCCATGTTTTGGTATAGCCCCATATATCGGTACCTACCGATTTTCGGTATTTTGAGAATTTTAGCTACAATTTTTAACCGAACTAGCTGTAATTTGCCATTTGAGGTTCTCAGTGGTCATGAAATATCTCCACCAAACATCGTCAACATAGGTCAATGTTTTGGTATAGCCCCCATATAACGGTACCTCCCGATTTTCGGTATTTTGAGAATTTTAGCCACAATTTGTAACCGAACTATCTGCAATTTGACATTTGAGGTTCTTAGTGGTCATTAAATATCTCCACCAAACATCGTCAACATAGGTCCATGTTTTGGTATGGCCCCCTTATAACCGTACCTCCCGATTTTCGGTATTTTGAGCATTTTAGTTACAATTTGTAACCGAACTAGCTGTAATATGCCATTTGAGGTTCTCAGTGGTCATGAAATATCTCCACCAATCATCGTCAACATAGGTTCATGTTTTGGAATATCCCCCATATAACGGTACCTCCCGATTTTCGGTATTTTCAGAATTTTAGCCACAATTTGGCTAAATTGGTCATGAAACATCTCCACCAAACATCGTCAACATAGGTCCATGTTTTGGTATGGCCCCCTTATAACCGTACCTCCCGATTTTCGGTATCTGCAATTTGACATTTGAGGTTCTCAGTGGTCATGAAACATCTCCACCAAACATCGTCAACATAGGTCCATGTTTTGGTATGGCCCCCTTATAACCGTACCTCCCGATTTTGGGTATTTTGAGCATTTTAGTTACAATTTTTAACCGAACTATCTGCAATTTGACATTTGAGGTTCTCAGTGGTCATGAAAGATCTCCACGAAACATCGTCAACATAGGTCCATGTTTTGGTATAGCCCCCATATATCGGTACCTCCTGATTTTCGGTATTTAGAGAATTTTTGCTGCAATTTTGAACCGAACTAGATGTAATGATCGGTATTTTGAGAATTTTAGCTACAATTTTGTCTATTCAAAAATAATCATCAATATAGGTCCATGTTTTGGTATATCCACCCATATAACTGTACCTCCCGATTTTCGGGAATTTTCAGTGATCACGAAATTTCTTCACTAAAACTCGTCAACATGGGTCCATTTTTGAGGGTCTACATTGTTTTGATGAAACTACCCTCAATTTGACTCTTGAAGTTCCCTGCAGCTATAAAATTTTTCCGCCAAATATTTAAAGATATGTTGACTCTTTGATATAGCCCGTAGGTGGTACCGTTCTCCTACCTGAACACTTTTTTTTTAATTAGATTAGATAACACTGTGCAACAAAATGGAGTTGAAAGTTTGGGGCACGGAAAATTCCTCTTGGGAAAGAAAGGCCTTGGTGAATATATTATGAAACCCGAAGGACAGATCCACGGTGAGTCGAATTTCCGCGTTATGGCGTGATGAAATTTTTGTTAGAGACCCCGTGGGCCATCAGGAATTAGCGTTATATCTTTGTTCACTATTGCTTAAGTGCTCTACAAAAACAACAAACAAAGATATAATGCTAATTCATGATGGTCTCTTGCAAAAACTTCATCACGCCATAACGCGGAATTTCGAGTCACGGCGCATCTGTCCTTCGGGGTTTTTAATATAAACACACCAAAGGCTTTTATCTCCAAAAGGAATTATCTCTGCCCCAACATTTGCGTTCACAGTGTAATTTAAGCAATAGTGGGAGGCAGTAGGAGTCTATCCATTGTCGAAAAGTTGTTACACCTAAAATTGTGAAAGGACCCTAATTATTCCATTTTAATTAATACTATTTTATGGTGGAGGGTATAAAAAGTTCGGCCCGGCAGAACTTAACGACTTTTTACTTGTTTTGAAGTAATTTAGTGACTTTAGGAAACCTCTAATGCCAAACTAAGTTTAGTTGAGTCAATGTAGCTTAAACAAGTAAAAAAGTATCAGTCGGCCTTGCCGACAGAGATATACCCTCAGCCTATGTGAGTTGAATATTTGATCAACGGACAGATCGAATGTATTTAAAGCCTTTTCAGAATCGAATGGACCTTTTTGGACATTTGAACTTGCCGACAAAAATGTGGATTAGGATTAAAGTTCAAAAGTGTTGCGGAGAAAATGGACCGACATAGTCCATTTTGGAAGTGGATCTTATTTTAGAGTCATATCTTTTTGATAGATATAGCGCCCACTATCACAAATAGACCCCAAATTGCACTTAGACACAAATGTTGATCTTTAAGGTACTCTAAGGAGAAGATCGATATTGGCCATTTTAGAAGTTAAACTAAATTTGGACAAAATATTAGGAGATCCAAAGTTTGGGGGAAGTACCGGAAGTTGTTGTCCATCTTCCAACTGAAACTAAGTTTGGACAAAAAATTAGGAAGTTGAAATTTTGGACCAAATCCGTTGATCACTCGAGAGCTATAGCGCTCTCCAGCGACTATGGACTTGCCCCAGAAAAAAACTTTTGCCGTCGTAATTGAGGCAGCAAATGCGTGTTGCTTCAACAGTAATCAAAGTGATTCGAGAACAGGTCTTAAAGTGAACTTATCCGAAATTTTGTATGGAAGGTATCCGAGGGAGTGGACAAATATAGTCCATATTCAAACCTGACATACATCTGGTAGATACTCGTATATTATCATGTGTAAAGTATGAACCAAATCGATCACGCCCTTCAAAATTCATCGTGTACACAATTTTTCCGAAAATTTGTGAACTTTTGTGGCGGAGGTATCTGAAGAAGTGAACCAAAATGGCTTATCTTCGAACCTTAACTAAGTTGGAACAAAATACTACGAAGGCCAAAGTTTGGACCGAATCGACAGATCCGTTCGAGAATTATCTTGCGTTCCAATCACTATCAACGTGTCATAGTGGTTTTTTTCCATCTTTCAGGCTATTTTCTCAGGAAGTATGGACTTGCCCCAGAGTAGACTTGTATCGTCGTATGGGGGGCTGTGAATACGATTTGCTACAACAAACATCAAAGCGATTCGTCCTAAATTGAATTTCTCCGAAATTTTTTGTGGGAGGTACCCGAAAGGGTGGACCGATTGAGTCCATATTAGAACCTCATCTAAGTCTGGTAGAAATTTCACGATGTGCCGATTTAAAAAATAATAACTTGTTCGAAAGGTATAATTCACCCCTTTAAAAGCAAGAAGGATCAATAGAAATCCGTTGTGAAAAAAGAAGATATGTCCGTTTAAATTTGAAAATGTAAGAAACCCAGATTTTCACTACTTTTACCGTTATAAAAAAAAACACGAAGTGATACAAACCAACTAAAGGCATTGTCGTTATTCATAGATCCCACCACGATATAATTTTGCATCAGAACGCTTGAATATTTTTCTGGTCAACTTTTGTGGCACAGGGCCATTTATCGAAATTTTTCGAAAAGTATGCACCTTCTCAAGGTCAAAACTGCCTGAAGGAGCGTTCCTATACTTTTGCGAGGTATTACAGAGAGTTCTTAACTACTGTCATGGCTACAACTGTTGTCCTTGTGTTCGATCGAAAATTTCAATGGTTTGGCTGTTATATGCCAAAATGTCCAAAAACGTGGATAAAAAACTTAAAGTCAAAATCGGGAGGCTCGATTTCAAGATAGACCTATGGTCTAGTAAACTTTTTTGCTCAGAAACACGAAGGGCCCAGCAAGGTTCTTTCTTTCCATACAAATTGCCCCGGCCTAATGTGTATGTGTAGTAAATATACAAACTTAATATAAAAAGGAAAGCAATTGAAATATCGCTCATAAACATGGACGACTGTGACATAAAAATTAGACGGCACCTGCAAAGGGTTCCTTCTCGGATCACAAGATGATGCTTTTCCAAATGTTCATATTTGGAGTCAAGTAGAGTCCACATAGGAATCACAGGAGAACAGATTGGAACAAATTCTGATCGTTGGCGTTTAAAAAACTGTGAAAACAATGGTACTCGAAGGCAATATTCGAACGAATATGGTAAACGTCAGTCTGCATCTCAAGGGTCTTCTGTGTCGCAAGATGGAAATTGAGTCTTCGAAGGCAGCCTTATAGTCGAAAAAATATGGTAAGCGTTTATCTGGATCTCTTGGATCTTCTCTGCCGCAATGTGGAGATTTGGTCACTTCTGAATTTAACATATTTGGAGTCAAGCAGTGTCCCCATAGGAATTACAGGAGAACAGATTGGAACAAATTCGAGCGTTGGCGACTTAAAAACGTTGTGAAAACAATTGTACTCGAAGGCAATTTTCGAACGAATATGGTAAACGTCAACCTGCATCTCAAGGGTCTTCTGAGTCGCAAGATGGAAATTGACTCTTTGAAGGCAGCCGTATAGTCGAAAAAATATGGTAAGCGTTTATCTGGATCTCTTGTATCTTCTCTGCCGCAAGGTGGAGATTTGATCAATTCTGAATTTACAAGGCATGAATGCGGTTGTTATCACCCTATTATTTTAATGGCCATGTGTATGCTCATTCGTTTTTACAATACCCTGCATACTGTAATTTGACCATAATGTTGATCTCATTATCGTGGTGTTTCGAACGTTCGCAGGGTCTTCAAGATCAGGATTTTTTTCTGGGAAGTTGCGAACTTCGTATAGTTGTAACCCCCATGATCAGCCGCAATTGCCTGTTGAATAGGAGAGGGTAGCGCTGACCGGATAAAACTCCATCTCTTTTCCTAATATTAGCTGAATTAAATGAAAATACTTAAGAAAAACAACTGACTTTTTGTTGTTAAAAAGTTAATTTGAAATGACCTAAACATAGCTGCATTAGCAAAGCAGCTAAACTTAATAGAAACATATTTTCTGATACTTTCCGCTTCTGAACGGACATTGAAATTGTCGGATATGGAAACATTGCAAGAGTAGCAAAAAATCAAAACAAATTTTAAAACTAAAGCGAAATAAAATTTCGCTTAGAGGAAACTTTTAACTTTGTTTAGTAGCAACAATAACACCAACAGAGAAAAGTTGAAGGAAAAATTGAAGGCAAATAGGAAAAGAATGACTTGGCATTTGTGTGTTTTTGTTGCCTTTCTCTCCTTTAACAAATTGAGTGTTGATTTGATTGTTTGTTTTCCTTAGATACACCCACCCACATCCACTGCAATGCTAGAATAGATATAAACCAAAATTTTGCTACTCCATGGTAAAACAGACGTGCAGTTACTGAAGAAGTGAATTGCTATGTTTGTTTTGGCGATTCACAATAAGGTTTCTTTCCACAAACACCAACAAAAAAGGGATATACCAAGGAAATTCTCCAACTCACGCAAATTAAATAGACTAGAGTAAATTTTGAATAGAACACACAAATAGCCAACCCAACAAGGATGAAGGAGTAGCCGTGCACACTTTTTGCAAAAGAGGATATTTGATGCACATCCTTAACAACTTTAGTGGGTGTAAGTAAATATTGATGTTGCTTAACGAATTTTTTGCTACAACAAAAGTTGCTGAATTAGAGGAAGGATTGTTAGAAAAAAGGTTTGCAATCGGATAAAGAAGCTGCTAAAGAAATTTTATTTTAATTTTTCAAAGTTGCTTTTCTTCTGGATAAAACAAATAAACTCTGACAGTTAATTTCCGGGAATTAGGCATATTTTTTGCGGAGATTTGTTATTAATTTGCATTGGAAATAAATTAAAAGGAAACAATTCCACGCATCAGTCTCTTTTGCTCCGATTTAGAGAGTGCAATGATTTTTTGAGTTGATTGTAGTGTGACAATTGGAAGGGAAAGACAGAATAGGGAAAACGTGACATCAATAAATTGAGATGTAAATTATCTTAAACGGATTAAAAAAAATATATTTCCGCAAGTAATATCCAATATCCACTGCAGAGATAATGAACAAATATATAGATATGTCAATTCAACTTAATTTCCATCAAGATAGCAACTATCATGTATACTGAAGGCTGTAAGCCGAACTGTTGAAGTTCCATAGCGATTAACGTAATCTGGCTAGAAGAACGCATATTCAATTATTGGCCACCCATTTCATTTTCAAATGCAATACAATATATAAAATATTTGATTGGCAACATGGATTAAGTTCAGTAGCGGTGTACTTTATGCTGAATGTGGTGTAATTTATGATTAATCTCGTGGTCTCGCAATGTCAATGTCAGAAACATGATTCACCGATCGGCTGTAAACGATATGTAGATGATCGGGAGCACAACTATTTCGCAGCCCAAATTAAGTCGATAAGAATTAGTTAATGAAGGTATAAAAACTAGTATCTACCATACTCTTCTGGGTTCTGGAGAAACGAGGCCGAAGTGGAATAGCGACCTGAGGGCCACTGTAACAGCAAAACGATGATTCTACGGAACAGCGAGTGACCACAAGAGCCAGTGATCCAGCGAACTGAAGCATCAGACACTATTTGTTGGCCACCAAGAATCTATAATTAGCATAAAAAAGTACAAAAAACATATAAACTATTGGTAACAATAAATGCCTCGAATGATTGTCAAGTCAGGGCTGTACAGGGGACGACCCATTAATTCTAAGTTTTGGCTGATCGAAAAGCGCTGGATTGAGCCGATGTGTAAGAGCTCGCATTGTCATGGTGCACAATAATTCGTTATTTCTTTTTGTATTTTCGAACTTCTCTGAATAGACTTTTCAAGTCGCCGTAAGCAATGCAAAACATGGTCGTACATTAAACCGTACTGAGTACGTTTAGGATAACAAGTACCAGTTTTTCGCGGAATTTATTTATATGATTGCGAAGTCTCCCTTGTTCCTTCGAGGATGTTGTAGAAATATATGTATGAACGATCGGACCCGCTGTGTATTATTTTCATTATTTTGTAATGGACAGATGGACTATTTTGGCTACATATACATTAGGCCGGGGCGATTTGGAAACCTTAATGGGCCCTTCGCATTTCTGATTCCTGGGGTTGAACTGAGCAAAAAAGTCTACTGGACCATATGTCTACGATGAAAATCGAGCCTCCCGATTTTGACTTTAAGTTTTTTATCTACATTTTTTTGACATCTTGGCATATAACAGCCAAACCATTGAGATTTTCGATCCAATACACAGACAAACATTGTAGCCAAGACAGTAATTGAAAACTCTCTAATACATCGCAAAAGCATTGGAACGCTCCTTCAGGCAGTTTTGGCCTTAAGAATGTGCAAACTTTTCGGAAAATGTCGATAAATGACATTGTGCTACAAAATTTGACCCGAAAAATATTCAAGTGTTCTAAAGCAAAATTATATCGTGTTGGGATCCATGGACAACGACAATGCCTTTATTTCGTTTGGGTCACTTCGTTATATTTTTTTATAACCGTAAAAGTAGTGAAAATCTGGGTTTCTTACATTTTCAAATTTAAACAAGCCTTTCTTATTTTTTCCACATCGGATTTCTTTTGATCCTTCTTCCTTTTAAAGGGGTGAATAATGTCTTTTGAATAAGCTATTATTGTTTTAAATCGGTTAACAAATGGCTAAGTTATAGTGGTTTATGTCTGAAAAACCCCACAAAAAACCTATAAAGGAATTTCTCATAATTTTCAAAAATATAATGTTTTTTTGTTTTGTTCAATATTTATTTTGAAAATTATGAGAAATTCCTTTATAGGTTTTTTGTGGGGTTTTTCAGACATAAACCACTATAACTTAGCCATTTGTTAACCGATTTAAAACAATAATAGCTTATTCAAAAGACATTATTCACCCCTTTAAAAGGAAGAAGAATCAAAAGAAATCCGTTGTGGGAAAAATAAGATATGCTTGTTTAAATTTGAAAATGTAAGAAACCCAGATTTCCACTACTTTTACGGTTATAAAAAAAATATAACGAAGTGACCCAAACGAAATAAAGGCATTGTCGTTGTCCATGGATCCCAACACGATATAATTTTGCTTCAATACACTTGAATATTTTTCGGGTCAAATTTTGTAGCACAATGCCATTTATCGACATTTTCCGAAAAGTTTGCACATTCTTAAGGCCAAAACTGCCTGAAGGAGCGTTCCAATGCTTTTGCGATGTATTATAGAGTTTTCAATTACTGTCTTGGCTACAATGTTTGTCTTTGTATTGGATCGAAAATCTCAATGGTTTGGCTGTTATATGCCAAGATGTCAAAAAAATGTAGATAAAAAACTTAAAGTCAAAATCGGGAGGCTCGATTTTCATCGTAGACATATGGTCCAGTAGACTTTTTTGCTCAGTTCAACCCCAGGAATCAGAAACGCGAAGGGCTCATTAAGGTTTTTTTCCTTCCACACAAATCGCCCCACCCTAATATACATACATATTTCATCAAAAAATTAAAAATTTGTATTAAGAAAGAAAAAAATTAGAAATAGCTTTTGGTGACTTTCGGTCAATGAAAGAGATAAACATTTCGAGGTTTTACATTACTTCGAATCAAAGGTAGCATAAAAACTTCAAAACTTCGTAGAGTATCGCAATTTCCATCAATTAAAAAAAACTAGGAATCCCTCTATCATGCTTTTACTCGTAATACTGTTCTATCATGGTTGCGAAATTTTGCAGCATGGAAGGTAAACGTAGTTATTATAAACAAACCAAAACTATAAAGGACAACACACTTATATGTCACGGTGCACCTGAACCAACTTTAAATGGAAGGAGCTTACACCTAGGAGGTTTTTGCGTATTCTGAAACTACAATGTTCACAGATGGAAAAAATCAAAAAAACCAAAAAAAAAATGATTTGACGAATAACTCGTCTTTGGAAATAAAAAGCTTCAATTTAAAATTCCCAAACGCAAATTTGCAAAGGTGTACGTATAAATAGGGGCTCCAAATGAGGAAAATTGTTTAGCAACAACTAATATACCTGATGAGGTTTACCTAAACAGTTAACGAAACGATCGTGGCATTGTGCTTGATGTATAGGAATTCGCTAGATATCATTTTTTATACCCTCCACCATAGTATGGAGGGTATATTAAGTTTGTCATTCTGTTTGTAACACATCGAACTAATCATTTGCGACCCTATAAAGTATATATATTCTTGATCAGGGTAAAATTCTAAGTCGATCTGTGCACGTTCGTCCGTCCGTCTGTGGTAATCACTCTAGCATCCACAAAAATGGAGATAGGACGCTGAAATTTTGGGAAAATGCGTCTTTTGTTTGCAGGCAGGTCAAGTTCGATGATGGGCTATATCGGTCCACGTTTTGGTATAGCCCCCATATAACGGTACCCCCCGATTTACGGTATTTTGACGTTTTTAGCTACATTTTCAGACCGATTTAGCTATAATTTGACATTTAAGGTTCTTAAGTTTCAATAAACTTATATAACAAAACTTGTGGACATAGGACCACGTTTTGGTATAGCCCCCATATAACGGTACCCCCCGATTTACGGTATTTTGACGTTTTTAGCTACATTTTCAGACCGATGTAGCTATAATTTGACATTTAGGGTTCTTAAGTGTCAATAAACTTATATAACAAAAGTTGTGGACATAGGTCCACGTTTTGGTATAGCCCCCATATAACGGTACCCCCCGATTTACGGTATTTTGACGTTTTTAGCTACATTTTCAGACCGATGTAGCTATAATTTGACATTTAGGGTTCTTAAGTGTCAATAAACTTATATAACAAAAGTTGTGGACATAGGTCCACGTTTTGGTATAGCCCCCATATAACAGTACCCCCCGATTTACGGTATTTTGACGTTTTTAGATACATTTTCAGACCGATTTAACTATAATTTGACATTTAGGGTTCTTAAGTGCCAATAAACTTATTTAAGAAAACTTGTAGACATAGGTCCACGTTTTGGTACAGCCCCCATATAACGGTACCCCCCGATTTACGGTATTTTGACGTTTTTAGATACATTTTCAGACCGATTTAACTATAATTTGACATTTAGAGTTCTTAAGTGCCAATAAACTTATTTAAGAAAACTTGTAGACATAGGTCCACGTTTTGGTACAGCCCCCATATAACGGTACCCCCCGATTTACGGTATTTTGACGTTTTTAGCTACATTTTCAGACCGATTTAGCTATAATTTGACATTTAAGGTTCTTAAGTTTCAATAAACTTATATAACAAAACTTGTGGACATAGGTCCACGTTTTGGTATAGCCCCCATATAACGGTACCCCCCGATTTACGGTATTTTGACGTTTTTAGCTACATTTTCAGACCGATGTAGCTATAATTTGACATTTAGGGTTCTTAAGTGTCAATAAACTTATATAACAAAAGTTGTGGACATAGGTCCACGTTTTGGTATAGCCCCCATATAACGGTACCCCCCGATTTACGGTATTTTGACGTTTTTAGCTACATTTTCAGACCGATGTAGCTATAATTTGACATTTAGGGTTCTTAAGTGCCAATAAACTTATATAACAAAAGTTGCGGACATAGTTCCACGTTTTGGTATAGCCCCCATATAACGGTACCCCCGATTTACGGTATTTTGACGTTTTTAGCTACATTTTCAGACCGATTTAGCTATAATTTGACATTAAGGGTTCTTAAGTGTCAATAAACTTATATGAAAAAAGTTGTGGACATAGTTCCACGTTTTGGTATAGCCCCCATATAACGTTTAACCAACGTAGGTCCATGTTTTAGTATAGCCCCAAAACAAACCTCCCGATTTTCCGAACCTTAGCTTTATTTTTTGGACGAACTTTCTGTAATTTGAAATTTAAAAGCCAACAAAAATTTTTAATTTAAGTTCATATTTTCGTATAGCCCACATACCTCCGAACTAGCTGTTAATGACATTTGAAGTTCCCACGTTATGTACCAATTTTCGGTATTTTGAGGATTCTAGCTACAATTTTTAACCGAACTAGGAGTTATTTGACATTAAAGGCTCCCATCAAAAACTGTCAACATAGGTCCATGTTTTATTATAACCCCTATATAACGGTACCTCCCAATTTCTAGCCTACCAAAAATTGTCAACATACATAGTTAGATATAGGCACCATAAATAAAAAAGGGCCTACCGAATGAAACATTTTTTGTACATTATCTGACATTTTAACGTACCCACTTAAAGTTGGGGCAGGAGTGAAAACGAATTATTCCATTTTAGTTCAGAATATTTTATGGTGGACGGTATGAAAAGTTCGGTCCGGCCGAACTAAACGCTTTTTTACTTGTTTCAATATAATATCCTTAGGTAATATAGCTCGATTAATTAAATTAATTAAAAAATCTCACAAATAGTGGCCTTCGCCCTAAAAGGCAAAAAATTAAAAATGGGAAAAAAATCGTCGAGCGCTTTTTAAATTAATCGCGATCAAAGTTCACATTTTTAGTTTTTTTAGGGTTTCAAGATTGAAAACCGCAAGTCCTATTGAAATCCTACATTGATATAATTTGCATCAAGTGAGAGGTCAAGAGTTGGTTTTCAAGTTGAGTTTGCGTAAATTGTCCGAATGTGCCCCCAGAATTTAAATTACTGATTACAAATTAAATTTGTATATTTTTTCACAAATGTTATGGTCAATTTTACATTATTAACTACTAGTGGCACTATTCTTGACCAAAACTATTACCTCATGCAAACATTTGTCGGTATTGAACTATAACTGCAACCTTTAGCGTGATTAAGGTTACACTAATAATTTCACTAAAAACTTTACCAATTTTCACACAAAGTTCAGGTCAATTTAACCCGCTAAATATTATCTGATCATGACGTTAAATTGCAAGCAACATCTCTGTCGGAAACCCAAACCTTGCAAAAAATTTCGCGCAGATCAGACTACCGTTGCGACCTACAGAGCCGCTACAATATTGGATAAAAATGTTGTTTTTGGTCCATTTCTCCCTCTAAATATTTCACGATCCAAACAAAATGTTGTGCAGATTGGTCCATAATTGCGGCCTATAGCGAGCGTATAATGTTTAATGGACGGACGAACACAAATCGCTTTATCTCGTCGAGATATGAATTTTGGTATACCACATGGGGGGTCTACGACGAATATTTCGGACATCATTCTGACTCCTGAATATCTCGAATGTCACACGTACGCGTTTCCTCTTTCCTTGCCTGCCGATATCTCTTCTTTGCGCTTTGTATTTCCACTGGCTATATGGCGCGCTATACTCTTCAGTAGCCTTAACACACCTTGGATTTTTGTGCAGCAATTTAAAGAGATTAGGCATTTTTTTGCCACTGTGCTTACTCATTATCAGGACGAGGAGTGGCGTCATCCACTTTGTGCATAACATCAGCGGAATGGGGTTGTGCCATCTGTTGTGTTTGCAGCTTTTCGGCATCCAACTGCCGTCGTGTGTTAGATGACGCTTTTGCCGTGATATTATGACTACTACGCACCTTTTCTACTACAATGAACGGTCCGAATCTAAGTTTACTCTTCGAATCAATGGGAGATCAAACACACTGGCAGAGTGTCCTTGGTCAATCACAAAATAATTGATCTGGTTTCTTGTTTTTCCATATGAGGACATGCTCTTCCTTAGATATGTCGAGGTGTTTGAACCTTGTGCTGCTCACTATCATGTTTTTCGCCCGTTATCGGATGTTACTTTATGAAAGTTAACTTGCTGGGAAAGTTAACTTCAGTGGGACCAAAAATATTTTCAATCGAAATTTTTGGGGGAAGTTTTATACCCTCAAGGAAGACAAAATACCAAATTTCTGCCATTTCTGAGGAATATTGAGGCCACAACCTTCAAAACACGGAAAACCGGCGAGTACGTTCTATGGAGGCTATATAAGGTGTGGACCTATACCTACAAAATTGATATGGAACGTTAAATACCCCAAAGGAAGATCAAAAACCAAATTTCAGCCATTTCGGTGGATTATTGTGGCCACAACCTTCAAAATACCGAAAATCGGGAGGTACCGTTCTATGGGGGCTGTATGAAGGCGTGGACCTATACCGAAAAAATTTTGAGGAAACGTTTTATACCACCAACGAAGACTAAGTACAAAATTTCAGCTATTTCGGTGTGAACCTTCAAGATACCGAAAATCGGGCAATACCAAACCGTGAACCGATATAACCCGTTTGCAATACCAAACATCCTAGGAGTATTACAAACTTCTATACCAAATTACAAAGCTCTATCTTAAAAATTTGCGAGCTATATCTTGATTTCAACAGACGGACCGGACCGACTGACGGACAGACGGATATGGTTATATAGACTTAGAATTTTATCCTGATCAAGAATATATATACTTTAGGGTCTCCGATGATTTTTTTTATGTGTTATAAAGGGAATGCCAATGTAATTATGGTGGAGGGTATAAAAAGGTTAGGTCAAAGACGCCACCTACAATATTTAGTGAAAAAGTTTTGTAACTGCAGTTGACCTCAAACGTTGAATTACGGGTAGTTCCGTCAAACAGTGTAGCTAAGTCCCATAAAATAACGAAAATCAGAGGTACCGTTATATAGGAGCTATACCAAAA